>NC_090651.1:221752710-222070210 GCF_040937935.1 Hyperolius riggenbachi | reverse complement strand
CGCGATTTGCAGATTTCTGCATCATCCATAGTTTCCCATACAATGGACACTTTAGTGCAGGGCTGCCCATTAGGTAGATCGCGATCTACCGGTAGATCACGAAGGACTTTATGGTAAATCCCGACCCCACTACCTTTTCCATTCTGTATATACAAATGTGGTCCTAAAATTGTACATAGGTAGGTCATTTTGACTTGCTAATTTTTGAAAGTAGCACACAGGCCGAAAAAGTCTGGGCACCTCTGCTTTAGTGGAAACAGGCCTATAGACATTTGTTGGAGTCTATGATGATAATGAGCTGGTTAGGCCCTGATGCTGCAGTGCAGCTTCAAACCATAACATTTTCACTAGCATGCTTTACAGTTGGTATCAGGTCCTTTTATTGAAATGCTATCTTTGGTTTTCTTAGCAGATATCAGGTGGCCAAATAACTATATTTTCTTTGTCTATACAAAACACATTGTTCCAGAAATATTAGCATTTCCCTAGATGTTTGCAAGCAAACTTAAATCTTGCCCTAATATTAATTGTGCATAACCAATGTTTCCTTCTGGTAGACTTCCCTTATAGCTCTTATTTGTGCAGCTTTTCTTTCAATATTCTTTTGCACTTAGATCTAGTATGATAAGCATCAGCAGACAAAGATGTCTAAACTTTTAACACATACACACACACTAGTTCTAAACCTTTGCAAGCACTTTTTACAGTAACCTTGCAAAGGCATAGTTCATTTTTTTTATACTTCAAAGCATTTTTAACAAATCTATTATTTTTGTTAAGAAAACAAAACAATATACCTGGTGCAGGTAAATCATGTCCAACTTCATCCAATGTTAACAGTTACAGATATTGTTTTTGAGCTACATACGACTATGTTACGTCTACCCGACATTTAGCATTATATTTCACATTGGTGTCATTACATTCTACACTCCATCATTATGAAGCACACAATACCATTGCACCAATCAGAGATGGTTCATCTTACAGTCATGTAACAACATGGTTGTTAATCAAGAAATCAAGAAAAAGCACAAAATAATTAAAAAAAAAAAAAAAAAGAGAGAGAAAAAGGCCAAAGTTGGGTAGTTCATCTGACCATCTCCCCCCCCCCCCCCCACACACACACACACTTCCAGCCCACTTATTGCCCAAAGTCTTACCTAATTGCCTGGTGTATCTGCTAGCCCATCCCCCTGTTTTATTCATGGTGGTTTATCAAAGTGTGTGTGTGTGTGTGTGTGTGTGTGTGTGTGTGTGTGTGTGTGTGTGTGTGTGTGTGTGTGTGTGTGTGTGTGTGTGTGTGTGTGTGTGTGTGTGTGTGTGTGTGTGTGTGTGTGTGTGTGTGTGTGTGTGTGTGTGTGTGTGTGTGTGTGTGTGTGTGTGTGTGTGTGTGTGTGTGTGCCTGTGGTACTACTGACTGTACATGCAGTTTTAGAAGAGAGCAAGGAGGCAGACGTTTTTTAAAAAAAAAAACATTTTGTGCCTTGGATAGCATGCCAAGTATTTGCATAAGAGTTTAACGCCCACTTTAAAGGGAACCTGAGGTGTGAGTGATATGTAGGCTGCCATACTGATTTCCTTGTAAAGAATGCCAGTTGCCTAGAAGTCCTGTTGATCTTCTAGCATATGTAGTGTCTGAGTCAAAACTTTGGAACAAGCATATGGCTAATCCAGTAAAACCTGGGTCAGCTGAGTCAGAGTACCTCATCTGCATATGCTTGCTCAGGATCTATGGCTAAAAGTATTAGAGACACAGGATCAGGAGGACTGCCAGGCAACTGATATTGTTTAAAATGAAATAAATATGGCAGTCTCCATTATAACTCGCACCTCGGGTTCCCTTTAAGTGTTATAGGTTCTACCTAACCCAAGAGTAGGCATTTTAGTGAGAGCTGAAACTCCTTTCCTGAGACATCATTAATAACTTGTAGTGTTTGACACCAGAATACTTGGCTCGCTGGGCATCCCCATAGGATATGAAAATATGATCCTACCCCTTGTTTTTAGTGACATGCATTCAGAGAATACAGAGGGGAGTGTAATAAATCCTAAGAAAAAACTTCTGCTTGAATTAATTGATCTTTTAAGGATATCATCACTGAATAGATGTCATCCAGCTTATTATTCTGTTTGCACCTGTTGATCTTCTATCCTACTTTTGGCCAAGAGCAGTTTTTATTTTTTGAATTCATAACATTCCATTGTAAATGTGCCCAAGGACAATTGGGCTTGGAAGGCATGTCTCAATTGCAAATGTCTGAAAAACATTTTGCTAGGAAGTGAATGTGGTACTCTACAGCTCATCAAACATAATCGGTCTACCCTCCTTAACAATGTAAGAGAGCATCTTATGCTTTGCCCAAATTATTAGATCTTTATCACTAAACATTTTTAGCAAACTAGAACTTCCCTTAATGAAGTTGAGGGAGAAAAAAATGTCAGGAGTGTCTATAGTTTTGTTTGACCTTCAGCTACACCTTAAGGTGTTTTCATCCACGTTTGTTCAGTATGTAAATGAGGCAGTCAAATGCAGCTGGGGCACTCTTGAAAAGCAGAAATGGAAAGAATTTTATCGATTTGTGCAAACAATTCTGATAATGCATGCTCTGACGCTCCAAAGCTAGTTATTTTTGTTAGGAGCTGAATGAACCAGGTATTTTGACACACAAAGAATGACACAGAGAGCCCGATATAGTGTAGTATGTACTGGTAAGGATGAATTGATGATAGAGTAAGTATCTTTATACTCACAAGCAAGTGTTACCACCAGGGCTGTGGAGTCGGTCCAAAAATCCACCGACTCCGACTCCTTAGTTTAGGATTCCTCCGACTCCTCGACTCCGACTCCTCTAATTTGCATATTACAATTTTGTTGATTAAAGTATGTAACATGAAATTCATCTCTTAACTGCCAACGCTTAGGAATTTTACAAGACAACTGAAGTGAGAAGGATATGTAGACTACTATATTTATTCCCTTTAGACTAAAACTAGTCCTTGGTAAGAGTACTTGTAAAAGGTACAAACCGGAACAAAGAACATCTATCAGGCCCTAGGCAATGTAAGTGTGGGTACATGTAAGAATGATGTGCAGGTACTCTGCAGGGGAATGAGGAGATTCTTCCTCTATTACACATTCTTCATGCACAAACTGAACCAGGTTTATGGGTGACAGACAACACCTCTCTGTTCAATGTGCACAGCATTCTCAGTGGATTCCCTGCAGCTCTGTGGGGAGTGCATATGTAGAGTATAGTACTACTGTGTAACAAAGTAAACCTGAGACAGATAAAATTAAAGTTTTATACATACCTGGGGCTTCCTCCAGCCGCCTTCAGGATAATCAGTCCCTCGTTGTCCTCCACCACCTGGATCTTCTGCTATGAGTCCAGGTACTTGAGCCAGTCGGGTGTAGTGCGCATGCACACACTCCGCCGCCAGGAGCATACTACACCTGTGCAGCACTATTGCGCAGGTGCAGAATGTACCTGGCTGTGGGAGCGGCATGCGGCCGGACAGCGCTGACTGGCTGAATCACCAGGACTCCTAGCAGAAGATCCAGGTGGTGGAGGAGGACAGCAAGCAATTGATTGGCCTGAAGGGGGCTGGAGAAAGCCCCAGGTATGTATAAAACTTTACTTTTCATACGTCTCAGGTACCCTTTAACCACTTCAGCCTACAGCTTCGAAAATCTTATGCATCCAAGCAATGTTCACCTCCCATTCATTCGCTAATAACTTTATCGCTACTTATCAAAATTAATTGATCTATATCTCGTTTTTTCCGCCACTAATTAGGCTTTCTTTAGGTAGTACATTTTGCTAAGAGCCACTTTACTGTAAATACATTTTAACAGGAAGATTAAGATAGAAATGGAAAAAAAACATTATTTCTCAGTTTTTAGCCATTATAGTTTAAAATTAATACATGCTACAGTAATTAAAACCCATGCATTTTATGTGCCCATTTGTCCCGCTTATTACACCATTTAAATTACGTCCCTATCACAATTTATGGCGCCGATATTTTATTTAGAAATAAAGGTGCATTTTTTCAATTTGCGTTGATCACTATTTACAAGCTTATAATTTTAAAAAATGTAATAAGATACTCTCTTGACATGTATATTTAAAAAGTTCAGACCCTTAGGTAACTATTTATGTAGTTTTTTTTTTTTTTAATTGTAATTTTTTTTATTATTTTTTTTAATACAAAAATGTATTTGGGTAATTTTAGTTTGGGAGGTAAATAGCCAATTTTAGATGTAAAATAATGTATTTTTTATTCAATACAGGTATGTGGGTGCAGTTTACTATTTGGCCACAAGATGGCCACATTCAAAAAGTTCCTAGATGCGAACGATGTCGCATCTAGGAACTAAAATGAAGAGAAGTTGTTTCCTGGGGGCAGAAATACCACGCTCTCTGATGAGAAAGCGTCGGTATTTCTGCCGGGGACTTGGATCGGTGAATGGGAATTATATTCCCATTCACTGATCGGGGGGGCAGCGGGAGGTAGCGGGGGCGCGCGCGGGCGCGCGCCCGATCGCGCGCAACACACGGCTGCAGCACCACTGCCTATCTGGACGGATATATGCGTCCAGATATGGCGAAGTGGTTAATTTGTAGTCGCCAAACCAAATTTTAACACCATATCAAATTATTTGATTTCATGAGCAAAGGGAGTGCATACATTTGCATAAATCAGCATCAACGCAGAATTATTTCCATCTCGCTGACCATCTCTATTAGTGACACGGCTACACATCAGGCTTTATTCTTACAGCATAGATGTTATTTAGTATATATGTTACGGCCAGAACCCGAAGTTTGGCCACTTCTAGTTCTGGCCGGCCACTTCGGGTTCTGGCCGGCCAATGCGCGAAGTGGCCGCTGCGCTGCGGCCAATGTTAGAAATGGATTGATTCCTCTGAGGTTAATGTATCTTCTGGCCGCAGCGCAGCGGCCAAACGTATAACAACTTCGTTAATTTATTGCAATTCAGCCGGCGGCAATGTAACAATTCAAGCCGCCGGCTTTTTCTCTGCCTCTCTCTCCTTCTCCCCCCGCCTCTCTCTCCTCCCCCCCCCACCCCCCCCGGCTCTCTCGCTCTTCTATAGGCAGCCGGCGGGGACACGCGTGTCCCCCCGGAGTCGTTCGTCACGGCAGGGGAATCCTGCCGTTCTTGCAGAGCGGGTGCTGGCAGAAGCGATGTCTGCAGCCTCCCCGCTCTGCTGCCCTGGCGCCACGAACGACTCTCGGGGACACGCATGTCCCCGCCGGCTGCCCATAAGAGGAGAGAGAGAGGCAGAGAAAAAGCCGGCGGCTTGAATTGCAATAAATTAACGAAGTTGTTATACGTTTGGCCGCTGCGCCGCGGCCAGAACATACATTAACCTCAGAGGAATCAATCCATTTCTAACATTGGCCGCAGCGCAGCGGCCACTTCACGCATTGGCCGGCCAGAACCCGAAGTGGCCGGCCTGAACTAGAAGTGGCCAAACTTTGGGTTCTGGCCGTAACATATATAAGAGATTCCTGTGTACACATCATATATACAGTCACAATCAGATATGTATATCTGACCTTAAAAATACGGGGACTGCTTTATTGAAGCAGCACAAGTAACTAATTTTGATTGGTTTATTTCATTTTTGTGGACTAAGCACAGCTATTACTGTATATATATATATATATATATATATATACATTATTTTTAATGAATATTATCTGAGAAATAGAACATTTTATCATATTTTGTATTTTAATTACAGTTTTAATTACAGTTACAAATTCATTAGGAGTCGGAGTCTGTGCATTTTTTCCCGACTCCAGGCACCCAAAATTGCCCGACTCCGACTCCACAGCCCTGGTTACCACTGTAGATGCAGGTGGGGAGATTAAGCTAAGAATTAGAATTTACTCTCTGTAGATCAGGGCTGGACTCTTATAGTAGATAAAACTTTTAATACATGGGGAGGCAGTGGTGGGCTTACCTCCTCCAAGTAGACACAAAAACGTATTAACATTTAAAACATAGAAAATGTATTGATACACTGCAAAGTTCTTTGCAACGTGTTTCGCAGGTATGACCCTGCTTTATCAGGCATTGGAGTAGCAGTTAATTGCAAATGCAGGTCTCAGTCTGGGCCAAGTGTATCTGTCTTTTTATGACACAGATACGGTTGTTGTGCAATGTGTTAATTTAACCACTTGGCGACCGCCAACTACCAATTGGCGGCGGCAAAGTGGCACCCCAGAACCGCCTAACGCCGATTGGCGGCTGCACCTGGGGGACTAAATAGCCGGGGATCGCGCGCATAGATGCGCATGCATCCGCCGACGTTAGGCTCCGCCCACCCGCGACTTCAACCCGCCGGCCAATTAGCAGCGCCGGGGGTTGTTAACCCCCCATCTGCCGCATGGAAAACTTATAATACACTTTTTAATGTATACAAAGTGTATTATACAGGCTGCCTAATGGCCCTGGTGGTCCCAGTGATCGAAGGACCACCAGGGGAGGTTGCAGCTATGCATATAGTCACACACACACACTGATCCTGCCCTCTGATTGCACACAGCACCCCTCAGACCCCCCCTGATCACCCCTTCAGACCACTGTTTGCACCCAATCACCCATCAATCACCCCCTGTCACTATCTGTCAACGCTATAGTTTAGATTAGGTCCTAAACTGCCCCCTGGGGGCTCCTGATCACCCCCCCCCCTTGTACTGTATACATCTATTCTCCCCTGTACTCACCCACTGATCACCCATCAATCGCCCACTGTCGCCACCTGTCACTGCCACCCATCAGATCAGACCCTAACCTGCCCCTTGCGGGCTCCTGATCAGCCGCCCACAACCTCAGATCGCCCACATGCCTGCCCTCAGACCACCTCCCAAGTGCATTGTTCACATCTGTTCTCCCCTGTACTCACCCACTGATCACCCATCAATCACCCCCTCTCACCACCTGTCACTGCTACCCATCAGATCAGACTCTAATCTGCCCCTCGCAGGCACCCAAACATCCGCCCACACCCTCAGATCACGCTCAGACCCGCCCCCCCCCCCCGATCACCTCCCCAGTGCGTTATTTACAACTGTTCTCCCCTCTAATCACCCACTGATCACCCATCAATCACCCCCTCTCACCACCTGTCACTGCTACCCATCAGATCAGACCCTAATCTGCCCCTCGCAGGCACCCAAACATCCGCCCACACCCTCAGATCACGCTCAGACCCGTCCCCCCCGATCACCTCCCCAGTGCGTTATTTACAACTGTTCTCCCCTCTAATCACCCACTGATCACCCATCAATCACGCCCTGTCACCACCTGTCACTGCTACCTTATCAGATCCTAATCCTGCCCCTTGCGGGTACCCAATTACCTGCTCACACCCTCAGATCGCCCTCAGACCCCCCCTGATCACCTTCCCAGTGCATTGCTTGCATCTATTCCCCCCCCCCCCCCTCTAATCACCCCCTAAGACACCCATCAATCACCACCTGTCACCCCCTAGCACTCCTACCCTTCAGATCAGGCCCTAATCTGCCCCCCTGCAGGCTTCTGATCACCCAGCCAAACTCTCACCCGCCCCACTGCCGTGACAGAATATTTTTTTCTTCTGATCATTGCTGGTCTCTACGACTTAATTGTGGCTGAGACCAACCATTATGCCACACAATGCGCAACCACCAATCCTAGCATGCCCAGCCTTTACGGTGGAAACCACTCTAGGTTTCCAAACGTAACATTTTTTTGGGGCCTTCTCCTTAACATGGGTCTAGTCAAAAAGAATGTATTGCGGTCTTATTGGTCTACGCACCTAATACATCACATGCCCATGTTCTCTGCTGCCAATGACCAGGTTACGATTTGAGAACATCCTGCACTTCAGTGCCAATACAACCTGTCATCTAAGAGGCCACCGGCTTATGACCGGTTCCACAAAATTCAGCCCCTCATAGACCACTTGTCATCAAAATTTGCAGATGCTTATACCCCTGAACGTTCATTTTGAGGCATTTGGTTTCCAGACTACTCCTCACGGTTTTGGGCCCCTAAAATGCCAGGGCAATATAGGAACCCCACAAGTGACCCAATTTTAGATAGAAGACACCCCAAGGTATTCCATTAGGTGTATGATGAGTTCATAGAAGATTTTATTTTTTGTCACAAGTTAGTGGAAAATAACATTTAGTGACAAAAAATAATAAAAATCAATTTCCGCTAACTTGTGACAGAAATTAAAATCTTATATGAACTAACCATACTCCTAACGGAATACCTTGGGGTGTTATCTTTCTAAAATGGGGTCACTTGTGGGGTTCCTAAACTGCCCTGGCATTTTAGGGGCCCTAAACCGTGAGGAGTAGTCTGGAAACCAAATGCCTCAAAATGACCTGTAAAATCCTAAAGGTACTCATAGGACGTTGGGTCCCTTAGCGCACCTAGGCTGCAAAAAAATGTCACATGTGGTATCGCCGTATTCAGGAGAAATAGTATAATGTGTTATGGGGTGTATTTTTACACATACCCATGCTGCGTGGGAGAAATATCTCTGTAAATAGACAATTGTGTGTAAAAACAATCAAAAAATTGTCACGTGTGGCACTTTTTTGCAGCCTAGGTGCGCTAAGAGGCCCAAAGTCCTGTGAGCACCTTTAGGCTTTACAGGGGTGCTTACAATTTAGCACCCCTGAAAATACCAGGACAGTAAACACACCCCACAAATAGACACCCCAAAGTATTCAGAGAGGGGCATGGTGAGTCCGTGGCAGATTTAATTTTTTTGTCACAAGTTAGCAGAAATGGAAACTTTTTTTATTTTATTTATTTTTTTGTAACAAAGTGTCATTTTATACCAACTTGTGACAAAAAAATAAAATCTTCTATGAACTCACCATGCCTCTTAGTGAATTCTTTGAGATGTCTTCTTTCCAAAATGGGGTCATTTGGGGTGTATTTATACTATCCTGGAATTCTAGCACCTCATGAAACATGACAGAGGCTCAGAAAAGTCAGAGATGCTTCAAAATGGGAAAATTCACTTTTTGCACCATAAACGCTATAACTTTTACCCAAACCAATAAATATACACTTATTGGATTATTTTTTTTTATCAAAGACATGTAGCACAATAAATTGGGACAAACCTGTATCTAGAAATGTTACTTTATTTGAAAAATGTCAGCACAGAAAGTTAATTTTTTTTTTTTTTTTTTTACAAAATTCATGTCTTTTTTGATGAATACAATAAAAACTAAAAATCCCAGCAGCAATCAAATGGCACCAAAAGAAATCTGTATTAGTGACAAGAAAAGGAGGTAAAATTAATTTAGGTGGTGGGTTGAATGACCGAGCAATAAACCGTTAAAGCTGCAGTGGTCTGAATGGAAAAAAAAGTGTCTGGTCCTTAAAGGGATACTTAATTCAAAAATAAAAAATGATTTTTACTCACCTGGGGCATATGTTATACGCTATAGCAACATAGAGGGTGATATAGCGGCTGGGAACGCGGAGAATCACTCGCGTTCCCAGCCTGTCAGCGGCTGTCGCCGAACCCGGAAGTAGCCGCTGGCGGGGACAGGAGGATCGGAGCGAGGCTGCAAGGGCACCATACAGCTTCAGGGGGCTGAGGGATTCCCCAGGTGAGTAAAAATCATTTTTTATTTTTGACTTAAGTATCCCTTTAAGGGGTTTTAAGACTGCAGTCCTTAAAGGACTTACGAGGCCAAAATCCTTACAAAAGTCAAGTACCTGGAAAATGTTTATATGCACGGAGGACACCGTCCGCGCCCTCCGTGCAGTTCCGCCAGCTCCCCTTCCTGAAAGCACCCCCTGTGCCGATCGTGACCCCACAGGCCGGGTCGGCTTTCATGCCGCTCCTAATATGGCCGCCGGAGCTGGCCGCGGCTGCGCAGTCCGCATTGCCCCGAGTGCGGCTGTGCAGCTCTAGGGCCAACCCCTCCGAACCACGCACTGTAGCGTGGATCGGAGGGGTTGGCCCTAGAGCTGCGCAGCCGCACTCGGGGCAATGCGGACTGCGCAGCTGCGGCCAGCTCCGGCGGCCAGATTAGGAGCGGCATGAGAGCCCCACTCGATTCGATTCCCCGCCGGCGCCGCTTATCTTCCGCTCGATTCCCTGCCATTGTCCCCTCGCGGGGAGCGAGCAGGGAATCGGCGGAAGCAAGATCCGTCCTGTCGGATCTGATCAATCGATAAGGAGGATCGGAGCCGCATCTACGCGTGTAGATGCGGCTTAAGGGGTTAACCCACTAAAATTAAAATATGAGCCACCAGGACAGTTCTGTATACATTGCTTCTACACATACAATTTATTTTCTCTTGAGTTTATTTTCAGTTCAGGTCCACTTCAAGCATTTTTGCATTCTGATCTGAGGCTGAACTTGTTGGGGTGGTCTGGGCAAGCTGGCAGTTGTTTAAAATCTCCTCCACTTAAAGGATACCACAACTGAAATGTGACATAATGAGATAGACATGTGTATGTACAGTGCCTAGCACACAGATAACTATGCTGTGTTCCTTTTTTTCTTTCTCTGCCTGAAAGAGTTAAAGATCAGGTATGTAAGTGGCTGACTCAGTCCTGACTCAGACAGGAAGTGACTACAGTGTGACCCTCACTGATAAGAAATTCCAACTATAAAACACTTTCCTAGCAGAAAATGGCTTCTGAGAGCAAGAAAGAGGTAAAAAAGGGGAAATTCTTATCAGTGAGGGTCACACTGTAGTCACTTCCTGTCTGAGTCAGGACTGAGTCAGCCACTTACATACCTGATATTTAACTCTTTCAGGCAGAGAAAGAAAAAAAGGAACACAGCATAGTTATCTGTGTGCTAGGCACTGTACATACACATGTCTATCTCATTATGTCACATTTCAGTTGTGGTATCCTTTAAGAATGATGCTAAATTTCTTCTGTTCAAATTCCATTAGTAGACCTTCACAGTCTTATGAATTCCATTATTTCATTTTTTTTTTTCTTCCCAAGAATGCTGAAATGTGAGCTTAAAACTACTGCCTTATGTTAAATTCTGAGAAATGTATTTTAAACTGACACAGAAATTCATTGAACAATGTAAACTTTTTAGGAAACTCTCTAGCTAAGGATTTTTTTTTTTTTTGGGGGGGGGGGGGGGGGGTTGCAAGCAGGGCTGTGGAGTCGGAGCAATTTTGGGTGCCTAGAGGCGGAGTCGGGAAAAAATACTCCGACTCCTAATGAATTTAAACTGTAATTAAAATAGAAAATATGATAAAATGTTCTATTTCTCAGATAATCATAAATAATTTATATATACAGTAATAGCTCTGCTTAGTCCACAAAAATGAAATAAACCAATCAAAATAAGTTACTTGCGCTGCTTCAATAAAGCAGTCCCTGTATTTTTAAAGTCAGATACACATATCTGATTGTGACTGTACATATGTTGTGTACACAGGAATCTCTTATATATACTAAATAACATCTATGCTGTAAGAATAAAGCCTGATGTGTAGCCGTGTTACTAATAGAGATGGTCAATGAGATGGAAATAATTCTGCTTTGATGCTGATTTATGCAAATGTATGCACACTTTGATCATAAAATCAAATAATTTGATATGTTGTTAAAATTTGATTTGGTGACTACGAATTAAAGGCTACCTTTTAGACGGATGAAAATTAAAGTTTTATACATACCTGGGGCTTCCTGCAGCCCCCTTCAGGCCAATCAGTCCCTTGCTGTCCTCCTTCACCACCTGGATCTTCTGCTATGAGTCCCGGTAATTCAGCCAGTCAGCGCAGTCCAGCTGCGTGCCGCTCCCACAGCCAGGAGCATTCTGCACCTGCGCAATTGTGCTGCGCGTGTGTAGTACACTCCCGGCGGCGGAGTGTGTGCATGTACACTATGCCAGACTGGCTCAAGTACCTGGACCCGTAGCAGAAGATTCAGGTGGCGAGGAGGACAGTGAGGGACTGATTAGCCAGAAGGGGGCTGGAGGAAGCCCTAAGTATGTATAAAACTTTAATTTCATCTGTCTCAGGTTTACTTTTACACAGTAGTACTATACTCTACATATGCACTCCCCACAGAGCTGCAGGGAATCAACTGAGAATGTTGTGCACATTGAACACAGAGGTGTTGTCTTTCACCCATAAACCTGGTTCAGATTGTGCATGAAGAATGTGTAATAGAGGAACCTGCACATCACTCTTACATGTACCCACAGTCACAATGCCTAGGGGCCTGATCCATGTTCTGATGTGTAATAGAGGAAGAATCTCCTCATTTACCTGCAGAGTACCTGCACATCACTCTTACATGTACTCAGTTACATTGCCTAGGGCCTGATAGATGTTCTTTTTTACGGTCTGTACCTTTTACAAGTACTCTTACTGAGCACTAGTTTTAGTCTGACTAAAGTGAATAAATATGGCAGTCTACATATCCTGCTCACTTCAGTCTTTTAAAATTCCTAAGCGTTTGCAGTTAAGAGACAAATTTCATGTTGCATACTTTCAATCAACAAGATTGTAATATGCAAATTAGAGGAGTCGAGGAGTCTGAGCCAGTGGAATCCTAAACTGAGGAGTCTGAGTCGGTGGATTTTTGTACCGACTCCACAGCCCTGGTTGCAAGGACATGCATGCACTTTTCCATAAGAAAGCATTATCACTTAAACATTAATGCATACACTTTTTTTGTACTTCATGGAGTTTTTAAAGCAAATCAAGTGTCTTGTTAAAAAGTCAGATACTCCCATATGGAGAGGGAATGCTCTGGATCCCATAGAGCTTTTCCGGGTCCTCTCTCTGTGTCCTCGGTTCCCCACTGTCCACCATTCAAATTTGCCACCTCTGGGAGTCCTCAAAAGGCTTCATTTGTGTCTCACAGTGCTTCCTGAAGACAGGTGGCTGTGCATGTGCAGTACGGAGCCACCCATCTTTGGAAGCAGTCGAAGACACGAGTGCTTTTGAAGCCTTCCGAGGATCCCCGAAAGCATAGTCGACCAGTTGTTTAAATTAACAGGTAAACTGGGGGGGGGGGGGTTAGGGGGTGACGGTGGTGGATCAAGAAGGCGGGACGGCTCTTCGGTGTTACTTAAACACTGCACTGCAGCATGCTGTATATTATTCATGAATACACACACTTTTTAATATAGGGAGAAACACAAATGCACATGAAAATGGCATCTACGCAGGGGAAAAAAGTGCATGCTTCTGTGATTATGGTTTCTGATTGTAAATGAGCCCAAAGTGCTACTGTACTCTTCATTAGTCTTCTAAAGCTTCAGACACCACAAGTTAACTAATGAAAGTGAAGTAACAAAAAAGTTATTAAAAAGAAATTGCACTTATTGTTGCATAACAAACTCTATACATTGCAAGAATTATTGGCAAATATAATTTCAAGTTGTTTACGGTGTTTGTTGAGCCATACAGAACACAGTCAATCCGCATATCCAGTCCATTCCTAACACGAGCTGTCTGATGGGATTGTAAAGTCCTGTTTGAAATCATTGTATTAGTTTCGATGTTTAAAAATTAGTAATAAGAGCCCTTGTTTTGGGCTACTGCTAGTCCAGGAGGAATAGGATTTTTAGGTAGCTCATACTCCAGAGGGTATTGTTGCCACCTTCCTTACAGAGAAGTGCTTAGCTTAGAATTTTTGAGATTCATACTTAGCTAAGAAACTGATACAAGGAACACATTTTCAATAGCATTAAAATACAAAAAGGTTTGTGCTGCACTGACATATCTCAGGGCTGTGGAGTCGGAGTCGTGGAGTTGGGCAATTTTGGGTGCCTAGAGTCAGAGTCGGGAAAAAATGCACCGACTCCTAATGAATTTGTAACTGTAATTAAAATAGAAAATATGATAAAATGTTCTATTTCTCAGATAATAGTCATTAAAAATAATGTATACAGTGGAGGAAATAATTATTTAACCCCTCACTGATTTTGTAAGTTTGTCCAATGACAAAGAAATGAAAAGTCTCAGAACAGTATCATTTCAATGGTAGGTTTATTTGAACAGTGGCAGATAGCACATCAAAAGGAAAATGGAAAAAATAACCTTAAAGGGGAACTGAAGAGAGAGGTATATGGAGGCTGTCATGTTTATTTCCTTTTAGACAATACCAGTTGCCTGGCAGCACTGCTGATCCTCTGCCTCTAATACTATTAGCCATAGCCCCTAAACAAGCATGCAGCAGATCAGGTGTTTCAGTGGTTCAGACTTATAAGTCTGATCTGACAAGACTAGCTGCATGCTTGTTTCTGGTTTTAATCAGATACTACTGCAGAGAAATAGACCAGCAGGGCTGCCAGGCAACTGGTATTGATTAAAAGGAAATAAACATGATAGCCTCCATATACCTCTCTCTTCAGTTCCCCTTTAAATAAAAGATAGCAACTGATTTGCATTTCATTGAGTGAAATAAGTTTTTGAACCCTCTAACAATAAAAGACTTAATACTTAGTGGAAAAACCCTTGTTTGCAAGCACAGAGGTCAAACATTTCTTGTAATTGATGACCAAGTTTGCACACATTTTAGGAGGAATGTTGGTCCACTCCTCTTTGCAGATCATCTCTAAATCCCTAAGGTTTCGAGGCTGTCTCTGTGCAACTCTGAGCTTGAGCTCCCTCCATAGGTTTTCTATTGGACTAAGGTCCAGAGACTGACTAGGCCACTCCATGACCTTAATGTGCGTCTTCTTGAGCCACTCCTTTGTTGCCTTTGCTGTATGTTTTGGGTCATTGTCGTGCTGGAACACCCATTCACGACCCATTTTAAGTTTCCTGGCAGAGGGAAGGAGGTTGTCGTTCAGGATTTCACGATACATGGCTCCGTCCATTTTCCCGTTAATGCGATTAAGTTGTCCTGTGCCCTTAGCAGAAAAACACCCCCAAAGCAAAATGTTTCCACCCCCATGCTTGATGGTGGGGACGGTGTTTTGGGGGTCATAGGCAGCATTTTTCTTCCTCCAAACACAGCGAGTTGAGTTAATGCCAAAGAGCTCTATTTTGGTCTCATCAGACCACAGCACCTTCTCCCAGTCACTCACAGAATCATTCAGGTGTTTATTGGCAAACTTCAGACGGGCCTGCACATGTGCCTTCTTGAGCAGGGGGACCTTGCGAGCCCTGCAGGATTTTAATCCATTGCGGTGTAATGTGTTTCCAATGGTTTTCTTGGTGTCTGTGGTCCGTGCTAATTTGAAGTCATTCACTAACTCCTCCCGTGTAGTTCTAGGATGCTTTTTCACCTTTCTCAGAACCATTGACACCCCACGAGGTGAGATCTTGCGTGGAGCCCCAGAGCGAGGTCGATTGATGGTCATTTTGTGCTCCTTCCATTTTCGAACAATCGCACCAACAGTTGTCACCTTCTCTCCCAGCTTCTTGCTAATGGTTTTGTAGCCCATTCCAGCCTTGTGCAGGTCTACAATTTTGTCTCTGACATCCTTGGACAGCTCTTTGGTCTTTCCCATGTTGGAGAGTTTGGAGTCTGCTTGATTGATTGATTTTGTGGACAGGTGTCTTTTATACAGGTGACTAGTTAAGACAGGTGTCCTTAATGAGGGTGATTAATTGAGTAGAAGTGTCTAACCACTCTGTGGGTGCCAGAACTCTTAATGGTTGGTAGGGGTTCAAAAACTTATTTCACTCAATGAAATGCAAATCGGTTGCTATCTTTTATTTAAGGTTATTTTTTCGATTTTCCTTTTGATGTGCTATCTGCCACTGTTAACATAAACCTACCATTGAAATGATACTGTTCTGAGACTTCATTTCTTTGTCATTGGACAAACTTACAAAATCAGTGAGGGGCAAATAATTATTTCCTCCACTGTATATACAGTATATATACAGTAATAGCTGTGCTTAGTCCACAAAAATGAAATAAACCAATCAAAATTAGTTACTTGTGCTGCTTCAATAAAGCAGTCCCCGTATTTTTAAGGTCCGATATACAGATCTGATTGTGACTGTATATATGATGTGTACACAGGAATCTCTTATATATGGTGAATAACATCTATGCTGTAAGAATAAAGCCTGATGTGTAGCTGTGTCACTAGTAGAGATGGTCAATGAGATGGAAATAATTCTGCACTGATGCTGATTTATGCAAATTTATGCACTCCCTTTGCTGATGAAATCAAATAATTTGATATGTTGTTAAAATTTGGTTTGGTGACTACAAATTAAAGGGTACCTGAGACGGATGAAAAGTAAAGTTTTATACATACCTGGGGCTTCCTCCAGCCCCCTTCAGGCTAATCAGTCCCTCGCTGCCCTCCTCCGCCACCTGGAGCGTCTGCCAGTCAGCACAGTCCGGCCGCATGCCGCTCCCACAGCCAGGAACATTCTGCACCTGCGCAATAGTGCTGCACAGGTGTAGTACGCTCCTGGCGGCGGAGTGTGTGCATGCGCACTACGCCCGACTGACTCAAGTACCTGGACTCATAGCAGAAGATCCAGGTGGTGTAGGAGGAAAACGAGGGACTGATTATCCTGAAGGCGGCTGGAGGAAGCCCCAGGTATGTATAAAACTTTGATTTCATCTGTCTCAGGTTTACTTTGTTACACAGTAGTACTATACTCTACTTATGCACTCCCCACAGAGCTGCAGGGAATCCACTGAGAATGCTGTGCACATTGAACACAGAGGTGCTGTCTGTTTACAATCTCCTCATTCCCCTGCAGAGTACCTGCACATCATTCTTACATGTACCCACACTTACATTGCCTAGGGCCTGATAGATGCTCTTTGTTCCGGTTTGTACCTTTTACAAGTACTCTTACCAAGGACTAGTTTTAGTCTAAAGGGAATAAATATAGTAGTCTACATATCCTTCTCACTTCAGTTGTCTTGTAAAATTCCTAAGCGTTGGCAGTTGAGACGAATTTCATGTTACATACTTTTAATCAACAAAATTGTAATATGCAAATTAGAGGGGTCGGAGTCGGTGGAATCCTAAACTGAGGAGTCTGAGTCGGTGGATTTTTGGACCGACTCCACAGCCCTGACATATCTTTATAGCATATCTTATTCTTTGGTCTGATTCTTTGATTGGAGTGTCTGATTTCTCACCCTATTTTGAAAAGACCACTAAAACTTGCAGTTTGAGTATTTCTGTATTCAAAATTCCCACAGATCTTACCAGGATCTATGTCGGATGTTGTCTTTTTCAACATTTCCACTGGAACTCTTTTAAAGGGAACCTTAAAGGATACCCGAACTGACATGTGACATGATGAAATAGACATGTGTATGTACAGTGCCTAGCACACAAATAACTATGCCGTGTTCCTTTTTTCTTTCTCTGCCTGAAAGAGTTAAATATCAGGTATGTAAGTGGCTGACTCAGTCCTGACTCAGACAGGAAGTGACTACAGTGTGACCCTCACTGATAAAAAATTCCAACTATAAAACACTTTCCTAGCAGAAAATGGCTTCTGAGAGCAAGAAAGAGGTAAAAAGGGGGAATTTCTTATCAGTGAGGGTCACACTGTAGTCACTTCCTGTCTGAGTCAGGACTGAGTCATCCACTTACATACCTGATATTTAACCATTTCAGGGAGAGAAAGAAAAAAAGGAACATAGCATAGTTATTTGTGTGCTGGGCACTGTACAAACACATGTCTATCTCATCATGTCACATGTCAGTTCGGGTATTCTTTAACTGAGAAGGATATGGATGTTTCCTTTTAAACGATACCAGTTGCTTGTCTGTCCTGCTGATCTGTTTGGCTGCAGTAGTGGCCAAATCACACCTGAAACAAGTATGCAGCTAATCCAGTCTGACTTCAGTCAGAGCACCTGATCTGCATGCTTGTTGAGGGGCTGTGGCTAAAAGTATTGGGGAGACAGGATCAGCAGGACAGTCAGGCAACTGGTATAATTTTAAAAGGAAAAATCCATATCCTTCTCAGTTTAGGTTCTCTTTAAGGCCAATCCTTTTTGCAGTCTTTCAGCAAATCATTAGATTTATTTATTTATTTATTTGTTGTATTTATAAAGCGCCAACATGGCTGTAAATGTTTTTGAAGATTAATAAAACATTAGGGAATTCAACTAATATATGCATATAATTTAAAAGTCCATTGTTACCACCTTAAAACGCGATTGTTACCTTCTGTCTGAAATGCAGCACCCTTAGTGCATGAAAGCATTAAAAAAATGCACCGATGATGGGAAAATACCCTGAAGCAGCTCTATGTAAGTCTGATTAATGATTCTGTGTAATTATGGGCTTGTATGTGGGCTTAACCACCACATCTAACTGGATACAAACCTGGCTCACAAAAATGTACAGCTCTGCGAACTGTCATTAGAACTTTGTTTCCACCTGTTAGATTTCGGCCACATTTTCAGCAACACGCAGTGATGGGATCCGCAAAGACATTTGAAAGTGCATAGACTGCAATTTCTACATGTGTAGTGATTCCTATATGTGTTGTTATTCACTGTGGAATCACAACACATGGTTGCATGCATTTCTGCTTGCTTCTGCTTTGATTCCATTCTTTATAAATCACATTGCGCAGCAACGCAGTACCGTGTTGTTGCTGCAGCCTCCTGCGTTCCATGCAGCACGATCATGGAAACGAGGCCTAAGTAATGCATTCTAACTGGTGTAATGAACAGGTGGTGGTGAGCATATGCAATTACCTTATGGTTTATGAAGGTAATACTGTAGAATTGTATTTTTTTTTTTAGTTCAGGGCATTAATGCTCTTTTTTTAGTTCACTATGTAAAATACTGAATGGTAGAAAGGATTGGTTAGCACTCCAGCTTCTCAGTGAGCAAATGTTTTATTCTCCAGTCATATGTCAACACTTAAGTTAATTGTTTCGGGGCCATCAGGGGTCCCCTTCTTCAGAACAGTCTGCACTGCAACGTTTAATTTGCTCTTTTGTCCCAGTTATTACAATGTTTTAATTGTGTCCCTAGAACAATGTATGATGATATTTATCTGGAAATAAAGGTGTATTTTCTTCCGTTTTGTGATTTTCAAAACTATGCCAATAATTATATGCATTTGCAAAATTAACAGTAATGTACCCACATGACATACATATTAAATGTCCGTAAGGTAACTTTTATTTACTTTGTATTTTAAATATTATATATATTTTTTTTACAAGCGTTTTATTTTGGTAACTATAGGGTACAGATGTAGGGGATTAAAATGTAATACAAATCTATGTATTCAAATGTACTTTATGTAATGGTGTGTTATGTTGCATTTTCTTTTTTTCTTTTATTTATTTTTTGGCCACAAGAGCAGGGAGGTAAACAAAGCATCTACAACTCTGGTCGTGAAGTGTTTTGCAGGGGGCATAGATACATGTACCTGCGGTTGGTAACTGGTAAAAAGCAAAACGTTATAGAATCCATTTTTATCAAGCTTCAGTTTGACAGGGATTGCAATAAGAAACAATCAAAATTAGATGTGTGGCTCTAACAATCATTTTACCTTTTTTTTTTTTCTTCCACAGGAGCCTATATTAAAATTCAAACCTCCAAAGACCGGTTAAACAATGGAATAACTGTTGTATCATCATGCTAAAATAAGCACTACAATGGTAAAAAGAAAATGAAAAGCAGACTTCAACTTTTACAAGACGACCAATCCTTGCAGCTTTTTGACATATTTATTGCATTTTCTTCAGCTGTCACGCCACTCATTCCAAAAGGACTATGAACACTGAACTGAGATACTCCTCTTTATGAGTATTCTACTTTTTAATTTGAGTGAAATTTCTTGGAGCAAAGAAATTGTTAATATTTTATTCTATGGGGCAAATAATGTTTTATGTAAAAAATAAAAAGTTGGTAATTCAGGGTTTGCAAAACTTTGATGAAAGTATCAGGCCGACTTCATGTTTCCTTCAATCGCGTCTGGAGCCTAAAAATAAACCATAAGGACTTTTTGGATTCCCAACACTAGCAAACACAGAGAAAATAGTATTTAAAACGTATTACTGTTACTACTAATTTGTTTTTACCAAATACCAATTTCACACTTTTATACTCACAAAGAGCTACTGTAGTCTTGTGACTGAAACCATTTTTCCAGAGATCCATTTTTTTATTTAAAAAAAAAAATTGAGGCCATTTAATGCCTTTGCATAAAAGATGTATGTCTTGTAATTTAGAAATTACTTATTGCACACCGTTTTCTTTGTACTGTAGGATTTCCGTAAGTGATTTTGTCTATGGAGACACTTTTTTTGGGTGGGTCACTACTATTTAGAGCAGTAATTCCTTATTTTATTCAACACTTTTATTTTTATATACCCTCTTCTGTTATCAGTTAAACAAGTAATCTACCTCCTAGGCTGTAGTTCAAACACTTGTTTGGTGAATCTGTGCCACTTTATTGCTTTAACTATCATTCCCATTTGTTACATTTCTCTAGCTGGGACATTTATGTTCGGAGTTGTATAAAGCATTTGTAGTAAGATAAAGAAAAAAAAAATAAAATATTTAAATTTATTTAAATTGTTTTGACATATTGGTTGTAATATTTGGATTTTTGTGAAAGTTATATTTTTGGGGGATGTTAACCTTATGAAATAAAGTTTGCCCTGCGGCTTTTTTTTTCTTTTTGGGTAAAGTGAGAGATAACGGTTCTTTCACATTTTACTGAAATGATGAAAGTTTTCAAATTTGTTATACAGTCGAGGTGGTCACTGCTTTTAAACCTTACTACACCAACAAATATATTTTACTTAAACGTATACTACTTATGTGGTTTATGGCTATTTTTCTTCTGGCATGAAACCCTGTTGTCAGATGTGTTTCAAATGGAAAAAAAATGGAAAAAAGAAAAAAAAACTTTTATGCTGTTTTAAGCACTTAACCTTATAGATGAGGCTATTGTGATACCTTTTTATATACTTGTAATCAATAAAAAAAAAAAACTTTATTAAACCAAGTTTGGATCTCCTGTGTCTATTTTTAAAACTCTTGGAAATTTAAATTTTTGTAATTTCATAGTAGGTTTAATCGATGAGTTGGCTAATGGTATTATATATTATTGTTTACATTTTTAATATTTGGACTAGATTGTTTTCCCCTTTTTGTATGTCAAAGCAGAAAATGTAACATTATAGCAGTGTCTTTGTTCTAATGCGTTTATAATAACTGTGAACTGCAATGAGGACTGGACATAGACTTTAATGCAAAGTCTGCATGCTATGCTACCCCCAGATCTACTTACCCGGGGCTTCCTCCAGCCCCTTGCAGCAGACATGTCCCTCGTCGCAGCTCCGATCCCATCCGCTAGTCTGGTGTCCCCACCGGTGCAGAGGACGACCTCTACTGTGCCTGCACGAGCGCCGCTGTCAATCAATCGCAAATGGTGTGGAGTGTACTGTGCTTGAGCAGAACACTCCACACCATGTGCAAGTGATTGATAACGGCGCTGCGCAGGTGCAGTAGAGGACGACCTTGCGAGGTTGGCCTCTGCACCGGCGGGGACCCTTAGCCAGCGGCTGGGAGCGGAGCTGCGACGAGGGACACGTCGGCTGCAAGGGGCTGGAGGAGGCCCCGGGGAAGTAAATCTGGGGGTAGCATAGATTGCCTGACGCTTACTTTACATTGCTCATAGTGACCTCTATTAACCCCCCCCCCCCCACACACACACACACACTTTGCTGTGATACCTAACAAAAGCAACTATTTTACCCTAGCACATAACCTTTGCCACCTCCCTGCCTGTTACTGAAATACATATATATACACACAGCATGAAATATAAGCACAAGAAACTAATAAACTGTCAGGTACTGCACTGGCACATCCTTAATGAAGGACTGGTTCACTCTACCAGTGCTTTTTAAGCACTAGTGATTTGAAAAGCTCTTGTTAATGCAATGTTATGCTATGCAATGCTATGGGTTTCACATACCTCAAGCGAGAAAACACATAGCATTACATAAGCAAGAGCTTTTAAAATCACAAGTGCTTAGAAAAAGTTCTTGCAGTGTGAACCAGCCATTAGGCTCTGTTCACACTAGGTATCGCAAAACACGAGCAAAATCACTAGCATTGTGCAGAGGTTTTTTTTTTTTTAGCTTTGTTTTACTGGACATTTTAGCAATTTTTAACATTTGAACTACAATTGCGCCCAAATTGCGGAACAGCGTTGCATGCACTTCGGTTTCTGCAAATTGAGGGCGATCATTACAGTGAAATCACTGCCATATACTATAAATTATACTAGCGCTTTTCAAATCGCTAGCGATCACTGGCGATTCAGAAAATGCCCCAGTGTGAATTGGCTCTCACTCATAAAATATCATTTGATTACAGTGGGTATTGTTTTTATTTAACCTCCTGAGCGGTCTGGACGAGCTCAGCTCGTCCATCACCGCCGGAGGCTGCCGCTCAGGCCCTGCTGGGCCGATTTTTATCAAATAAAGTGCAGCACACGCAGCCGGCACTTTGCCAGCCGCGTGTGCTGCCTGATCGCCGCCGCTCTGCGGCGATTCGCCGCGAGCAGCGGCGAAAGAGGGCCCCCCTAGCCGCCTGAGCCCTGCGCAGCCGGAACAAAAAGTTCCGGCCAGCGCTAAGGGCTGGATCGGAGGCGGCTGACGTCAGGACGTCGATGACGTCACTCCGCTCGTCGCTATGGCGACGATATAAGCAAAACAAGGAAGGCCGCTCATTGCGGCCTTCCTTGTTTATTCTGGGCGCCGGAGGCGATCGGAAGATCGCCTCCGGAGCGCCCTCTAGTGGGCTTTCATGCAGCCAACTTTCAGTTGGCTGCATGAAATAGTTTTTTTTTTATTTAAAAAAAAACCCTCCCGCAGCCACCCTGGCGAATTAATCAGAACGCCAGGGTGGTTAAAGGATATAGGAATACAGAAATATGCCATTTAACTTATAGAAAACAACCTACACAGGATATAGGCATTAACTACTTCAAAACTACTGTATGGTATAGTATATTCATGTCCTCCCTGCCACCCCCTTGTGACAAATGACGTGAATATGCATCAGTAGCTTCTGATGAGCACAACCCACATGCAGGCATTACTAGAGGTGAGAGGGAGAGACGCTGGAACCAGGAGGAGCGTTACACTTGCTATCTGATAAGATCTTTGCCGAGTGAATGTACGGCTGAGCATTTGCAAAGGCCAAGCGAGCTTTTGTGTGCCTTATGTGGAGAGGTGGCGTCCTTGGTCTGCATCTGTGAAACCCAGCAGTGTGCAGTGGCCGTTGGATTGTCTGCCTTGAGACATTGCCATCAGCAGAGCCCAGATTCACCAGGATGGCATTGGTGGTGATCCTTGGGATTCTTTTTCACCTCTCTCACTATCCTCCTGGCCAGCACAGGTGCCACTTTTAACTTCCAACCATGTCCTCTGAGATTTTCCACAAAGTATTTTTTAAAAATACTTTGTACTATAGCCACTGGAACTTGAAAACATTTAGAATTAGCCTTGTAGCCCTTTCCTGACTTTTGAGCAGTCACAATGCCCAGCCCCAGGTCCTCACTGAACGCCTTTGTCTTAGCCATGACTGTCCACAAACCAACTACAAGGAGCAGCTGTTCCCAATTAATTACGGTAATTAGGATGCTTTAGAACAGCTTGGACTATTTGTAATGATATATAACTTTAGATTTTCCCACAGACTATGACAGTTTGTGAAGGATATGAATAATTTTGACTGGACACTTTTTTTGCTCAAATGTGAATAAAAGCTGAGAAATGTTTTTTCCACAATAATGCCTTTTGTACAATGTATTATCTTTTGGGAGATGCCTATATCAATTCCCGTCAAAAAATGACTTGCTGGTTGAATAAAAGTAACTAAGTCAACATTTGCCAGGGGTATGAATAATTATGAGCAGCACTGTAGATAACCCTCTATGGGATTGATTCACTAAACAGTGCTATAGAATATCGCTATAGCACTACATGAATTACGCACGTCATTGTGCGCGTAAAACTTTACGTGCAGTAAAACTGATAGCACGCATTAATTTAAGTGCATAGAATTTTACGCATGTAATGTTAACATTTCAGCTGTTTGCCTGTATAAGCTTTGCTCAACAGTACTTGCTTCAGAATAGTTTGAGACTGGGCAAGTAAGTGTTATTTGTTTGTATGTGTCCTTTACAGTTTTCAGATGTTTTTGGCCTCTGTAGTTTTTCATTTTTTTTAAGTAGTAATTAAATTGTGTTCATCATATGTACAATGCCAAGCAACCATAACTTTTATTAATTGTATATCACTGTATGCATTGTAACATGTGGATACTGTGTAGTATATCTTGTGTTGTGTGCTGTGTAATATGTACTTGTGTTGTGTACTGTGAAGCTGCAGCACACTGCTGGGGACACTGTGAAGCTGCAGCACGCTGTTGGGGACACACTGAAGCTGGGACATAGTGTGTGCTGGAGCTGACATAGAGGTAAAGGGGACAATTGGCCCAGGGCCCCTGAGCTCTGCAGGGGCACCTGCGCTGCTGGTCCCCAAGTTGCCTCCACCTCCTCCTGCACCCCAGGTTCCCCCCATAGGGAACATGTATTTACATGGTGTTGTTGGCCCCTTACAGATGCTCGAATGTGCTTCATCACATAAATTAGTATTTATGACATTTAAAAAGTATGAATAGTCCTGGACAAATGTTTATATTTTAATATTTTAGTTTAAAGGGATACTGTAGGGGGGTTTGGGGGAAAAGGAGTTGAAGTTACCTGGGGCTTCTAATGGTCCCCCGCAGGCATCCTGTGCCCATGCAGCTGCTACTCACCGATGCTCCGGCCCCGCCTCCGGTTCACTTCTGGAATGTCAGACCTTAACCACTTCAGCCTAACTGGACGAAAATTTTCGTCCAGTTAGGCTGCGTGCATAAATAGTTACCTAAAGGGTCTAAACTTTTTAAATATTCATGTCAAAGGAGTATATCAATATGATTTATTAAATTATGGGCTTCTAAATAGTGATGGACGCAAATTGAAAAAATGCACCTTTATTTCCAAATAAAATATTGTCGCCTTACATTGTGATAGGGACATAATTTTAACGGTGTAATACCCGGGACATATGGGCAAATACAATACCTGAGTTTTAATTATGGAGGCATGTATTATTTTATAACTATAATGGCTGAAAACTGAGAAATAATGAATTTTTTCCGTTTTTGTTCTTATTCTTCCTGTTAAAATGCATTTACAGTAAAGTGGCTCTTAGCAAAATGTACCACCCACAGAAAGCCTAATTGGTGGCGGAAAAAACAAGATATAGATCAATTCATTGTGATGAGTAGTGATACAGTTATTGGCAAATGAATGGGAGGTGAAAGTTGCTCAGATGTAAAAAAAAATTCTCAACCCTGTAGGCTGAAGTGGTTAAAGTCTGAAAACCACTGGGCTTGTGTTGCCGTGTCCTGGCTTCCCCTGATATCACCAGGAGCGCACGGCGCAGGCACAGACCATACTGGGCCTGCGCAGTACGCTCCTGGTGACATCAGTGGGAGCAAGGACACGGCAACGCAGGCGCAGTGGTTTTCAGACTTTAAAGTCTGAAATTCCAGAAGTGAACCAGAGGCGGGCCGGAGCATTGGGGAGTGGCTGCGCGGGCACAGGATGCCTGCGGGGGACCATTCCCCCCCCCCCCTAGTGTCCCTTTTACATTTTCCTTCAGTGATGGAACCGTTTGAGGTTTGGCTGAATGAGTGCATGTTAGGTAATGAATGCTAACTTTGCTATGTTTTGAAGCATACACTATTTAAATTTAATAAGGAAAGGTGGGGGGAAAGGCTGCGCATCCCTAAACACGTTGCAATTGAATGGTTAATCGCTCAGGCATACACCGCCTCTGCCAGACTGAAAAATGCATGCCCTGCATCCAAGACAAGTGCTAATATTTATTAAACTAGGAGGAACTTTAGCTTCCAATATGGTTTGCATGCAAATTTTATTATACTAGACACTTGCGCCACGGTGAGGCAAACCTCCGGGCAAGTGACCTAACCTAAATTTAAAACCTTGGGAGCAGCTAAGCAAAAACATGTGTAACTTACATTTGGTTGAACAGCGAGAACAACGCCAGCGCATACCACTAAGGGTGCATCTGAAATGACCACCAGCTCAGTGTGAAGCACCTAAATAGGTTTTCTGCACACTTCGCATTCAATTCAGATGCAAATCATATGCAAATCTGCTACTACTTATGCAAACAGGAAACTCAGGAGGAGGGGCTGGGAGCAGCTAACCTGACAGTTACATAGTGACAAAGTTAAGGAAAGGGGGGGGGGGGGGAAGGCTGCGCATCCCTAAACACATGTTGCAATTGAATGGTTAATCGCACAGGCATACACCACCTCTGCCAGAATGAAAAATGCATGCTCTGCATCCAAGACAAGTGCTAACATTTATTAAACTAGGAGGAATTTTAGCTTCCAATATGGTTTGCATGCAAAGTATATTATACTAGACACTTGCGCCACGGTGAGGCAAACCTCCGGGCAGATGACCTAACAAATGTTAGCACTTGTCTTGGATACAAGGCATGCATTTTTCAGTCTGGCAGATGCGGTGTATGCCTGTGCGATTAACCATTCAATTGCAACGTGTTTAGGGATGCGCAGCCTTTCCCCCAACTTTCCTTAACTTTGTAACTATGTAACTGTCAGGTTAGCTGCTCCCAGCCCCTCCTCCTGAGTTTCCTGTTTGCATAAAAAGTAGTAGCAGATTTGCATATGATTTGCATCTGAATTGAATGCGAAGTGTGCAGAAAATCTATTTAGGTGCTTCACACTGAGCTGGTGGTCATTTCAGATGCAGCCTTAGGGCCCTTTTCCACCTGCAGTCGCTAGCGTTCACGCTGAACGCTAGCGATTGCTGAATCGCAAAACCAGCGATTCCCCGACGTTCGCGGCCGCGATTTTGCTATGCTATGCACTGCATAGCAAAATCGCGGCAAATATCGCTCCGCCGCGCGTTCGCGTTCCCGTAAAAAGCGAATCGCAGTAGTGGAAATGACCTACCGCGATTCCTATGTTAAAAAGCAAACCGTAGCGATTGTAAAATCGCTAGCGGTTTGTGTTTTTGCGATTCAGCCAGCGCAAACGCGCTGGTGGAAAAGGGCCCTTAGGGCCCTTTTCCACTAGCAATCGCTAGCGGTTTGCGTTTTTGCGATTCATCCAGCGGAAACGCGCTGGTGGAAAAGGGCCCTTAGTGGTATGCGCTGGCGTTCTCCTCTCTGTTCAACCAAATGTAAGTTGCACATTTTTTTGCTTAGCTGCTCCCAAGGTTTTAAATTTAGGTTAGGTCACTTGCCCGGAGGTTTGCCTCACCGTGGCGCAAGTGCAAACCATATTGGAAGCTAAAGTTCCTCCTAGTTTAATTAATGTTAGCACTTGTCTTGGATCATTTTTCAGTCTGGCAGGGGTGGTGTATGCCTGTGCGATTACCCATTCAATTGCAACATGTGTTTAGGGATGCACAGCCTTTCCCCCCACCTTTCCTTAACTTTGTAACTATGTAACTGTCAGGTAGCTGCTCCCAGCCCCTCCTCATGAGTTTCCTGTTTGCATGATAAGTAGTAGCAGATTTGCATATGATTTGCATCTGAATTGAATGCGAAGTGTGCAGAAAATCTATTTAGTTGCTTCACACTGAGCTGGTGGTCATTTCAGATGCAGCCTTAGTGGTATGCACTGGCATTCTCCTCGCTATTTAAATTAACACATAATTTTGTATGGGCGTAATTCTTTAATGGAGCAAAGTATTACGCGCATTGAAAAGATAACCGCTCTTGATTATTTCCCTACCAATCCCTATTTAATGAACGCGCTCTACCGTACTTGCTGACAGCGCTTGTGGCATTATGCCGATAGCGCACAGAGTTATGCCGTACGCGCGTTATGAAATCGCACTGCACTTTATGAAATAGCACTGTTTAGTGAATCAACCCCTATATATCCCTGTAATTGGAAAAATTGGGAGTCCAAAAACCATATCCTCAATGGTGCAACACCAATAATCTATAACCATATAAGTACAAGGATATATAGTTAAAAAAAAAAAGTATTTTTGAAGAGACACAAAAAGTTTCAAGATGATCTTAAATTTTATTGGGTTTGTACACATAGTGATCACGTTTGATACAGCAAAGGCATAGCTTAGAACTTATTCTTAATTCAAGATCACAACAAGAATTATACTTAACAAACATATTATAACATTGCATAGATTAAATGCTATATTCCTAGCAACATATGCCATGTCTGTATCCTTCCTTTAAATGTCAACCCATTTTCTTCCCCCCCCCCCCAGTTATGCCCCCCCTCTAAACCAGTCCCACTCCTGACCATCCACCTTCTCCCCTCCCCCCCCACCCCTCTCTTCTCTCCTCCCCCCCCACCACTCATATCACTACAACACATCGGACAATATCAGACCGTAATAGACATTAGGCCTCAGTATCCACGTATCAGTGTATCAGCCATAATTCCCAAACATCAATTGTCCTGCTTCAGATTATGTATATATATATGCCACATTAACCATGAATTAGAGTGTGACAGGGGCTTACTATGAGACTCCTGCACCAGTGTTTCCAATGCGTTCAATATATTTCATCTCTAACTTCCAAGCTTTAATTGGCGGTGTTTCTGTAGATTTCCAGAACCTGGGTATGGTTAGTCTGGCTGCAGTCAAAAAGTGCCTTAGCAAACATTTTTTAAATTTCTTAATGGACATGGGTAACCTCAAAAGAAGCATGGATTCAGGGTTGTCCTCTAACTGATAATATAAACAGTCATTGGTTATTTTACGTATCTTAGACCAAAATGGCTTTATGCAGCAACAGGAATCCCAACCATATGTGCACAATTGAGCCTTCTAGCCCACAACGCCAGCACAATGGAGAAATTTCAGGATTTATTCTGTGTAGTACTAAAGGTGTTTTGTACCATCGAGAAATAATTTTAAAAGCATTTTCTTTTCCCCTTCCTGAAATAGAGGCTTTATTAGCAAAGATGAATGCCTTATCCCACGTCTCCTTTGAAAATTCTACATTGAGTTCTGAGTGCCATTTTTCAATAAAGGCGGGAGTGGAATCATACACAATGTTTAAGAGAATTTTATAATAAATCCAGAGAGCCTGTTTAGCCGGAGGATTTGAATACACCTGAGTCTCAAATTCTGAAAGATCCCTCACCATGTAGCCCTCCTTCAGATATTGTCTTAAGAAATGTAATAGCTGTAAATAAGCAAATTGTGGGAGCTCAGCTCCACCTGATCTGTCTATCAGTTCTTGTCTAGTTGGAGGTACTCCAAAAGGCATGAGATCTCTTAAGTGTGATTTCTTCCCCTAAAGCTTGTCTATTTGGAAAACCTTGGCTGAGGCCAGGTTAAAATAAATAGTTATTCCATAGCGGGGTTATGGGACTAAAATAAAAAGCAGCCCGATGCTGACCCAACAATCTATCCCACAGATTTAAGGTCACCCTTGTGATTTGAGGCCACATAACATGAAATGTCTTTCTATCAGATTTATGAACACAAACTGCTGAATTAAGTCCCTTATGGGCCAACTCATCTTCCAAAATTACCCATTGACGTGATTTTAATGCCCAGTCCTTGATTCAATTTAAATGAGATGCAAGACGATATAATTTATGCTCAGGTAGCGCTAGCCCCCCATCTTCTTTAGCTCTATATAACAGTCTCGCTGCTAGTCTAGGTCGACGTTCCCTCTATATGAACTTAGACCACATAGTCGAGATTATCTTAAAAAATTTGTTTGGGATATGTATCGGCAATGTCTCAGTCCCAAATAAGTGATATAATCTTCTTTCCAGGTAAAAGAAAATGCTTTTTGTAGGGAAGCAGCAACATGTCTAGGGACGGATAAATTGAGTATCTCACATTTAGAGAGATTGACTTTAAAATTACTCAACCCGCCAAAAATTTCAAAAATTGATAAAATGTTTGGCAGTGTGATGAGTGGGTCAGTTACATAAATCAAAAGATCATCCGCATATATAGATAATTTATATTCACTATTTCCTACTTCAACCCCTCGAACATTTACATCATTTCTCAAAACTATCGCCAAATGTTCTATTGAAATCATATACAAGAGAGGTGACAAGGGGCACCACTGTCTCGTCCCATTATGTATCTCAATTTTCTCTGATAAAGTTGCATTAATTTTGATTTGGGCTGAAGGACAATCATAAAGGGCACAGATAATATCAAGGAATCTTGAGGTGGAGGAGAGACCCAGCTGTGATAAAGAACCTTTCATAAATTTCCAAGAAAGCCTATCAAAGGCCTTTTCTGCATCGATGGATAGCAACAAGGCCTGTTTTCTCTTTTTTTTTTTTAACAAAATTAGAGAGCAAAAGAGTTTTAATAGTGTTGTCGCGTGCCTCTCTACCAGGTACGAACCCGACTTGATCGATGTGGATTATAACTGGAATGATCTGTATCAGTCGGTTTGCCAAAATCTTTGAGTAGATTTTTAAATCCACATAGCTCAAATTATAGGCCAATATCTTTGATCAAAGAGCTGGGTCTCACCCCGACTTCTGGATCACTGTGATATGTGGTAATTGGGACTCTGCTGGAAGAAAAGAACCTGCACCAACAGCATTGAAAGCAGACGTAAACATCGTGGCCAGACTACCTTTGTACATTTTGAAATATTCGGCTGAAAAGCCGTCAGGGCCTGCTGCTTTCCCTCATTTCATACTGCTTACTGAGGAGAGGAACTCATCCTCTGAAATTGGCTCATTTAAGCTCTTTAATTGTTCTGTGGACAATTCTGGGAGCTTATTCTTGGATAAGAAATTATTCAGAGCCTCATCAGAGGGCTCTTTCACAGCTAGATAATATAATTTAGAGTAGTACTCATGGAATAATTTAGCAATTTGTTCAGAAGAGTTAACCCTCTTCCCCCGAGCAGTAGAGATCAAAGGGATAAAAGTGGAGGCTCTCTTTTATCGCAAAGATAATGCCAACTTCTTACTGCATTTATTGGCATGCTCATAAATCTGCCCTTTGTACCTCAAGATTGTCCATACATGAACACTCGAGTAGTTTCTTTAGTTTTTCTTTGTATCTTGCAACTTCTGCAGGGTCTGCGCCTCTTGAAGCTTTTTATGGCTTTGTTCTAGTTCATATATATATATATATATATATATATATATATATATATATATATATATATATATATATATATATATATGTATATATATTGTTTAAAAAGGCAACAACGTCAACTTGTTTCGGAGTAACCTTCTTCAAGCCTTCACAAACAATTGTAATCTGTAATATATAGTACAAAAATTGGGACAGGTACCATCTGGACAAAATCAAGCCAGGAAACACCACTCTCTCCTGGTACATCTTGCCTGTGTGCTGTGTCCAATTTTAGTCTAAGTGGTGTTTCCTGGCTTGATTTTGTCCAGATGGTACCCGTCCCAATTTTTGTCCTGTATATTACAGATTACAATTGTTTGTGAAGGCCTGAAGAAGGTTACTCCGAAACACGTAGACGCCGCCTTTTTAAACAACTGCATATTTTAACATATGTTTTGGCACTTGATAATGGGATGTTGTTTGCAAATATGAATTCACTTGATTTGTGAACTCTGTTTTTACAAAATAACTTTTTGATACATTAAAATTTAAGATCTTATTGAAACTTTTTTGTCTCTTCAAAAATACTTTTTTTTTTTACTATATATCCTTGTACCCCCTCCCCCCCCCGCAAAAAAATGGTGTCCAGTATATTTGGTGCCCAGATTTCTTGTTAAGGCCCCCTGCTCACTGCAAATCTGATTTGCGACTCCGGTTTGCGTTTCGTTTTTTTCCTGGATGCGATCAAAACAAGAAGAAAAATGCCAAAAAAAACCCGCAAGAGCTCTTAGGGTGGTCAGTGAGCTGCAAATAATTCTGAGTTGATGCTGGATTATGCAAATTTTGTGTATAAAGTGATAATCCTACAGCATCCCATTGACCAATCCCTAGTTATGATTGTGTCAAGTTTACTTTAACCTCCTTGGTGGTATGGAGGAGCTCAGCTCGTCCATGACCGCTGGAGGGCGCCGCTCAGACCCCGCTGGGCCGATTTTCACAATTTTTTTTTAAACGTGCAGCCTGCCGCTCACCACTGATGCGCCGCTACCCGCCGCGTAACGACCCCCCTGCCGAGACCCCTGCGCAGCTTGGCCAATTAGTGCCAGGCAGCGCTGAGGGGTGGATCGGGACTCCGCCTACGTCGATGACGTCATCACGATCATCGTCATGGCGACGGGGGAAGCCCTTAAAGAGACACTGAAGCGAAAAAAAATATATAATATAATGAATTGGTTGTGTACTATGAATAATTTCTAGAAGATTAGCAGCAAAGAAAATATTCTCATACTTTTATTTTCAGGTATATAGTGTTTTTTCTAACATTGCATTATTCTATAATATGTGCAGATTACACAACACTCAGCATTCAAAATGAGTCTTTCAGAGCAGTCTGTGAAGTAATGACCTCTCTTCTAGCAGAGGAAAAGTAAACAGTTCAATTACAGTTGAGATAATAAAAGTCAGATAACAGCCCTCTCCACGACTAACTTAAGGCCCATACACATGTCGGATTTGCGCGAACGACGGGTCGTTTGAACGTTCCGTCGTTCGCACGTTTCCGCATGAAATCCGGCGTGTGTACAGACTATCGTTCGGGAGATAAGACTGGTTACCAGCGATCTGCCCGGCGGATCGTTGGTAACCAGTCTTATCTCCCGAACGATAGTCTGTACACACGCCGGATTTCATGCGGAAACGTGCGAACGACGGAACGTTCAAACGACCCGTCCGCGCAAATCCGACGTGTGTATGGGCCTTTAGTCGGAGAGCTTAATGGCTTGTTTGCATAGAGATAACAACTGGAGTTTCTCAACTCTTCCTGTACTGGAAACAATTAGACTGATGTATCTGATCTTAATGTTTTATTTCTTAGCTGTACTACACATACAAATCATAATATCATATTTTTTTTTTTCGCTTCAGTGTCTCTTTAAAGGGAACCAGAGGCCCCAGAAAAAAGATTCTATATATACCTGGGGCTTCCTCCACCCCCATACGCACGGATCGCTCCCACGCCGCCGTCCTCCACTTCCTGTATCAGCCAGTTCCGGGTCCCGTAGTTTTGGCCAGTCGGCGGCAGCACGTGGCCAATTGTCCGCATCACAGGGGCTCCCGGCATACCCTTACGCGTGTGGCTGCATACTGCACAGCCGCACGCGTAAGGGTATGGAGGGAGCCCCTGTGATGCGGACAATTGGGCGCGGCTGCCGAATGTGACGGGACCCGATACTGGCAGATCCAGGAAGCGGAGGATGGCAGCGTGGGAGCGATCCGTGCGTATGGGGCTGGAGGAAGCCCCAGGTATGTATAGAATCTTTTTTTCTGGGGCCTCTGGTTCCCTTTAAGGAAATCCTGTTCAGAACGGGATTTCCTTATGTGGGTACCCGCCGGCGGCGATCGAAGGTACGTGCCAGACGCCGCAAGGAGGCGGGCATCATGTAGCTAGCACTAGGCTAGCTACATGATTTTAAAAAAAAAAAATTTAAAAACTGCTGCGCCGCCACCCTGGCACAGGTAATAGAATGCCAGGGTGGTTAAAGGACAACTGAGGTGAGAGGTATATGAAGGCTGCCATATGTATTTCCTTTTAAGCAATATCAGCTGCCTGGGAGTCCTGCTGGTCCATTCAGCTGTGGTAATGTCCAAATCAGACCAGAAACAGGCGTGCAGCTAATCTTGTCAGATCTGACAATGCCAGAAACACCTGATCTGCTGTGTGCTTGTTAAGGGTTTGCTGCGTGCTTGTTCAGGGTTTATGGCTGATAGTATTAAGGTGCGTACACACATGCGACTATAGTCGTTTGTAACGATCGTTCCCCGATCTTTACTAACGACGATCGTTACAAAAAACGAACCACCGACTATTAAGGCAAACGACGTACGAGCCAAATCGCTACAAAAGAAAGTTCTGTCTCGGCGGATTTTAACCAACGACGATCGTTTGCAAAAGTAGTACATCGTTGCAAACGGTCGTTCGTACTAGGCTTGACATGCGCATTTCACTATTTCTCCCTGAAAATTCTCATTTTTATGCGCAGGCGCAATAGTTGCTTTACGTGATGTAGCGTTCATTCTAACGATCAGATTGTTACACACATTTAAAAACTAACTTTACTCAGGTCGTTCTTTCATCAATTAAAAGCTCGTTCGTCGTTCTCAACGAACGATCGTTGTCGCATGTGTGTACGTAGCATTAGAAGCAGAAGATAAGGACAGCCGGGCAACTGGTATTACTTAAAAGCAAATAAATGACGGCCTCAATATCCCTCTCACTTCAGTTGTCCTTTTAGTCATTTAATACTAGAATTTGTCTCCGCTTCTTTCTGTAATTTGTCCTGTGCAGCCTATAAATAATACACTTTCACTAGAATTAGTCTTAGAGTTGTGACTATCTTGAAGCTGAAACTTCTATCTTACAGTACTGATCCTTTGAAAGTCCATCATTTTATTTTTTTTGCAATTTAAACAATGTCCACTAGGTGACATGCTGTGCCCATCTAAAAAAGGAGGAAAACAATGTGCTTTTGTTGTACACAAAACATATCTTTTTGGAATATTTTGACATTGGAACTTTCAGAGAAGAAAAACTGAACCACAGTAGAAAACATTTATGCTTGACCTAGATGAGATTTTTTTAACAGCAATAAGCAGAAACCAGATAATTATTGTCCCTGCATTGTTATTTTTATTATCTGGACAGGATGAGGTAAAAAAAAAAAAAAAAAGGTAAAAAAAAAAAAAACTAGCCATTTAATACCTTGCATCCATCAATTAACTTAAAACTGAAGTATTTGGTGCACTTCATAAATACCACTGTCTACCACTGTGTATGGTCAGAGATGGCAAGCTGCATATGTGGGTAAAATCCACTGGCCGATGCAACTATTACCACAGTTTTCACCTGTAGCATACATGGCTAGGCCACCAGACACTGGCATGTGTGTCTTGGCCTTGGAGACGGGAATAACCACCTTAGAAGCTTAGCAGAATCTTTCAACAACAAAAAAAATCAATGGAGTATGAACCATCTCATACCTCACAGAGTACTAAGAAGAACAATCTCATAAACTGCAGTACACTGCACAACAGCAATTCTGGATCTGTGGGCTGGTGCACACCTAAAGCACTTCTGAACGCTTTTAAAAATGCTAACGTTTTCAAAAGAGCTTGGCTAATGTTTTCCTATGGGATGGATCACACCAGATACACACTAGAGAAATGCAAATGTGGTTCCCGCAGCATTTCTGAGGCGATTCAGCCTCACTGTTTAGGAAAGTGGAAAATTGCTCTAAAACGCTGAGTGATTTTTCAAGTTTTTTTTTTTTTTTACAAAAGCTGTACACTTCTAGCTCTACTGTACAAAAAAATTAAAAACATTGCTACAGCAAAACACTCCCAAATCGCTAGCCATAAATAGAAAATCGCTAGGCACATACCTAGAATCGCTTACAAAAATGACTTCTATAAACGCGTTTGCGATTATGCTACTGCTTATAAGTGTGCACTAGCCCTCAGTCTGGCTTTTACTCAGCAGTAATACATCATTTGAGATCTTTCCTGCCTCCTCTAAGATGAATTATTGCAAATACCTCTGTTTTGAAGTAAAATTTGTATTAAGCATCACTTTTTTTAGGAAAAGGTCTTTTTTTTATCTATTTGACTATTTGAAAGCTAAACAATGCAAGCCCAAAAAAATAAAGGACACACAATACTCTATTTAGGATAGTTCAAGGTCAGGTTTTTTTTAGTTTAAAGGGAACCTTAACTGAACGGGGGGTAAAAAGTTTCACTTACCTGGGGCTATTACCAACCCCCTGCAGCAGTCCTGTGCCCTCGGAGCCGCTCTGGAATCCTCCGGTCCCCCGCTGTCACTTAGTATCATTTTTGACGACTCACCAGTCGGCCGGCCGCCCGCCATGCGTATTATTGGACGCATTTCCTACAGCAATTAGCGCTGTTGCGGACAAAATACGCGTTGCCGCATTCCACACGAGTAGATATGCGGCAACGCGTATCTTTGTACGCGTTGCGGTCCGCAACAGAGCTAATTGCAGTAGGGAATGCGTCCAATAATTCGCATGGCGGCCGATTGACTGGTGAGTCTTCAAAAATGATACAGTGGGGGACCGGAGGATTCCAGAGCGGCTCCGAGGTCACAGGACTGCTGCAGGGGGGTGGTAATAGCTCCAGGTAAGTGAAACTCTTTACCCCCCGTTCAGTTAAGGTTCCCTTTAAGGCCCTGTTCACAGTGGTCAGTTGCGTTTCAGAATAATTCTGCTTGTGAACTCACTGCCCATACAATTCTATGCCTGTTCAGAGTGCTGCATTGTAACTGATTGCATTATTTTAACTCGCTACATGCAGGCTTTGCATTAAATTGTCTCTATTGTAGTTCACAGTCATAATCAAAATTCATTATAATGCGTGCATTATGCAACTGACCACTGTGAACCTAGCCTTAATGAGAATATGAAGTGAAAATAAACTTTTGATATAATGAATTGTATGTGTAGTACAGCTAAAAAATAGAACATTAGTAGCAACAAGTCTTAAATTGTTTCCAGTACAGGAAGAATTAAGAAACTTCACTTGTTATTTATGCAAAAGAGCTGCTCTGAGCTCTCTGACAAATTTAGTCAGAGAGCAGTGTTATTTTCTGAAGCACTTGTACGCCAAAGAAACAGTGAAAGACAACTTCAGATAACATTTTACTACAGGGAAGTTCAAAGGTACATTAGCTCTACTCTGTTTCATAGTTTAAAGAGGAGCTGCCAGCTATACTATCTCCAAAAAAAAAAAAAAAATATATATATATAAGTAGATAAATACTTGCTCTACATACATAACTTTTTTTGTTTTGATTTCAGTGAATTTTATAAAGTAAATAAAGAGAATTCTGTTTCAGGCATATGCCATCTTCATTCCCTCTGACTGAAGCCAATACTGATGTCATTTCCTCCCTTACTCTGGCAGCCAATGCAAACACAGTCTTCAGACACTCCGACCCAGCTCTTCAATAGAAAGTGCATTGTCATTGTGTGACTCTGTAGCTTGAGGAGCATGAGAAATATTGGCCAATCTGAGAGGAACAGAGGCATGAGAGGGGAAAACAGGAGGGGAAAACAGGAGGGAAAGAGGCTTCAGCCAGTCAGGTTGCATTAGTTAAGTCTGAGGGGATACTAAAGAAGCAAAAAAAGACAACCCAGCATGCCCTGCAACTTCCTTTGTGCAGCAGATGTACCAAATAAGAACCAGGGAAACTGGGCAAAGGTGTTTTATGGAGAAGAAAAAGAAGTGTTTTTTTACTTTTGGATTGTCGGGTTCGCATCCATATTACTTGTTTACCAGATAATAATAAAGAATTGTTTTTTTTATTTTATGCCTGACAGTTACACCAGAGCTGAAGATTACTCAGTTTTATACATACCTGGGGCTTCCTCCAGCCCCATCCGCACGGATCGCTCCCACTAGGCCGTCCTCATCCTTCTCTGTTGCCAATACCGGCTCCCGTTACTTCTGTCCGTTGTGGCTTCATTAGAGTCTGGAAAAATTCAGACCATTTGTCCCCTTCTTATTCCTCACATAGGTCCCTCTCCCAAGCGATCTGCTTAGTTACAACCTCTTTTTGTGAAAACACCAGTTACTGATAAAGGTAGGAGAGTATACCTCCTTCCAAGGAAGAATCTAAGCTCCAAGACTCAAAATAAGGGTTAGATAAGTAAGGTCCCATTTACACTTAATCAGTTAGTACGCATTTTTTCCCTTCTCCATAGCAGTGCATTGTGAAAAAGATTTCAGTTAAAATGCTTTAAAGAAAACCTGTACTAAAAAAAAGTTCCCCTGGGGGTACTCACCTCAGTAGGGGGAAGCCTCTGGACCCTATCGAGGCTTCCCCGTCCTCCTGTGTCCCACGGCGGTCTCGCTGCAGCCCCCGGAACGCACAGGCGACAATTTGTTGCGCTGTTCAATATTTACCTTTTCTGGCTCCAGCGGGGGCGCTGTTGCGGCTCTTCCCACGGAGATAGGCGAAAATAGCCGATCTCCGTCGGGTCCACTCTACTGCGCAGGCGTGCAGAGAGCGGATCCTGCACTGGAGCCACGGAGATAAATATTTACATCGCCGCTGCTCCGGGAGGATTTTCGCCGGTGCTGTGGGACTGAGGAGGACGGGGGAAGCCTCAATAGGATCCGGAGGCTTCCCCCACCCGAGGTGAGTACCCCCAGGGGAGGTTTTTTCGTTACAGATTTTCTTTAAAGGAGTTCTGTGGGGGGTTGTGGAAGAGAAAAACGGACACTTACCTTGGGCTTCTATCAGCCCCGTGCAGCAGTAATGTCCCACGCCGTCCTCCTCCCATCTGCCGTTCTCCGCCACCGGCCCCGGTCTAAGCGGCATGGGATCCAACTGCGGCTGTGCTAGAGTGGCCGCACACCCGCTCGCTTCCGCCTGCGTCATCGGAAGCTTACTGCGCAAGCGCAGTACAAGGCTCCGTTGTACTGCGCCTGCGCAGTAAGCCTCAGATGACGCGAGCGGAGGCACGGCAACGCGCATTATTCGTCTGTATGTCAGACGAATAATAGCCCGGTGCCGGCTGCGGGGAACGGCGGATGGAAGCAGGACGTCGTGGGACATTACCGCTGCATGGGGCTCATAGAAGCCCAAGGTAAGTGGCAGTTTTTCTCTTCAGAAACCTCCACAGAACCCCTTTAAGTGGGAACTGTGCCATAGGAAAACACGGGCATTACTTTGAAAATAAGTTGTCCTTTTAGTTATAACTGAGAGCAACTGATAAGTGTAAATGGGGCCTTAGCCTTCTCTGGTTGCAACTTATCTCTCCAGAAATAATAATTTTGGGTGAGCTGAAAACGCTGGAGAAAGCCAGGACCATATTACATAGTTTGGTTAAAAAAAGACATCCGTCCATCAGGTTCAACCAGGAAAAAAAAAAACACACCATCCTGAACCCGCACATATCCCAGTTGATCCAGAGGAAGGCAAAAAACTTTACGAGGCCTGGGCCAATTAGCTTTAAAAGGGAAAAAATCCTTCCCGTCTCCAGATGGCAGTCCCTGGATCAACTCTCCCAGGATTTACCTAGTATAGGGGTCGGCAACCCGCGGCTCCGGAGCCGCATGCAGCTCTTTTCCACCTTCGACGCAGCTCCGGTGTCAGTGGCTGACTGGCTGTGGCACTCGTGTGATTTATGCTGTTGTCGCTGGAGAAGCCGCCGGACCAGTGCAGTGCAGGGCTTCGGGTGGCCATTTTCCCGTAGCCCTGCAGTGTAATGCAGGCAGGCAGGACGTGACGTAGGAGGAGGATCGCCGGAGTTGCGCGCCACAAGGTCGGGACAGGAGGACATCGTGACAGGAGGTCTTCTGACTAGGTGAGTAAATTGCTTTTTTTCAGATCTGCTGAAGGATTGTGCATATGGGGGTCATATCTGCTAACAATCTGTGCATATGGGGGTCATATCTGCTAACAATCTGTGCATATGGGGGTCATATCTGCTAACAATCTGTGCATATGGGGGTCATATCTGCTAACGATCTGTGCATATGGGGGTCATGTCTGCTAACAATCTGTGCATATGGGGGTCATATCTGCTAACAATCTGTGCATATGGGGGTCATATCTGCTAACGCTCTGTGCATATGGGGGTCGTATCTGCTGAAGGATTGTGCATATGGGGGTCATATCTGCTAACGATTTGTGCATATGGGGGTCATATCTGCTAACAATCTGTGCATATGGGGGTCATATCTGCTAACGATCTGTGCATATGGGGGTCATATCTGCTAACAATCTGTGCATATAGGGGTCATATCTGCTAACAATTTGTGCATATGGGGGTCATATCTGCTAACGCTCTGTGCATATGGAGGTCGTATCTGCTAACAATCTGTGCATATGGGGGTCGTATCTGCTAACGATCTGTGCATATGGGGGTCGTATCTGCTAACGAACTGTGCATATGGGGGTCGTATCTGATAACGATCTGTGCATATGGGGGTCGTATCTGATAACGATCTGTGCATATGGGGGTCGTATCTGATAACGATCTGTGCATATGGGGGTCGTATCTGATAACGATCTGTGCATATGGGGGTCGTATCTGCTAACGATCTGTGCATATGGGGGTCGTATCTGCTAACGATCTGTGCATATGGGGGTCATATCTGCTAAGGCTCTGTGCATATGGGGGTCGTATCTGCTAACGCTCTGTGCATATGGGGGTCGTATCTGCTAACGCTCTGTGCATATGGGGGTCGTATCTGCTAACGCTCTGTGCATATGGGGGTCGTATCTGCTAACGATCTGTGCATATGGGGGTCGTATCTGCTAACGATCTGTGCATATGGGGGTCGTATCTGATAACGATCTGTGCATATGGGGGTCGTATCTGCTAACGATCTGTGCATATGGGGGTCGTATCTGCTAACGATCTGTGCATATGAGGGTCGTATCTGCTAACGATCTGTGCATATGGGGGTCGTATCTGCTAACGATCTGTGCATATGGGGGTCATATCTGATAACGATCTGTGCATATGGGGGTCGTATCTGATAACGATTTGTGCATATTTGTGCCCTGAGATTTCTGCTTATGTTGCTGTTTTCAACCCCCTGGTAGGCCAGCCATGGATAAAGGCAAGAAGAGAAAAATTTCTGAAGAAAACAGTGTTTAATAATACATGGACAGAATCATTTGCATTCTCTACTGACGAGACTGGTTTACCAGTATGCTTAATATGTGGTGAGAAATTAGCAAACCACAAAAAGTCCAATGTTGCAAGACATTTCCAGAATAAACACACAGCCTTTGCTGAAAAATATCCAGATGGAGATGAGAGACGAAAAGCTGTTGCAGAACTTATGAGGAAGGTTAATATGAGCAAAAATAATTTCAAGAAGTGGGTGAAGTCTGCAAATACCACAACATATGGTAGTTTTGTGGCCGCTCTGGAAATAGTCAAGCACGGGAAGCCCTGGAGAGTATATAAAAGAAGCATTCATTAATATTTCGGAACATCTATACATGGACGTCAAAAACAAAAATGAAATTGTGCAGAAAATCAAAGACATGCCACTCTCTGCAAAGACTGTCAAAGACAGAACCCTAAAAATGGCAGAAAACATTAGCAAACAGCAAATTCAAGACATTGATTCAGTTATGGCATACTCCATTGCCTGTGATGAGTCCAAAGATATTGGTGATATCGAACAAATAGCGCTGTTCTGCCGATATGTGAACTCTTTTGGGCCACAGGAAGAACTGATTGAGCTGATACCACTAAAAGACCAAACAAGGGGTGAGGATATCTGTAAGGGCCCGTTCAGATCAGAAATGCGGATGGCCATGCGTGCGGAACGCGTGCGGACCGCAACGCGTACGAACGCATGGCCATCCGCGTTTGTGTGCGTTGCGTGGCTGATCCCATCACTGAAAAGTGAATGGGACAGCCACGCGTTTTTGCAAAATCTGCGTGCAGCATGCGTTCCCGGACCGCACAGGTCCGGAACGCATGCAGTGTGAACATCAGACATTGCACTCTATGCAATGTCTGATGTCGTGCGTTTTGGCCACCTGCACGCGTTTCCAAAACGCGGCTGGAAACGCGTGCAGTGTGAACGGGCCCTAAGGCTGTCCTGGACGTTTTAACTGCTAAAAAAATAAACACTAACCACCTGGTCTCGGTAGCTACTGATGGGGCACCGAGCATGAGAGGAGCACAGAAGGGCTTTGTGGCTCTACTGCAGAAGGCGTTGGGTAGAAGGCTGCTATCATTTCATTGCATCCTGCACCAAGAGGCATTGTGTGCTCAAACATTTCCTCCGGAATGCACAAAAGTGATGGATGTGGTCATTCAGATTGTAAATAAGATAATGGCAAGAGGCTTAAACCACCGCCAGTTCCGTTTGTTATTGGATGAGGTTGAAAACAAATATTCTGACCTCCTGCTCCACAACAAGGTCCGGTGGCTATCTAGAGGCGAGGTGCTAAAACGCTTTGTCACATGTTTGGAAGAAGTAAAAACCTTCCTGGACAGCAAAGAGCTCACCTTTACTGAGCTGGAACAGCCAGAGTGGCTTGAAAAATTACATTTTATGGTAGACATGACAGCACATCTAAACACGCTAAATACCACCCTTCAGGGGAAAGGAGGCACAGCCCTGCATATGCTGGAGGAGGTTATGGCATTTGAGCGCAAGTTTACAGTGTTGGTCAAAGATTTACAGAGAGGCACACTGTCTCACTTTCCCTCTTTGAGAGAGTTCAAACAAAGTCATGATACAATCAATTTGGAATATTTCAAGTCTGCAATCACCGCAATGCAAACTTCATTTGGGAAACGATTCTGTGAGTTCAGAGAGGAAAAAGCCACATTAGCCTTCCCTGTCACTCCCCTGGAGATCGATCCATCCCTATTGAATATGCATTTGCAGGTGTAAGTCAACCTGATCTTGAGATGGAATTGGCCGATATAGCTGACAAAGATCTATTGGTGTCCAAGTTCAAATGCTTGACCGCTACTCTTTAGGATTTTGCCCGTCAGAAGGCCATTCTGGCTCGGAATCATAAATGGACTGATATTGAAAACCTTCCCAAACAGGACAAACTTGTATTCGAAACATCGAATGCCATCCCCAACACTTATATAAACATGAAAAAGTATGCATTTGGAGTGCTGTCGATCTTCGGCTCCACATATGTATGTGAGCAGGTCTTCTCCAACATGAACTATATTAAAAACAAACATCGATTCACGCCTCACAAATGACAGCTTGCAAGCCTGTGTGAAAATGAAGGTGACGTCTTACAGCCCTGATGTGCAGATACTGTGCACTGAGGTTCAGGAACAAAAATCCCATTAACCAGGTAAATTACCGTATATACTCGCATACAAGCCGAATTTTTGACCCCCAAAAAGGGGGTCAAAAGTTGGGGGGTCGGCTTGTATGCGAGTCTTCCCTGGTGGTCTAGTGGTGGGTGGTCCGCGCCCCGCTCCCCCCGCTCCCCGCTCCCCCCGCTTCCTAATCCGCGTTCCCCTTCTGAAGTTTCAGCGTGTATCACAGCAGCGCGCCCGGCGCTGCTGCTGTGACGATGCAGGGGGCAGGAAAGAGCGGTTCCCTTGGTAGCGGCGATACAGATCGCCGCTATAGGGAGCCGCGCTCTTTCCTGCACTCTGCATCGTTCACAGCAGCAGCGCCGGGTGCGCTGCTGTGATACACGCTGAAACTTCAGAAGGGGAACGCGGATTAGGAAGTGGCCGCTGCCTAAGCAGGTAATAGCAGCGGCGGCCGCGGGGGGAGCACTACCTACCTATGCTGGGCACTATACTGGCTAAACTGGGCACTATACTAGCTAAACTGGGCACTATACTGGCTAAACTGGGCACTTTACTAGCCATACTGGGGCACTATACTAGCTAAACTGGGCACTATACTAGCTAAACAGGGCACTATACTGGCTAAACTGGGCACTATACTAGCTAAACTGGGCACTATACTGGCTAAACTGGGCACTATACTGGCTAAACTGGGCACTTTACTAGCCATACTGGGGCACTATACTAGCTAAACTGGGCACTATACTAGCTAAACTGGGCACTATACTGAGGCACTACCTACCCATACTGGGCGCTATACTGGGCACTATACTGGCTAAACTGGGCACTTTACTAGCCATACTGGGGCACTATACTAGCCATACTGGGGCACTATACTAGCTAAACTGGGCACTATACTAGCTAAACTGGGCACTATACTAGCTATACTGGGCACTATACTAGCTATACTGGACACTACCTACCTATACTGGGCACTATACTAGCTATACTGGCACACACTGGGGGGCTGCACCAATCCAGCATTTCCTACCCCCGGCTTATATGGGGGTCAATCATTTTTCCCTGGTTTTTCAGGGAAAAGTTGGGGGGTCGGCTTATATGCGGGTCGGCTTATATGCGAGTATATACGGTAAATATTTTAATTAGCTATTAATGTGCAAAAATATATTTTACATTAAGTGACAAAGTCCTTTTTTTCTTCAGATTGACAGCTAACTGCATGATCCTGTATATAGCATTAAGGTAAGAAACAATATATGCAGTGTTAGATTTGTTTTATAATGGTTTTGCGGCTCCCAGTTTTTTTTTCTTTTCGGAAACGGGTCCAAGTGGCTCTTTATGTCTTAAAGGTTGCAGACCCCTGACCTAGTAGTTATAGCTGTGGATGCTCTTCAATGCAAGAAAAGTATCCACGTCCTCTTAAAATACAGATATAGGGCTCGTTCACACTGGAGCCGCTTTTGGAGTTTTTTTAAGTACTGGCGATTTTTCAAAATTGCCCTGAAAGCGCTTGTGCAGTGATTCTCTATGAGAGGGTTCACATCTGAGTGGTTCGTTTCCGATACGCTCAGAAAAGCGCTGCATGGACCATTTTTGAGGCTATTTGCCTCAATGGAAGGTATAGAAAAACCCAAAACGCTCACAAAATCGCATTGTGCAGCTATTGCATGAGCGGTTTTAAGAATAAATACATTGTATTTATTCTTTTCCAGATCAAAGCGTTCACTTCCTAACTTGTGTCAGGAATCGCTCTGCAAAAGCCTTTACAAAAACACTTGCCAAAACCGCCCAACTCACAGAAATCACTGGGAAGGGGAAAACAAAGTGTCAGAAAATACCCAACGCAACCGCGATCGGAACGCAATGTGAACGAGGCCATAGAGTTTGCAATATTTACTTTCTGAGGTAAGATTTTCCAGATTTTAACCACTTTCAATGTGAAGTACCCCCATTTTAAATAGATTGCAAAAACTTTTTCCCTCCATACACAGATCACATCCCCTTGTCCATTGTACAACCTTAGGGACAAAAAAGCTAATCTGCCAAGCCCACTGATGTAATAATACATGTTCATCAGGTCACCTCTCAGTCGCCTTTTTCCCAACTAAAAAAGCACAGTTTGTCCAACCTTTCTTGGTAAGTTAGATCTTCCACCCCTCTGATTAATGTACTGGCTCTTCTTTGTACCCGTTCTAGAAGATCAATGTAAGTTGTTGTCAGTCACAGCATGCACAGAGGCTGAGGAGGAAAGCTGATAAGATGAGGTAGCTAGACGTGCTGGAATATAGCTGTGATATTACTAGCAGTCAGGGATATATATATATATATATATATATATATATATATATATATATATATATATATATATATATATATATATATATATATATACAGTGGGTTGCAAAAGTATTCGGCCCCCTTGAAGTTTTCCACATTTTGTCATATTACTGCCACAAACATGAATCAATTTTATTGCAATTCCACATGAAAGACCAACACAAAGTGGTGTACACGTGAGAAGTGGAACGAAAATCATGCATGATTCCAAACATTTTTTACAAATAACTGCAAAGTGGTGTGTGCTTAATTATTCACCCCCCTTTGATCTGAGTGCAGTCAGTTGCCTATAGACATTGCCTGATGAGTGCTAATGACTAAATAGAATGCGCCTGTGTGTAATCTAATGTCAGTACAAATACAGTTGCTCTGTGAGGGCCTCAGAAGTTGTCTAAGAGAATATTGGGAGCAACAACACCGTGAAGTCCAAAGAAGACACCATACAGGTCAGGGATAAAGTTATTGAGAAATGTAAAGCTGGCTTAGGCTACAAAAGGATTTCCAAAGCCTTGAACATCCAACGGAGCACTGTTCAAGCGATCATTCAGAAATGGACGGAGTATGGCACAACTGTAAACCTACCAAGACAAGGCCATCCACCTAAACTCACAGGCCGAACAAGGAGAGCGCTGATCAGAAATGCAGTCAAGAGGCCCATGGCGACTCTGGACGAGCTGCAGAGATCTACAGCTCAGGTGGGAGACTCTGTCCAAAGGACAACTATTAGTCCTGCACTGCACAAAGTTGGCCTTTATGGAAGAGTGGCAAGAAGAAAGGCATTGTTAACAGAAAGCATAAGAAGTCTCGTTTGCAGTTTGCCACAAGCCATGTGGAGGACACAGCAACCATGTGGAAGAAGGTGCTCTGGTCAGATGAGACCAAAATTGAACTTTTTGGCCAAAATGCAAAACACTATGTGTGGCGGAAAACTAACACTGCACATCACTCTGAACACACCATCCCCACTGTCAAATATGGTGGTGGCAGCATCATGCTCGGGGGGTGCATCTCTTCAGCAGGGACAGGGAAGCTGGTCAGAATTGATAGGAAGATGGATGGAGCCAAATACAGGGCAAACTTGGAAGAAAACCTCTTGGAGACTGCAAGACTTGAGACTGGGTCGGAGGTTCACCTTCCAGCAGGACAATGACCCTAAACATAAAGCCAGGGCAACAATGGAATGGTTTAAAACAAAACATATCCATGTGTTAGAATGGCCCAGTCAAAGTCCAGATCTAAATCCAATCGAGAATCTGTGGCAAGATCTGAAAACTGCTGTTCACAAATGCTGTCCATCTAATCTGACTGAGCTGGAACTGTTTTGCAAAGAAGAATGGCCAAGGATTTCAGTCTCTAGATGTGCAAAGCTGGTAGAGACATACCCTAAAAGACTGGCAGCTGTAATTGCAGCAAAAGGTGGTTCTACAAAGTATTGACTCAGGGGGACGAATAATTACGCACACCCCACTTTGCAGTTATTTATTTTTAAAAAATGTTTGGAATGATATATGATTTTCGATCCACTTCTCACATGTACACCACTTTGTATTGGTCTTTCATGTGGAATTCCAATAAAATTGATTCATGTTTGTGGCAGTAATGTGACAAAATGTGGAAAACTTCAAGGGGGCCGAATACTTTTGCAACCCACTGTGTGTATATATATATATATATATATATATATATAGATAGATAGATAGATAGATAGATAGATAGATAGATAGATAGATAGATAGATAGAGATACAGTATATCTAGATAGATAGATAGATAGAGATATATCTAGATAGATAGACAGATAGAGATATATCTAGATAGATAGATAGATAGAGATATATCTAGATAGATAGATAGAGATATATCTATATATATATCTATATATATATATCTATATATTTATATATATATATCTATATATAAATATATATATATATATATATATATATATATATATATATATATATATATATATATATCTATATATATATATATATATATATATATATATACACATATATATATATATAGATATAGATCTATATATCTATCTATCTATATATATACATCTCTCTCTCTCTCTCTCTCTCTCTCTCTCTCTCTCTCTCTCTCTCTGTATATATGTATATATATATATATATATATATATATATATATATATATATATATATACAAGGAGTGCAGAATTATTAGGCAAATGAGTATTTTGACCACATCATCCTCTTTATTCATGTTGTCTTACTGCAAGCTGTATAGGCTCGAAAGCCTACTACCAATTTTATATTAGGTATGTGCATCTCTGTAATGAGAAGGGGCGTGGTCTAATGACATCGACACCCTATATCAGGTGTGCATAATTATTAGGCAACTTCCTTTCCTTTGGCAAAATGGGTCAAAAGAAGGACTTGACAGGCTCAGAAAAGTCAAAAATAGTGAGATATCTTGGAGAGGGATGCAGCACTCTTAAAATTGCAAAGCTTCTGAAGCGTGATCATCGAACAATCAAGCGTTTAATTCAAAATAGTCAACAGGGTCGCAAGAAGCATGTGGAAAAACCAAGGTGCAAAATAACTGCCCATGAACTGAGAAAAGTCAAGCGTGCAGCTGCCAAGATGCCACTTGCCACCAGTTTGGCCATATTTCAGAGCTGCAACATCACTGGAGTGCCCAAAAGCACAAGGTGTGCAATACTCAGAGACATGGCCAAGGGAAGAAAGGCTGAAAGATGACCACCACTGAACAAGACACACAAGCTGAAACGTCAAGACTGGGCCAAGAAATATCTCAAGACAGATTTTTCTAAGGTTTTATGGACTGATGAAATGAGTGAGTGGCTTGATGGGCCAGATGGATGGGCCCCGTGGCCTCTATTGGTAAAGGGCAGAGAGCTCCAGTCCGACTCAGACGCCAGCAAGGTGGAGGTGGAGTACTGGTTTGGGCTGGTATCATCAAAGATGAGCTTGTGGGGCCTTTTCGGGTTGAGGATGGAGTCAAGCTCAACTCCCAGTCCTACTGCCAGTTTCTGGAAGACACCTTCTTCAAGCAGTGGTACAGGACGAAGTCTGCATCCTTCAAGAAAAACATGATTTTCATGCAGGACAATGCTCCATCACATGCGTCCAAGTACTCCACAGCGTGGCTGGCAAGAAAGGGTATAAAAGAAGAAAAACTAATGACATGGCCTCCTTGTTCACCAGATCTGAACCCCTTTGAGAACCTGTGGTCCATCATAAAATGTGAGATTTACAAGGAGGGAAAACAGTACACCTCTCTGAACAGTGTCTGGGAGGCTGTGGTTGTTGCTGCACGCAATGTTGATGGTGAACAGATCAAAACACTGACAGAATCCATGGATGGCAGGCTTTTGAGTGTCCTTGCAAAGAAAGGTGGTTATATTGGTCACTGATTTGTTTTTGTTTTGTTTTTGAATGTCAGAAATGTATATTTGTGAATGTTGAGATGTTATATTGGTTTCACTGGCAAAAATAAATAATTGAAATGGGTATATATATTTGTTTTTGTTAAGTTGCCTAATAATTATGCACAGTAATAGTCACCTGCACACACAGATATCCCCCTAAAATAGCTAAAACTAAAAACAAACTAAAAACTACTTTCAAAAATATTCAGCTTTGATATAAATGAGTTTTTTGGGTTCATTGAGAACATGGTTGTTGTTCAATAATAAAATTATTCCTCAAAAATGCAACTTGCCTAATAATTCTGCACTCCCTGTATATATACATATATATATACATATACACACACACATACACCACTCCAGAGTGACTGCTTGTGTGACGTTACACTTCTGGCTTGAGTCTGTAGCTTGTAACAAACTCTGGCTGCTCCATGCTGGGTGAGGGGAAACTTAGATAAAGATATACTGCTAAAGCCTTTCTGGACAGTCAGCTAAGGCCTAGTGCACACCAGAGCGGTTCGGCTGCGTTTTGCGATCCGCTTGCGGCTGCGGATATGCTTGGGTAATGTATTTCAATGGGCTGGTGCACACCAGAGCGGGAGACGTTTTGCAGAAACGCATACTCCCGGGCTGCTGCAGATTTTGGATTGCGGAGGCGTTTCTGCCTCAATGTTAAGTATAGGAAAAACGCAAACCGCTCTGAAAAACGGCACTTCAGAGCGGTTTGCCAGGCATTTTTTGTTACAGTAGCTGTTCAGTAACAGCTTTACTGTAACAATACATGAAATCTACTACACCAAAAATGCTTCACAAAACCGCAAAATGCTAGCTGAAACGCTACAGAAAAATAAGAAAAAGCGTTTCAAAATCTGCTAGCATTTTGCGGATCTGCTAGCGGTTTTTGGTGTTCTCCAGGCCTCAGTGAAGACAATAAACACACATTTCTTCTAATTTAACCCCTTATAACCACCTGAATAAGATTCTTTCAGCTAGGTGATTACTAGACTATACTCTGAGGAGTTGATAGCATTCCAACTATGCATGAACATGCAACGACAAATAAATAATAACACTGAGAGCCGGATATAGTGTAGTATGTACTGGTAAGGATGAATTGATGATAGAGTAAGTATCTTTATACTCACAAGCCACGGTTGCCACTCAGGGAACCACTGTAGATGCAGGTGGGGAGATTAAACCTGTCCCCAGTCAGGGTTAAGAAGTCGCTCTCCAAAGATCAGAAGAAAGAGGTAACACCCCTCTACCATAGGTGGACTCATGTAGTACAAGGTGAACAGAGGCGCCAAAAGAGTAAAAATAGATAAAACTTTAAAACATGAGGAGGCTGTGGTGAAATTACCTTCTCCAAGTAGACACAAAAGAAAGATAGAAAGTTTATTGAAACATGTTTTAAACATGAATACGTTTTTGTGTCTACTTGGAGGAGATAAGTCCACCACTGCCTCCCCATGTTTCAAAAGTTTTATCTATGTTTACTCTTGACGCCTCTGTTCATCTTGTACTATGCAGGACCATGGTCTGTCCTGTAGACCTGACACATTTTTGTTATCTGGAGGTGTCTGGAAGACTTTATGACACAGAGGAAGAAACTGCTCCTCATACTTTTGGTGATGTGTGCCCTAGCATACAGCATTTAAAAAAAATGCTTTAATCAATAGATGTCCTTTAACCTCCTTAGCGGTAATCCCGTGCTGGACACGGGGTAAGCCGCCGCGGAGGATTCCTCAGGCCCTGCTGGGCCGATTTGCATAATTTTTTTTTTCAAACACACAGCTACCACTTTGCTAGCTACGTGTTTGTTGCGATCGCCGCCGCCGATGCGCCGCTACCCGCCGCGATACAGGCCCTCCCCGCATACCCCTTGCGCAGCCTGGCCAATCGCCGCCAGGCTGTGCTATGGGGTGGATCGGGATTCCCTGTGACGTCACGACGTTCGTCGCCATGGCGATGGGGGAAGCCCTTAAGGAAATCCCGTTCAGAACGGGATTTCCTTATGGGCAAGCGGCGCCGGCGGCGATCAGTGAATACGGGGGGATGCCGCAGGGAGGGGGGATGCATGTAGCTAGCGCTAGGCTAGCTACATGCTAAAAAAAAAAAAAAAGATGAAAAAAACCCTCCCGCGGCCGCTCAGCCGCACTTATCATACCACCAGGGAGGTTAAGTCCATCACAAATTAATTTTATCCCATTTGTATTCGATTGGGAAAACTGCGATCAAGGAAAAATTCCATAGCCTCTAGACCTTTTTGATTGGGTATTCGTCATTCTCACATCCCTGGCGTCCAGTATTTGTCTTGTGCGCATGTGTACATGCGGGAGTGTGAGCCCGGTAGCCAATGTATTTGCGTAACACCTTCCGGCATTACATAATATGCACTCATTCAAGGTATTCAGGGTGCACGAATACGCGGAAATTTGTCTTGGCACCAAACAACTTATAAAAGCCCAGTCAGCTTTTCAGCTAGTGCTGTTTTATGTGACAGTTTAGCCAATACCTTGGTGCACACTTTATTATTGATCCTTGTCTTCCTGTTGAGATCTAGCCTGTGACCTCAACTACGCCTATTTGCCACCTGCCTTGACCCTTACTTGTGATCTCAATTAAAGTGGACCAAAATTAAAAATATAAGATTTCAGAAATAAAATCTATTTTCTAAATTGTAATAATAAATGGCAGCCTTTTTTCAGCTGCAGGATGACAAATATAAAATATTTTACATTTATTGGAGGAACCCCTCCCTTCCTTTCATATTGCCGGGACAGAATCCGGCAAACTGGTGGAGTAGGTGGTGTCCGGCAAAGGAGGAATTGCTAATGGATGCCACCTGTATAACCTTAGTTATGAAAGGAGAAGGGTGAAAAGCATGCACTGAAATGCTCATAGGCTTGAAGGAGTGTTTATTTATCTTTGTATGTGTCAGAGTGGTGCAACTAAATATTTTGAATAAAAAAAATGTTTGGTTTGGGTCCGCTTTAACTTTGTCTGCTGCCTGTTTTGACCCTTGCTTGTGACTTGGATAACGTCTGTCTGCTGCCTAGCTCAACCCTTGCTTATGATCTCGTTTATGCTTGTCTGTCCCCTGCCCTGACCTTTGTCTTGACCTCCATGGTGACTGACTCCAGATTGCACTTCCTCCTGTTCTCCTCAGTCACCAGTGGTCAATGCCAGTGGTCATGACCTGTGTAACATCTGCTGAGGCGGCGGCTGCGGGCACACGGGGTGTCTCCGCAGCCATCCCGCTTTCCTGCTCTGGGTGTTCGCCCGCTCCTCTGGCGTCTAGTACGCCAAGGACGGGATTGTCATTCTCCCATAGGCTTGCTGGGTCGCGCTGGCGCGCATGTAGACAGGACCTTTATGCAGGGAGGAGGCGCGTCAGCTGACGGGCTGGTCGGCTGACATCAGAGGAGACTCACGGCGCTCCGGATTGGCTGATGGAGCGGCCGCGGTCGTGGGGTCTCCTCTGCTTCAAAAGCCTTTGGTATTCACTCGCAACCTGTCTGCTGTTGTGAATGCTTACGTGTTAGCGCTCAGACCTTAGACAGTATCCGGTGTGCTTCGATCTGGGAGGAAACCAGAGATTTCACACAAGACTAGGATTATTGTACTATTGTTATATTTGATATTTTGTGTATGACTCTGGCTTATCTCTGACCTTGCTCTTGCTAATCGATTCTGTACCTCTGCCCATCTGACTCTGCCTGAATTATCACTACTCTCTTGCCTGCCGACTTTGTACTGTACCTGCCTATCTGTTACCGATCCTAGCCTGTTTGACCACTCTACTCATCAGTGAGCCCTTGTCACTGGTGAGGTGCTCACTGATAGTACCCACCAGCTCCTCTGGTGAGGTCTAGTCAAACTATTCATACATGAGGCTATTATGGCATTATATTCCCAGCCGTCTGCTGTAGTATCTTCATCGGGATATATTTCTGATTCCTTTGACATAACTAATGGTACACGTCAGGGGTGTCCACTCTCACCATTAATCTTTATTCTCTCCCTGGAACCCCTGGCACAGAAAATTAGGGAAAACCCGTTGATACATGGGATCAAATTTGGCAAAGTAGAAACAAAATTAGGCCTTTATGCGGATGATATTCTATTATATTTACAAGAACCCCAATTATCACTTCCAAATTTAAAGAATGAATTAAACAATTTTTCAAAAATATCTTTTTACAAATTAAATGAAAATAAAACGGTGATTCTTCCATGTAACCTGGACCCAAATACAATTAATTCTCTAAAATCAAATTGCCCTTACTCCTGGTCAGATAAGTTCATTAAATATTTAGGCATAGACATAACTCCAACTATCTCTCAACTATACAAGGCTAATTTTGAACCCTGGTTTAACAAATTAAAAACTAAGTTAGATGCCCTGTCCAAGCTAGAATTTTCTTGGCTTGGCAGGGTATCCTTCCACAATTGTTGTATATATTCAGAAATCTCCCAATTAAACTACCAAAAACTTTTTTTTTAACGCATTACAAAAACAAGTAAATTCATTTACCTTAATCAACAAACATCCCAGTTTTTAAAAAAATATACTTATAAAACATGCTTCATGTCTGGGCCTGGGTGTCCCAGACATAGAATTATATTATTATTCTGCTGTTTTAGAACAAGTCAGAAATATTTGGACAGAGGATTTATCCAAACAATAGATACCTATAGAGCAAACCCAAGCCAATTACAGTACATATAAAAATCTACTAGAAAATAAATTAACTTGTATGAAACAAAAATCGTTAAACAACCCAATTACTGCTAACACTATAAAAATTTTGAAACACCTAATCAAAGTTAATATTGGAAATCCTTTGTCCAACAAGCTACATATTCCCATTACAACCCTTTCTGACAACATAAAAAACTTAAATTTGGAACATTGGGTAGAATTAGGACTGGATAATATCAGTAAACTGTTTCAAGACCCAGAACAACACTCCCTTAAACCTATAGAAGATTTAATACAACAATATAATATTCCACAAGCAGACAGTTCTAAATATAACACAATTAAAAACATTTTTTGAGAAACATTCTCCAGCTCCAATACTGCTCCCACCACAAGTTAAAAAATGATTCTCATCTGATGGTAGTTTTAAGAAGGGAACATCTATTTTCTACAAACATTTGTTGGCCAGCAACGAAAGAAGTCCTAACAAACAATTAAAAACATGGCAGGAATACTTTAAAAAAGATCTGAACCAGGAGGATTGGGAATTAACAATTAAGTCATTGAAAAAGTCCTCACATTGCGTATCTCTTTATGAGAACTTAATAAAAATGATTTGGAGATGGTACCTGACACCAGCAAAAATCGCCAGATTTGATTCCAAGGTTTCTCCACTGTGTTGGAGAGAATGTGGCCAAACAGGATCCTTAGAACATATATTTTGGGAATGCCCCAAGTTAGGAAATCTCTGGAAAGAGGTGGAGAACTTTTTGAGTCAATTGCCGATGAGTCTGACAAATATTCCATCACACATGGCCATGTTACATATAGGAACCATGGACTTGCCCCCAAAGGAGAGAATGATATATAATCATATCTTTTTAGCTATTACGATTTCAATAGCAGATAACTGGAAAACAAAATATTCACCGAAATTTGAAGAGATCTTAAAGAAGGTAGATTTCAACCTTCAAGCTGAGAAGACCTGGGCTATTAAGTCGGGTAACATTAATTCTTTCCTGGCAAGGGCAAGTCTATGGCCTACAGTCTATCCTAATACTAGGCTCTTGGGAACTTAATTGAAGTTGTGGTTCAAATTCTCTCACAAGAGACCAATTATTTTATGTTAGATTTACTCTACTTGATAATTTTCATATCAGTACTAAGAAGAGTATTGCATTTTCAGCTTAATACAAAAATACACTGAGGAAACAAGTACACTGTAGAACAGACTAGATTAGTGTTAATTTAGTGTACCCTTATTTTTAGTTTAGTTTTAACTGAGTTAGTTTAAAGACCTTATATATTTGGAAGTTATCCACAGAAATATTTGATAACTAAAGTATTATTTTTAGTATGTTTATAAGAATAAGACATTATATGGTAAGCTGGAAGCGTTTCTGGGAGCTTAGTAGGGTGGTACCGGTCCCCCAGCTGCCCAGCAGGTCCTGCTCCGGATAAATGCTAACTTTTATATACAGGATCTTCTCAAAAAATTAGCATATTGTGATAAAGTTCATTATTTTCTGTAATGTACTGATAAACATTAGACTTTCATATATTTTAGATTCAAATACACACAACTGAAGTAGTTCAAGCCTTTTATTTTTTTAATATTGATGATTTTGGCATACAGCTCATGAAAACCTAAATTTCCTATCTCAAAAAATTAGCATATTTCATCCGACCAATAAAAGAAAAGTGTTTTTAAAACAAAAAAAGTCAACCTTCAAATAATTATGTTCAGTTATGCACTCAATACTTGGTCGGGAATCCTTTTGCAGAAATGACTGCTTCAATGCGGCGTGGCATGGAGGCAATCAGCCTGTGGCACTGCTCAGGTGTTATGGAGGCCCAGGATGCTTCAATAGCGGCCTTAAACTCATCCAGAGTGTTGGGTCTTGTGTCTCTCAACTTTCTTTTTACAATATCCCACAGATTCTTTATGGGGTGCAGGTCAGGAGAGTTGGCAGGCCAATTGAGCACAGTAATACCATGGTCAGTAAACCATTTACCAGTGGTTTTGGCACTGTGAGCAGGTGCCAGGTTGTGCTGAAAAATGAAATCTTCATCTCCATAAAGCTTTTCAGCAGGTGGAAGCATGAACCCACTTTTGAACCAGAAACAACGGTAGAAGCACCTGACCTGGGCTACAGAGAAGGAGCACTGGACTGTTGCTCAGTGGTCCAAAGTACTTTTTTCGGATGAAAGCAACTTTTGCATGTCATTCGGAAATCAAGGTACCAGAGTCTGGAGGAAGACTGGGGAGAGGGAAATGCCAAAATGCCTGAAGTCCAGTGTCAAGTACCCACAGTCAGTGATGGTCTGGGGTGCCATGTCAGCTGCTGGTGTTGGTCCACTGTGTTTTATCAAGGGCAGGGTCAATGCAGCTAGCTATCAGGAGATTTTGGAGCACTTCATGCTTCCATCTGCTGAAAAGCTTTATGGAGATGAAGATTTCATTTTTCAGCACAACCTGGCACCTGCTCACAGTGCCAAAACCACTGGTAAATGGTTTACTGACCATGGTATTACTGTGCTCAATTGGCCTGCCAACTCTCCTGACCTGAACCCCATAGAGAATCTGTGGGATATTGTGAAAAGACAGTTGAGAGACGCAAGACCCAACACTCTGGATGAGCTTAAGGCCGCTATTGAAGCATCCTGGGCCTCCATAACACCTGAGCAGTGCCACAGGCTGATTGCCTCCATGCCACGCCGCATTGAAGCAGTCATTTCTGCAAAAGGATTCCCGACCAAGTATTGAGTGCATAACTGAACATAATTATTTGAAGTTGACTTTTTTTGTTTTAAAAACAATTTTCTTTTATTGGTCGGATGAAATATGCTAATTTTTTGAGATAGGAATTTGGGGTTTTCATGAGCTGTATGCCAAAATCATCAATATTAAAACAATAAAAGGCTTGAACTACTTCAGTTGTGTGTATTTGAATCTAAAATATATGAAAGTCTCATGTTTATCAGTACATTACAGAAAATAATGAACTTTATCACAATATGCTAATTTTTTGAGAAGATCCTGTATATACAATGTCTTATAAATACAGATATGTGTTAAAGTATTTTATCAAGGAAATATTCCTTATCTATATTGTTTTGACCACTTGTATACAATCTTATAATGTACAATATATTATATTGTCAAAGTCATTGCATAAGTTTATGTATGTAGATGTAAACAACTGTTATGCCTAAAGTGGGCACGGTTTATTTTGTAAAACCCAATAAAAATATTGTGAAATAGTCAAACTATTCAGTTACTGTTGCACCAAGCACTATACACCTTGCTATTCTGCTAGCTATACTTGCATTATTGGTGATTCTGCAGATCACCACATAATCAGGTATAGCGTCTGTATTATCGGTGATTCTGCAGATCACACATAATCAGACGTCTGTGTTGCTACACCAATCGTTACAGAACAGCAGACCAAATATGTCGATGGATGCACTGTGCAGTCATGTTGAGCTATTGATCGCGGCTCTTAACCAGTTGACTCTTATGGTTAACATCCAACAGACTCAGATTAGTCAATTATCTGAGGTGGTGCACAGCACAGAATTCAAGCACCTGATGCACCAGTGCCATCCCTTCTAGTTTTGGAGCCCAGACTGCCTCTCACGGAAAGGTTCTCTGGGCAAAGGGCCGAATTTCGGAATTTTAAAAATCGGTGCCTTTCATACTTAGAGTTGTGTCCTAACTCATCAGGGTCTGAGAGTCAGAGGGTCATCTTAATTAAGACACTATTATCTGGAGATTCGCAGTCTTAGGCCTACAGTCTCTCAGATGACCATGAGGCCTTAGCATCTGCCTCAGACAAGGACAAAACACTGTTGAAGCCTACGCAGCTGAGTTTAGAAGGTGGACAGTGTCAGCCAGATGGGGGCAATATGCCTTTCTTGACTGTTTTTTATCAGGGTTATCTGATGCTGTTGCTGAATTAATGCTAGGTCATCCAGAGCCTAGGACTATGAATGAGGCAATCTCTCTGGCAATTAAAATTGATCGGCGAGTCCGATATCAAAAGCAGACTCTCCGTAGACTCCTAGAGAGACCTTCTGTTAGTACCTTTCTTGCTCCTCAGGATGAGCCGGTGCAAGTGGGACAGGCTAGATTCACTGAGGTGGAGAAAATGTGAAATGTTTACATTATGCAGAGACAGGTCATATGGTCCAAGATTGTCCCAACAAGGCAGAAAAACTATACCGTTCAGTTGTTGTCGGCAGTACCACCCTAGGCGATCCAGTCCTATCTTTAAGGGATAATCGCCTACTTCTCCCGTGTTCTATTACATGGAAAGATCAGGTCCAGGCTACTCAGGCCTTTATAGACTCGGGTTCTGCGACCAATTTTATGGATTATGATTTTGCGGTTAAGTTTGGATTCCCTCTCATTTCCATGGGACATCAGCTCGTTGTTACTGCAGTGGACAATTCACCACTGCAGGGAAAACAATCTCTCTCTCAGACTCCCGTATTGTTATGTCAGATAGGGGCTCTGCATAAAGAACAAATACAGTTCTTTGTCCTCAAGATGGCTACCTCCACTGTGATCCTTGGCATGCCGTGGCTTCAAAAACACTCCCCTCAGATTGACTGGAGTTCCAGACAATTGTTAAGTTGGTCCTCCTATTGTCATCATCATTGCTTGGAGAAAGTCACGGTATGTGCCACCAAGGTCCAAGTGGAGGGGTTGCCTACTCAGTACTCTGATTTTGCGGATGTCTTCTGTCCCAGGGCAGCAGACAAACGTCCACCCCATCAAAGTTTTGACTGTCCCATCGAGTTGAGATCAGATTGTATGCCCCCTAGGGACCATCTGCATAATCTTTCTGGGCCTGAAAAACTTGCCATGCAAGAATATATCAAACAAAACTTGGCCAAAGGGTTCATTCATCCATCTAGGTCCCCAGCCGGGGCAGGTTTCTTTTTTGTGCAGAAAAAGGATGGTGGCCTTAGGCCGTGTATTGATTACAGAGGTTTGAACAAGATTACTGTAAAAAATCATTACCCTCTTCCCCTGATTGATGATTAATTCTCTCAGATCACCGATGCAGGTGTCTTCACTAAACTTGATCTCAGAGGGGCATACAACCTGATTCGCATAAGAGAAGGTGATGAGTGGAAGACGGCGTTCATCACACCCGATGGGTACTACGAGTATTGTGTTATGCCCTTCGGGTTGTGCAGTGCACCCGCCGTCTTCCAAGAGCTCATCAATGAAGTTTTCAGGGAAGTCCTGGGGCGGTTCGTCCTCGTCTACTTAGATGATATACTCATTTTTTCACCTAGCTTTGCAGAACACAGGGAACATGTGAAGTATGTTTTGAGAAAGTTAAAGGGAAGGTTCAGGGACTGTTGAAAAAAAATAAAAATCCGCATCCATTTACCTGGGGCTTTCTCCAGCCCGTGGCAGGCAGGAGGTGCCCTCGGCGCTGCTCCGCAGGCTCCCGGTGGCCGACCCGACCTGGCCAGGCCGGCGGCCAGGTCGGGCTTCTTCTGCATTCCAAAATGCGCCTTACGGCGGCGCGCTGAAGTCATCGGACGTCCTCCGGGCTTTACTGTGCAGGCTCAGAACTACTGCGCAGTACAGCCCGGAGGACATCCGATGACGTCAGCGCGCCGCCGTGAGGCGCATTTTGGAACGCAGAAGAAGCCTGACCTGGCCGACGGCCTGGCCAGGTCAGGTCGGCCACCGGAGACCACCGGGAGCCTGCGGAGCGGCGCAGAGGGCACCTCCTGCCTGCCACGGGCTGGAGGAAGCCCCAGGTAAGTGGATGCGGATTTTTTTTTTATCCCTCCCTGAATCTTCCCTTTAACCACTTGCCGACCGCCTACTTCATATTGGCGGCGGCAAAGTGGCAGCCCCAGGACCGCGTAACGCAGATTGGCGTCAGGTCCTGGGGCACTCTCTGGCCGGGGATCGCGCGCTGGGATGCGCGCGCATCCACCGGCAATAGGCTCCGCCTACCCGCGACGTCAACCCGCTGGCCAATCGGAAGCGCCGGCGGGTTGTTAACCCCGCGATCGCCGCTACAAAGTGTATAATACACTTTGTAATGTATACAAAGTGTATTATACAGGCTGCCTCCTGCCCTGGTGGTCCCAGTGTCCGAGGGACCACCAGGGCAGGCTGCAGCCACCCTAGTCTGCACCCAAACACACTGATCTGCCCCCCCCTGCCCCCTGATCGCCCACAGTACCCCTCAGACCCCCCCCCTGCCCACCCCCCAGACCACCATTTGCACACAATCACCCCCCTAATCACCAATCAATCACTCCCTGTCACTATCTGTCAACGCTATTTTTATTTTTAGTCCCTAAACTGCCCCCTGCTCCCTCCTGATCACCCCCCCCACCCCTCAGATTCTCCCCAGACCCCCCCAGACCCTCCCCCCCCTGTGTACTGTATGCATCTATCCCCCCTGATCAACTGTCAATCACCTGTCAATCACCTGTCAATCACCTGTCAATCACCCGTCAATCACCCCCTGTCACTGCCACCCATCAATCAGCCCCTAACCTGCCCCTTGCGGGCAATCTGATCACCCACCCACACCAATAGATCGCCCGCAGATCCGACATCAGATCACCTCCCAAATCCATCGTTTACATCTATTCTCTCCTCTAAACACCCACTAATTACCCATCAATCACCCATCAATCACCCCCTATCACCACCTGTCACTGTTACCCATCAGATTAGACCCTTGCGGGCACCCAATCGCCCGCCCACACACTCAGATTGCCCTCAACCCCCCCCCTTATCGATTCGCCAGTGCATTATTTACATCCGTTCTTCCCTGTAATAACCCACTGATCACCTGTCAATCACCCCCTGTCACTGCCACCCATCAATCACCCCCTGTCACTGCCACCCATCAATCAGCCCCTAACCTGCCCCTTGCGGGCAATCTGATCACCCACCCACACCAATAGATCGCCCGCAGATCCGACATCAGATCACCTCCCAAATCCATCGTTTACATCTATTCTCTCCTCTAAACACCCACTAATTACCCATCAATCACCCCCTATCACCACCTGTCACTGTTACCCATCAGATTAGACCCTTGCGGGCACCCAATCGCCCGCCCACACGCTCAGATTGCCCTCAAACCCCCCCTTATCGATTCGCCAGTGCATTATTTACATCCGTTCTTCCCTGTAATAACCCACTGATCACCTGTCAATCACCCCCTGTCACTGCCACCCATCAATCACCCCCTGTCACTGCCACCCATCAATCAGCCCCTAACCTGTCCCTTGCGGGCAATCTGATCACCCACCCACACCAATAGATCGCCCTCAGATCCGACATCAGATCACCTCCCAAGCTCAGTGTTTACATCTATTCTCTCCTCTAAACACCCACTAATTACCCATCAATCACCCCCTATCACCACCTGTCACTGTTACCCATCAGATTAGACCCTAATCTGCCCCTTGCGGGCACCCAATCACCCGCCCACACGCTCAGATTGCCCTCAGACCCCCCCCTTATCAATTCGCCAGTGCAATATTTACATCTGTTATTCCCTGTAATAACCCACTGATCACCTGTCAATCACCCATCAATCACCCCCTGTCACTGCCACCCATCAATCACCCCCTGTCACTGCCACCCATCAATCAGCCCCTAACCTGCCCCTTGCGGGCAATCTGATCACCCACCCACACCAATAGATCGCCCGCAGATCCGACATCAGATCACCTCCCAAGTGCAGTGTTTACATCTCTTCTCTCCTCTAAACACCCACTAATTACCCATCAATCACCCCCTATCACCACCTGTCACTGTTACCCATCAGATTAGACCCTAATCTGCCCCTTGCGGGCACCCAATCACCCGCCCACACCTCAGAACGCCCTCAGACCCCAGCCCTGATCACCTCGCTAGTGCATTGCTTGCATCTATTTCCCCCCTCTAATCACACCTTGAGACACCCATAAATCACCTCCTGTCACCCCCTAGCACACCTACCCATCAGATCAGGCCCTAATTTGCCCCGTGTGGGCTCCTGATCACTCGGCCAAACCCTCAGATCCCCCTCAGACCCCCTTCCGATCACCTCCCCAGTGCATTGATTGCATCTATTTTCCCCTCTAACCGCCCCCTGAGACACCCATCAATCACCTCCTGTCACCCCCCTAGCACTCCTATCCATCAGATCAGGCCCAATACATCCTGTCATCTAAGAGGCCACCCTGCTTATGACCGTTTCCACAAAATTTGCCCTCTCATAGACCACCTGTCATCAAAATTTGCAGATGCTTATACCCCTGAACAGTCATTTTGAGAAATTTGGTTTCCAGACTACTCACAGTTTTGGGCCCGTAAAATGCCAGGGCAGTATAGGAACCCCACAAGTGACCCCATTTTAGAAAGAAGACACCCCAAGGTATTCTGTTAGGTGTATGATGAGTTCATAGAAGATTTTATTTTTTGTCAAAAGTTAGCGGAAATTGGATTTTTATTGTTTTTTTCACAAAGTGTCATTTTTCACTAACTTGTGACAAAAAATAAAATCTTCTATGAACTCACCATACCCCTAACGGAATACCTTGGGGTGTCGTCTTTCTAAAATGGGGTCACTTGTGGGGTTCCTATACTGCCCTGGCATTTTAGGGGCCCTAAACCGTGGGGAGTAGTCTAGAAAACAAATGCCTCAAAATGACCTGTGAATAGGACGTTGGGCCCCTTAGCGCACCTAGGCTGCAAAAAAGTGTCACACATGTAGTATCGCCATACTCAGGAGAAGTAGTATAATGTGTTTTGTGGTGTATTTTTACACATACCCATGCTGGGTGGGAGAAATCTCTCTGTAAATGGACAATTGTGTGTAAAAAAAATCAAAAATGTGTCATTTACAGAGATATTTCTCCCACCCAGCATGGTTATATGTAAAAATACACCACAAAACACATTATACTACTTCTTCTGAGTACGGCGATACCACATGTGTGACACTTTTTTTGCAGCCTAACTGTGCTAAGGGGCCCAAAGTCCAATGAGTACCTTTAGGATTTCACAGGTCATTTTGAGACATTTGGGTTCAAGACGACTACTCACGGTTTAGGGCCCCTAAAATGCCAGGGCAGTATTGGAACCCCACAAATGACCCCATTCTAGAAAGAAGACACCCCAAGGTATTCCGTTAGGAGTATGGTGAGTTCATAGAAGATTTTATTTTTTGTCACAAGTTAGCGGAAATTGATATGTATTTTTTTTTTTTTCACAAAGTGTCATTTTCCGCTAACTTGTGACAAAAAAAAAATCTTCTATGAACTCACCATACCCCTAACGGAATACCTTGGGGTGTCTTCATTCTAAAATGGGGTCACTTGTGGGGTTCCTATACTGCCCTGGCATTTTAGGGGCCCTAAACCGTGAGTAGTAGTCTAGAATCCAAATGCCTCAAAATGACCTGTGAATAGGACGTTAGGCCCCTTAGCGCACCTAGGTTGCAAAAAAGTGTCACACATGTGGTATCGCTGTACTCAGAAGAAGTAGTATAATGTGTTTTGAGGTGTATTTTTATACATACCCATGCTGGGTGGGAGAAATCTCTCTGTAAATGGACAATTGTGTGTAAAAAAAATCAAATAATTGTCATTTACAGAGATATTTCTCCCACCTAGCATCTGTATGTGTAAAAATACACCCCAAAACACATTATACTACTTCTCCTGAGTACGGCGGTACCACATGTGTGGCACTTTCTTGCACCCTAAGTGCGCTAAGGGGCCCAAAGTCCAATGAGTACCTTTAGGATTTCACAGGTCTTTTTGCGACATTTGGTTTCAAGACTACTCCTCACGGTTTAGGGCCCCTAAAATGCCAGGGCAGTATAGGAACCCCACAAATGACCCCATTTTAGAAAGAAGACACCCCAAGGTATTCCGTTAGGAGTATGGTGAGTTCATAGAAGATTTTATTTTTGTCACAAGTTAGCAGAAAATGACACTTTGTGAAAAAAAACAATTAAAATCAATTTCCGCTAACTTGTGACAAAAAAAAAAATCTTCTATGAACTCACCATCCTCCTAATGGAATACCTTGGGGTGTCTTCTTTCTAAAATGGGGTAATTTGTGGGATTCCTATACTGTCCTGGCATTTTAGGGGCCCTAAACCGTGAGGAGCAGTCTTGAAACGAAATTTCTCAAAATGACCTGTGAAATCCTAAAGGTACTCATTGGACTTTGGGCCCCTTAGCGCAGTTAGGGTGCAAAAAAGTGCCACACATGTGGTATCGCCGTACTCAGGAGAAGTAGTATAATGTGTTTTGGGGTGTATTTTTCCACATACCCATGCTGAGTGGGAGAAATATCTCTATAAATTGACAATTGTGTGTTAAAAAAAGAAAACAATTGTCATTTACGGAGATATTTCTCCCACCCAGCATGGGTATGTGTAAAAATACACCCCAAAACACATTATACTACTTCTCCTGAGTACGGCAATACCACATGTGTGGCACTTTTTTGCAGCCTAACTGCGCTAAGGGGCCCAAAGTCCAATGAGCATCTTTAGGCTTTACAGGGGTGCTTACAATTAGGCACCCCCCAAAATGCCAGGACAGTGAACACACCCCACAAATGACCCCATTTTGGAAAGTAGACACTTCAAGGTATTCAGAGAGTAGCATAGTGAGTCCGTGGCAGATTTCATTTTTTTTTGTCGCAAGTTAGAAGAAATGGAAACTTTTTTTTTTTTGTTTTTTTTGTTACAAAGTGTCATTTTCCGCTAACTTGTGACAAAAAATAAAATCTTCTATGAACTCACCATGCCTCTCACTGAATACTTTGGGATGTCTTCTTTCCAAAATGGGGTCATTTGGGGGGGATTTGTACTATCCTGGAATTTTAGCCCCTCATGAAACCTGACAGGTGCGCAGAAAAGTCAGAGATGCTTGAAAATGGGAAAATTCACTTTTGGCACCATAGTTTGTAAACGCTATAACTTTTACCCAATCCAATAAATATACACTGAATGGGTTTTTTTTTATCAAAGACATGTAGCAGAATAACTTTCGCGCTCAAATGTATAGGAAATTTTACTTTATTTGAAAAATGTCAGCACAGAAAGTTAAAAAAGTCATTTTTTTGACAAAATTCATGTCTTTTTTGATGAATATAATAAAAACTAAAACTCGCAGCAGCAATCAAATAGCACCGAAAGAAAGCTGTATTAGTGACAAGAAAAGGAGGTAGAATTCATTTAGGTGGTAGGTTGTATGACTGAGCAATAAACCGTGAAAGCTGCAGTGGTCCGAATGGAAAAAAAGGCTCTGGTCCTTAAGGGGTTTTATGACTGCAGTCCTTAAGTGGTTAAGACAGAATTCCTTGTATGCCAAGATTGAGAGATGTCTTTTTGAAGTTTCAGAGGTTCCTTTTTTGGGGTACATAATCTCTACCGCAGGATTGTCTATTGACCCCAAAAAAGTATCTGCCGTTCAACCTTTGGGGTTGAAGGCACTCCAGCGATTCCTTGGCTTTGCCAATTATTATAGAAGGTTCATAAAGGGGTTTTCTTCTGTGGTTTCGCCTCTTCCTGAACTTACCAAGAAGGGGGCAGATACCTACAATTGGTCATCCGAAGCGCAAGCTGCCTTTTGTTCAGTCAAACAATTGTTTTGCTCCGCCCCCATTCTGAGGCATGTAGATGTATCTCTCCCTTTTATTGTTGAGGTGGACGCCTCAGAGATGGGGGTAGGGGCTGTACTGTTGCAACACTCCAGGGTTCAGGGCAGGTTGCATTTTTTTCTCTGGAATTTTCTCCCGCCGAGAGAAACTATGACATTGGGAATCGAGAACTGTTGGCCATCAAATTTGCATTTGAGGAATGGCGACATTGGCTCGAGGGTGCTGAACATACTAATACAGTCTATACTGATCACAAAAACTTAGAGTATATTGAAGGAGCTAAACGTCTCAATCCCAGACAGGCTCGTTGGTCCCTATTTTTTGCGAGGTTTAGGTTCATTATTACTTACAGGCCGGGTAGTAAAAACATCAAAGCTGATGCTTTGTCTAGATGTTTTAAGTCAGAGACAGTACAGCCCGCTACCCCGGTAGGCATCCTTCCCGAGAAGGTGGTCCTCGCTGCTGCGATAATTCAGGAGAATCTAGCCCCTACTGTAAATCCATTTCAGTAGAAGGATAGAAGATGGTCTAAAGAATGGCAGGTTGTACCTAATGACATAATGTGGGCCCTGCCGTCCAGAATGTTCAGCCTTCCCAGTCTTTAGCTGTTCTTGAACACTGTAGCCAGACTTCAGCTGTTCCTGCTCTGCTTTACCAGACTTCAGCTTTTTTTGCCCAACTTCAGCAGACTTTAGCTCTTCCTACTTCATATTACCAGATGGAAGCTGCTTTTGCACAGCCTATAAGTGTTCATGCCGCTCATCCACACCTGATTACTTCCACTGCACACTTCCACTGCACCACTCTGCTGCCACACAGGGAATGCTTTGTTGTAGGAAAAAGTGGCGTTAAACTTCTTGGAGCAGACTTACTTCCTCCCTCAAAAAGACACACATACATCCCCATAAAATCATTTAGCAGCAACATCTAGTCTCTGTGGCAAAATTGGTTAGTGCATTTGGCTGATAATTGAAATGTTGGTGGTTCAAGCCCACCCAGGGATGGCTTTGTGTTTTGTGAAGGGAACTAATGTACCCTTCTTCAAGGGAAGGTTCAGGGAGGGTGGCTAAAAAATAAAAATCAATTTCCACTTACCTGGGGCTTCCTCCAGCCCGTGGTAGGCAGGAGGTGCCCTCGCCGCTGCTCCGCAGGCTCCCGGTGGTCTCCGGTGGCCGACCCGACCTGGCCAGTCCGGCTGCCAGGTCGGGCTCTTCTGCGCTCCAAGGCCCGGCGCTTCTGCGTCCCACGCCGGCACGCTGACGTCATCGGACGTCCGCCGGGCTGTACTGCGCAGGCGCAGAACTACTGCGCCTGCGCAGTACAGCCCGGAGGACGTCCGATGTTCTTGAACACTGGGTTTGATTCCCAGCCAAGGTATGTGAGCTTTCTTTTTACTCAACTGCTCATCTATCCGGAATCCGGACGGATAGGGCAAAAATGGTCGGATATCCGAGTTACCCAGATATCCGAAATCCGGATGAGCATCCCTGCACCATGGACACCACAGCACCATGGGCACCATGCATACACCTGTACTGCACCCCCATGCCAGCCCCCATGCCTCCCCGTCACTCAGACCTCAGATCAGATTAATTTGTATATCTGGGGAACATAGTTGCTTAATTAAGGTGTGTGACTATTTTATTATCTTATCTGGATTCTTGTGACTACTTAATATTTTTTATTTGGGGGGCTTTTGCTACTACATGATGAATTATCTGGAGGCATGTGACTACTTTATTCTTTTATCTGGAGGCATGAAAATATTTGATTCTTTTATCTGGAATTATGTGACTTCTTTATTCTTTTATCTGGAAGCATATCCTGTGAGTGGAGTGGAGCACTCCTCTATAATGTCAGTGGATGTGCTTCGGTGGAACCAGCTGCACTCCAGGTCGCTCAGTAATGGAAATCAAGAAGACCGGCACCATCCACTAGATGGAAGGTGCCTTGATTTCCTTTATCTGGAATCATATAACTATTTATTTATTGAATTGTGAGGCACATGGTTACGTAAAAGATACCAGAGCCGAAGTAAATAGGAGAAACGGGGGGAGCAGGCATGTATGGGGAGCCGTCCTGATGCCCACCGCTCCCTCCGTTCTCCTTTCTACCCCTCCTGTCCTCCTAATTGATTTCCAGGGTCGCCGGAGTCTGGCATAACTGCGCCTGTGCTTGTCCGGCTGTGCACACCATGCCACCGCGGCCGGGAACGCTCTTCGCAAACACATGACATAATTGTGAAGTCAGATGCAGAGCGCTCCTGGACACGGTCGCGTGCTGTAGAACACACGGAACTGGGCCAGCTCAGGGGCAGTGATGCCTGACTCCAATCCGGAAGAAGGTGCCGGAGGGCAATTACAAGGGGGAGAGCGGTGGGCATCAGGATGGTTCCCAATACATGCCTGCTCCTAAGTTTCTCCTATTTACTTAAGCTTTGGTATCCTTCAGGGATGCTCATCCGGATTTTGGATATCCGGGTAAAACGGATATCCAAACTTTTTTTACCCTATCCGATCCGTATTCGAATTCCAGTTTAAAAAAAAAAACGGATAGCTATCTGCAGATATTTGGACGCATGACACGGATATCCGCGGATATTGCAGATATCCGGATTGAAACCAGTTACAAAGATAATATTTCTCCTCCTCCCTCCTCCTCCTCTCTGGTCATGTTTTTTTTCTTCTAGGGATTTGTAGGATGTCAAAAGCAAGCTCACATACTTTGGCCAGGAATCAAACTCAGGTCAACTGCTTGGAAGGCGGCTATGCTCACCACTATACTGCCACACAGTGAATGCTTGTTGTAGGAAAAAGTGGTGTTAAACTTCTTGGAGCAGACTTACTTCCTCCCTCCAAAAGACACACATACATCCTCATAAAATAATTTGCCTTTTGTGTTCAACAGTTGTCCGAAGAGAACCCCAGATAGCCATTTAGCAGCAACTGAGTGCACAGTCTCTGTGGCGCAATTGGTTAGCACATTCGGCTGTTAACCAAAAGGTTGATGGTTCAAGCCCACCCAGGGATGGCCTTGCCTCTTGTGTTCAACAGTTGTCCAAAGAGAAGCCCAGATAGCCATGAAGATTCATCTCTCTCTCTCTAGTAAAGATGGTCACTGCTTTCCGCGGAATTGTATTTCCTGGCGGAAATTGGTCATGGAAGACAAAATCCATGAACAGAGAGGAGGAGGGTGGAGGGAGGAGGTGTTTTTCACCTTCCAAAACGTTTTGAAAGCATTTTAAAGGGCACTTACGTTTTTTCTATCCAGATATCCGAATAGGTCTGATATCCACGGATAATGCGTCCGGATATCTCAATCCCAGACAGGCTCGTTGGTCCCTATTTTTTGCGAGGTTTAGGTTCATTATTACTTACAGGCCGGGTAGTAAAAACATCAAAGCTGATGCTTTGTCTAGATGTTTTAAGTCAGAGACAGTACAGCCCGCTACCCCGGTAGGCATCCTTCCCGAGAAGGTGGTCCTCGCTGCTGCGATAATTCAGGAGAATCTAGCCCCTACTGTAAATCCATTTCAGCAGAAGGATAGAAGATGGTCTAAAGAATGGCAGGTTGTACCTAATGACATAATGTGGGCCCTGCCGTCCAGAATGTTCAGCCTTCCCAGTCTTTAGCTGTTCTTGAACACTGTAGCCAGACTTCAGCTGTTCCTGCTCTGCTTTACCAGACTTCAGCTTTTTTTGCCCAACTTCAGCAGACTTTAGCTCTTCCTACTTCATATTACCAGATGGAAGCTGCTTTTGCACAGCCTATAAGTGTTCATGCCGCTCATCCACACCTGATTACTTCCACTGCACACTTCCACTGCACCACTCTGCTGCCACACAGGGAATGCTTTGTTGTAGGAAAAAGTGGCGTTAAACTTCTTGGAGCAGACTTACTTCCTCCCTCAAAAAGACACACATACATCCCCATAAAATCATTTAGCAGCAACATCTAGTCTCTGTGGCAAAATTGGTTAGTGCATTTGGCTGATAATTGAAATGTTGGTGGTTCAAGCCCACCCAGGGATGGCTTTGTGTTTTGTGAAGGGAACTAATGTACCCTTCTTCAAGGGAAGGTTCAGGGAGGGTGGCTAAAAAATAAAAATCAATTTCCACTTACCTGGGGCTTCCTCCAGCCCGTGGTAGGCAGGAGGTGCCCTCGCCGCTGCTCCGCAGGCTCCCGGTGGTCTCCGGTGGCCGACCCGACCTGGCCAGTCCGGCTGCCAGGTCGGGCTCTTCTGCGCTCCAAGGCCCGGCGCTTCTGCGTCCCACGCCGGCACGCTGACGTCATCGGACGTCCGCCGGGCTGTACTGCGCAGGCGCAGAACTACTGCGCCTGCGCAGTACAGCCCGGAGGACGTCCGATGTTCTTGAACACTGGGTTTGATTCCCAGCCAAGGTATGTGAGCTTTCTTTTTACTCAACTGCTCATCTATCCGGAATCCGGACGGATAGGGCAAAAATGGTCGGATATCCGAGTTACCCAGATATCCGAAATCCGGATGAGCATCCCTGCACCATGGACACCACAGCACCATGGGCACCATGCATACACCTGTACTGCACCCCCATGCCAGCCCCCATGCCTCCCCGTCACTCAGACCTCAGATCAGATTAATTTGTATATCTGGGGAACATAGTTGCTTAATTAAGGTGTGTGACTATTTTATTATCTTATCTGGATTCTTGTGACTACTTAATATTTTTTATTTGGGGGGCTTTTGCTACTACATGATGAATTATCTGGAGGCATGTGACTACTTTATTCTTTTATCTGGAGGCATGAAAATATTTGATTCTTTTATCTGGAATTATGTGACTTCTTTATTCTTTTATCTGGAAGCATATCCTGTGAGTGGAGTGGAGCACTCCTCTATAATGTCAGTGGATGTGCTTCGGTGGAACCAGCTGCACTCCAGGTCGCTCAGTAATGGAAATCAAGAAGACCGGCACCATCCACTAGATGGAAGGTGCCTTGATTTCCTTTATCTGGAATCATATAACTATTTATTTATTGAATTGTGAGGCACATGGTTACGTAAAAGATACCAGAGCCGAAGTAAATAGGAGAAACGGGGGGAGCAGGCATGTATGGGGAGCCGTCCTGATGCCCACCGCTCCCTCCGTTCTCCTTTCTACCCCTCCTGTCCTCCTAATTGATTTCCAGGGTCGCCGGAGTCTGGCATAACTGCGCCTGTGCTTGTCCGGCTGTGCACACCATGCCACCGCGGCCGGGAACGCTCTTCGCAAACACATGACATAATTGTGAAGTCAGATGCAGAGCGCTCCTGGACACGGTCGCGTGCTGTAGAACACACGGAACTGGGCCAGCTCAGGGGCAGTGATGCCTGACTCCAATCCGGAAGAAGGTGCCGGAGGGCAATTACAAGGGGGAGAGCGGTGGGCATCAGGATGGTTCCCAATACATGCCTGCTCCTAAGTTTCTCCTATTTACTTAAGCTTTGGTATCCTTCAGGGATGCTCATCCGGATTTTGGATATCCGGGTAAAACGGATATCCAAACTTTTTTTACCCTATCCGATCCGTATTCGAATTCCAGTTTAAAAAAAAAAACGGATAGCTATCTGCAGATATTTGGACGCATGACACGGATATCCGCGGATATTGCAGATATCCGGATTGAAACCAGTTACAAAGATAATATTTCTCCTCCTCCCTCCTCCTCCTCTCTGGTCATGTTTTTTTTCTTCTAGGGATTTGTAGGATGTCAAAAGCAAGCTCACATACTTTGGCCAGGAATCAAACTCAGGTCAACTGCTTGGAAGGCGGCTATGCTCACCACTATACTGCCACACAGTGAATGCTTGTTGTAGGAAAAAGTGGTGTTAAACTTCTTGGAGCAGACTTACTTCCTCCCTCCAAAAGACACACATACATCCTCATAAAATAATTTGCCTTTTGTGTTCAACAGTTGTCCGAAGAGAACCCCAGATAGCCATTTAGCAGCAACTGAGTGCACAGTCTCTGTGGCGCAATTGGTTAGCACATTCGGCTGTTAACCAAAAGGTTGATGGTTCAAGCCCACCCAGGGATGGCCTTGCCTCTTGTGTTCAACAGTTGTCCAAAGAGAAGCCCAGATAGCCATGAAGATTCATCTCTCTCTCTCTAGTAAAGATGGTCACTGCTTTCCGCGGAATTGTATTTCCTGGCGGAAATTGGTCATGGAAGACAAAATCCATGAACAGAGAGGAGGAGGGTGGAGGGAGGAGGTGTTTTTCACCTTCCAAAACGTTTTGAAAGCATTTTAAAGGGCACTTACGTTTTTTCTATCCAGATATCCGAATAGGTCTGATATCCACGGATAATGCGTCCGGATATCCGCGTTCACGCGGATATCTAAAAGGTTAGATTCGGATATCCGAATCGGATCCGGATTTCTGTGTATCCGAATCAATTTGGATTTTAAAAAGTACTATCTGAGCACCCCTGGTATCCTTTAATTCCAATATCTAGATAACCATGGCTTTTCAATGTATGTATCCGGGGGCATATTAAACCCTGATATTTGGGTATCCCAGCAGATTAATTCCGGAATCTAGGGACAACACAAGCGCAATTTCAGTGTTTACCATAGGCACTACATTACTCAGATACGCCCCTGCTGTCTCGGCACATTCTACCCACCTCAATGGTTTTTCCTGTAGTCCCACGAGCAATACAAGGCAGTGGGGGAAAGGTGTGATGAAAGTAGACAGATACTGATAGGGGCTAGACAAAAAGCAGTGGAGGCACAGAGAGAGAGCTGTCAAAAATTGTAGCAAGGGGAGATTTGAGAAACAGGGAAAAAGTGACTGAGGTTTGCAGCTGAGTTTAGGATGGATTTGAGGGTTGCTAGTCGGTTCTCTGGTAGACTGCACAAGAGGTTTTTACAGTGATCCATGCCTGATATGATATGTTGTGTTTTTAATGTCTGAAGGGCCATTTTTTTATTCTTTTAAAGGTAACCTTGTTTTCAAAGAGTGATTACAAACACTGATATATCTAGAAGGATATTTTTATTTTGCATATTCCAGAGTTTTACTTTTCCGGAAGAATACTATTCACAGATCCTGAGAATCGTTGGGTGCCAGGCAGACCACTATGCTCTAGCAGAAAAAGTAAGCTCCACCCTGAGTGTAACGTCACTGGAAATTCCTGTAAACAGCTTCATGATTCTCCCAGAAAGCACAGGAAGACAGACGTTACTGAACTAAGGACGCTGCTTTGAAAAGGTACTACCTCACTGCCACAGAGCCCAGATCTTTCTGCTTGTTATTTAGATGAAATAAGCAAGTCTTGTTATACAGGAAAGTGAAAGAAGAGAGATTAGAAAGAAATGAGAAAGTAACTTTTTTTCAAAGCAATCTGTCACAAAGCAACAAAAATAGGGTAGCTGCTGTTCCTGTCTTTTATAGTGGTCAGGGGTCATACAGTGAAGAGGTATAGCTTTGTATCACTGCACCACACAGTACAATCATGCTGTCACTGGAACACACTAGCACTAACTAATGCTAGCACTGAGGGTAGGGCCAAGTCACAAACTTTAGATGCTGCTGCTTAGACACAAGGCAGCTGCTACTAACCTTATTTAGTGCAGCTTCCAACAATTTATGTAACTAACAACGTATAAAGGCCCAGATTTACCTCACAGGAGCCTATGGGCACAGATGTCCTGGCACTCTAGACTTCAAACTTCAACCAGATATAGGTGCCCACAGCATAGGTTAGCCAGGTCTAGTTGCACCTAGTATCGGTAGCCAGCTATAGGTTCCCCCAGTATAGGTAGCCAGTATAATTGCCCCCAGTATAGGTTAGATAGGCAGGTGTACCTGGTATAGCCCCCAGTATAGGTTTGCTAGGTGGGTGCCTCCAATAAAGGTAGCCAGTATAGCTGTCCCCAGTATAGGTTAGATAGGTAGGTGTCCCCAGTGTAGGTTAGCTAGGTAGATGCCTCCAATATTGGTAGTCAGTATAGTTGCCACCAGTATAGGTTAGATAGGTAGAAGCCCCCAGTATAGATTAGAAAGGTAGGTGCCCCCTGTATATGTTAGATAGGTAGGAGCCTCCAACATAGGTTAGATAGGTAGGTGCTCCCAGTATAGCTTAGATAGGTAGGTGCCCCTAGCAGGGGCGTAGCAATAGGGGGTGCAGAGGTAGCGACCGCATCGGGGCCCTTGGGCCAGAGGGACCCCGAAGGGCCCTTTCTCAAATGCAGTATTAGCTCTCTATTGGTCCTGTGCTGATAATAATCACTTCTATAGATACTTTGAATAGTAGTAATCATTAACAAACTGCTCTCCATTCCCTTCTTGCACCTCTGACACTGTAGTTGCCATTGGCAGGTTTTGGTGCTTCTTATCAATTGTTATGTATAGAGTGCATGGGGGGCCCCAATGTAAAACTTGCATCGGGGCCCACAGCTCCTTAGCTACGCCACTGGCCCCTAGTATAGGTTAGATAGATAGGTGCCCGCAATATAGGTTAGATAGGTAGGTGATCCCCCCATAGGTGATGGAGGGGGAAGCCACAGCCACACTGAGACTCAGCCGCTGGAGGGAAGCCCGACTTCTCTCTGCAAAAGAGGGGGGAGCATGGAGGGGGGCCCTGGTGAGAAGAAGGGGGAAGAAGTCAGGCTCCCTTCCTGCGGCTGAGTCCCAGTGAGGCCTCCCTCAGCGCTCAGGGCGATGGCACGCCTCCCGCACCCCTAGAAACAGGGCTGGTCCTAGCTGTCATTTCTCCCCTACTTTCCTTTTCCGTCATAGGTAGATACAGCTGCCCCTTAGTATTAGGTAGTCAGAAGTACCTCAATATTAAGTAGCTGGAGGTGCCCTTGATTGAAGGGACATCTGGTCAGCAGAATGCCTAAAGCAGGATGAGTAACCTCTCATTTACACTCATCAAGGAAGAAGGGAGGGGGGTGCTCAGGGAGGGGAGTGTGCCTCTCCATCAGCAGGCACCTGTAGGCATGTGCCTACAGTGCCTTATGGTAAATCTGGCTGTTACATTACTAACCTCTCCCCGCAGCCTGTGCCGACTCCTGTAAGGATGCCAGAGGGTAACGATCGCTCGTTACCCTCCAGCCGCCGAGTCCCATGCAGCTCTTCATTCTCACTGCAAGATGGCGGAGAGACACCGACCTGATGGACTTTCAGGTTCGGCGTCTCCCTGTTGCTAGGTGTGCGCGGGCGTGCCTCCTCTCCTTATGTGCAGTGACCAAGGGTGGTACTGCACCCTGATTATTTGAGAACCAGGGTATTTAAACCCTGCGCTCTCATAGATGGATGCTTTTGCATCCCTGATCACAGCCACGCTGTTACCCCCTTTCCCTCTAGACCAGGATTCCCCTTTGGCATTTCCCTGTTGGTTTTCCCTATTGCTGCCAGTCAGCCAGAGCCTGTATTAGCTTACCTAGGATCCCTGCCTGTCAGTCTCCCCTGTCAGTTCCTGTCAGCCTGCGTTCCCTGTTAATCACTCCCCAGCCTGTCATTACCCAGCACTTCCCTGACCTGTCAGTACTTCCCTGCACTGTCAGTTCCGTACCTATCACTTCCCTATCCACTACACTCCCCGGGTTTCCCCCTAGCCTGTCAGTTCCCCTCCGGGAACTCCTCCTGCCATCCCAGGGATTCCTCCAGCCTGCTAGTTGCCTTCCTGGGAACTCCTCCTGCCATCCCAGGGATTCCTCCAGCCTGTCAGTTCCCTTCCTGGGAACTCCTCCTGTCATCTGCAACACCCTGGGGATTCCACCTGCCTGCTAGTTCCCTTCCTGGGAACTTCTCCCATCATCTTCAGCTTCCTGGGATTTCCCTCTGTCTGCCGTTCCCCTCCGAGAACTCCTCCAGTCAACTGTACATATCAGGATTACCCAGCCTGTTTGTTACCCTCCTGGGAACTCTTCCAATCAGCTTCCCACTTCCCGGGATTACCCAGCCTGTCCGTTCTGCTCCTGGGACCCGCACATTCTGCTCCCTTCCCGAGTTTCCCCTGCCTGTCCGCAGTGTTGCCAACCTTTCACATTATCTTTTACTGACAAAGATAAAACATTTACTGACGAAAAAGATTTGTTATTGAGACGAATTGCCGCTCCAAAAAATCAGCGTGGCCGCACAACAGAACATAGGCATGGTCATGGGTGTGGCCAAACATACATGACCTTAGCAGTGGTGTAAGTGGGCCTGCTGGGGAAGTTTGAGCACTTCTGTAGTGTTTCCCCCCAAAACGCACGGTATCTAACAGAATTTTCTCTCCAAAATGCCCATAATCTAACACCATTTCACCCAAAATACCCGTAATCTGGCAGCGCTTTCCCTCAAAAATACATCAAAATGAATACTCAAAAATTAAAGGTAGCCATACATCTAGCAATAATGGGCAGATTCAGCCAAGAGACAAATCTCTCTCTAATTGAATCTGATTAGAGAGAGATCTAACGGCTGCCCATACACCGCAGGCCAATTCCAGATCGATTTCATTCTGAAAACGATTGGGAATCAGCCTTGTGACGCCATATCCTCTGCCTCGACAATGCCCCTCCAAGTCAAATGTGCCTCCAATCCCCACCTCCCAGTTATAGTATACTTTACCTACCTGTGTCCACTGCTGGCTCCATCCGAAATCTGCATACACGTACCGAAGGTGGTTGAGGCAGTAACGTAGGTGCATGTGTGACATCACGCCAGCAACCACATGGGGCACGTGTATGCAGATTTCGGACGGAGGCAGCTGCGGACACGTAAAGTATAGTATACCAAGGGGGTACTTGACTTTGGGGGGACAGCGTTGGGGGTTTCCTTGCCTGTGCTGATGTGGCTTGCCATTACGACTGTACACCCTATCAACTACGACGGCCCTACGTCTATCATGTCCAATCAATACATGCAACCAATTTTTGCCCAAAATTGGACACAATATCGATCAGGCATTCTTTTAACGGCACCAATTTTCATCTGATTGGACAATAATTATGAACTCAGATGGTTGATCGGCCACCAAGTCGATAGATATATGGCCACCTTAAAGCTAGCCATACATCTAGCGATGATAGGCAGATTCGACCAAGAGGCAAATCTCTCTCTGATCGAATCTGATTGGAGAGAGATCTGTCAGCTGCCCATACACCACAGGCCGATTCCCGATCAATTTCATGCTGAAATCACTCGCGATCAGCTGAGCCCACCACGTCCTCCAAGAGTGTGTGTGTGTGTGTATAATGTGTAAATGTGAAGTAATGTTCCTTTATACATTAGCTGTCCTGTGTTGCGTAGCCGTCTGTCTTCCACCGATCTTCAATTATCCTCATACATGTTGCTGGTGTGGCGCATGTGTGACGTCATGTGCCGGCAGTGTCTATGCGGGTAATTAAAGAGAGGCGGTAGACAGATGGATACCACGACACAGGACAGCTAATGTATAAATGCAGCACATTTACACATTACATACACACACATTGTGGGAACAGCGCCGGAGGTTCGTCGCTCCTCCCGATATAGCTTGCCATTACCACCACACACCTGATCAAACAAGTCGACCCTACATCTTACAGCATGACCAGTCAAGTAATGCGACCATGTTCGGCCTGAAATTGGTCGCATTGTTGGTCGAGCATGCACTTTGTGGCACCCATTTTCATCCAATTCCGATTATAATGCTGGGCATACACAATGCATTTTTTCTGCTCGATTCTCCGCTCAATCAATTTTGAAGCTCGATTCTCCACTCGATTCTCTTATTTTCCCCTCGTTTTTCTTATCTTTTTCTATTCACGTCTATGAGAAATCGAGCGGCGAAACGATCAATCGGGAGATCGGACATGTCGAGCCATCTATTTGCGGCAGAAACGAACCATGTATTCCCAGCATAATAATATTCGAATCGGATGGTCGATTGGCCGCCAAGTTGATAGATGTAAAGATACCCAAACTAACCCCAGGTCATGGCTGGTCAGCAGGAGGATATTCGTACAGATCATAAGGCTCCCTTTCCCCATGAGTCCTGTCTGTGTGCTCAGCAGGGTCTCTAGGCAGACCTAACAGACAAGTGAACGCTGGCTAGGTGGGGAAAGGTAAGGGCAGATGAGGAATGCTAGGAGAGACAGTTCACCCTGATCGCAGCACCTGGGTCAGAGCTGCAGCCGGGGGCTGGGAGAGGACACACAGGCAGCAACGACAAGCATGAGACTCAGTCAGCCCAAACCTTTCTGTGATGCATTCAAGGAAGAACTGGCCAGGGTGGAAGGGGTGAGATTTTCCCCCAGGCCTCTCATTTAATGCTTTTGGGCTGGTGCAGTGCCTGGTCCATTTATGTCACCACAAGCATGCCCAATTAACATTTTGACGGATTTTGGGTGGAAATTGGTTGAATGTATCGATCTGAAATGCTGGGAAATCTTGGGCCGTGTGGTTAATCAAGTGCCATAATCTCAAACGATAGACGTGAGAGAAACCCAGGCCATTGTAATTAAAAATGTTTTATTTTCCAGTGCATTTATACTTTACCTGTCACACTGTCCCTCGAGTGTCCTTGCTGCATTTCCCAATTAACTCCCCACGTGACTACCGGCATATAGCACGAGATTGTGATGTCATTTGGGCTGGGGCTACCATGATAATGGGCCTCTAGTTTGTGTTTTACCCTCAGGCCAAAAGGTCTCAGTCCTCCCCTGGATGCATTGCTGGGCTTGACCGGCTGTTGTCACCTGATAGCATCTGTGGCACTTGCTAGCTACACTTTCCTGTGGACACCCTCATCCCCCAGTCCGTGTCTCGTGTGCTAGAAAGAAGGGGTGGAGCTGGAGCCGAACAGGAAGAAAGAGGCTGAGAGGAGGAATGTAACGATTGGTGTCAGCACACAGAGAGAATCTGATTATTGGTGATCTGCAGTATCACCAACAATACAGATATATACCCGATTATTGATGATCTGCAGAATCACCAATAATACAAGTATGACTAACCTCTGGACACCTGATAAAGTGTAAGTGTTTTGGTGCAACAGTAGGCTGTCTCCCGTGGGGCGGGAGACGCAGATAAAATGAAGCATTGACCACCTGAGGAGTGAGGTGGCCCTTGGTTGGGTGTAAACTATCTCCTAGGAAAGGCGATAGAGATAACCTGCGAGCCAGTGATTCCCTGCAATACTGGGAATCAGACTATACTGCAGCCAAAGGACTCCTAAGGGAGAGAGCCCCTGACTGGACTGCCGAGAGGCTTCTCTGAGGAACAGGAGGTCTCTGCAGCTACCTGACACTCGGCTGGGTAGTCTCACAGGTAGTACAGACAGACTGAACACTCAAGGTATGAGTGACAGCCAGAAGGGTCGGCCAGGCCAGGTCGGCAACACACGAGCAGATAAGGTACAGAGACAGAAGGCTGATTCAGTAACCAGGTACAGGCATGGTTTGGCAACAGGTAGGCAGATATGTATAGGTACCGAATCAGAAAGCAGGAGAGAGGTCTAGAGAGCAATTGGTCATAACAGATAATGCCGAGGCCTAGTCTAGAGTGTGAGGTCCGTGGTCTCAACACCCAGGAAGTGGTCTAAAGTATAACACAGCAATGACACAGTATTCCTAAGCTTGGGTGTGAGGTCCTTGGTCACAACACCCTGGAACTGGTCTAAAGTATAACACAGCAATGACACAGTATTCCTAAGCTTGGGTGTGAGGTCCGTGGTCACAACACCCTGGAACTGGTCTAAAGTATAACACAGCAATGACACAGTATTCCTAAGCTTGGGTGTGAGGTCCCTGGTCACAACACCCTGGAACTGGTCTAAAGTATAACACAGGAATGACACAGTATTCCTAAGCTTGGGTGTGAGGTCCGTGGTCACAACACCCTGGAACTGGTATAAAGTATAACACAGCAATGACACAGTATTCCTAAGCTTGGGTGTGAGGTCCGTGGTCACAACAACCTGGAACTGGTCTAAAGTGTAACACAGTAATGACACAAGCGTAATCTGGCTAAGTGTGAATTCCCAGGTCCACCTGGTTCTAACACACTGTGGGATCTGACTAAGGTCTGAGTGCTCACACGTATATATTCGCAACGGCAGACAACCTGAGACTGACCAGCGAGATCTATATATAGTGCAGCGCTCCTCAGCTCCACCCAGCGCTACTCAGCCAATGACAGTCTGCGCTGGGATCAGCTGACCAACCTGATCAGCTGATCCCTCTCCTCCTGGCATAAAGGTCCTGCCTCCCAGCGCGCGCGCGTAGCTCTCCATCTGTGTGCACTAGAAGGCTCAGACAAACCAGACGCATGCTGCTGTGCGGAAACCGCCGGTCTGAACGCGGAGACAGCCGCCCCGCCGCCAGACCGCGCGGCGGCGTCTCCGCAATCCTTTACAAGGAAAAGCTGGCCTGCAGTTGGATGCCTGAGCTGAGGGGCAGGACTGGAGTCTCTCCCTCTGTCAGCTAGCTCTGTTGCTATTAGCTGTGCCTGAAGGATGCCCCAGCTGGCGGTCCTGCCCCCCACTGGGGCACCCTGACTGTTACGGATTTTATCGGCATGCAAAATTAGCTTTATATTTACAGACAATCTATAAATTAATGGACGGTTGGCAATACAGCCTGTCCATTCCCCTCCTGGGAACTCCTCCAGTCAGTATCCTTCCTGAGATTCCCTTTAGGTTAGGCCTTCCTGCTCAGCCAATCCCATCTAGCCTGTCCTGGCCTGATAGCTCTATGGTCTGCTCTGCTCAAAACCCCTCTTATCCAGTCGTGTACCCTCTGTTCTTCCCATCAATGGTGTGGTAGTCCTTGGGGTCGTGACCTGGCAAGCACCAGCAGCAAAGTAGTCCGCCACCCATTAGCGGTTACGGCCCATCATCCCTTGCGGGATGCGCTGATGAAGAGCCGTGCTTGCTTAGATCCCACGCCCTTGGGCTGCTCGCCCCTTGATACCAGTGATGGGATCACTGATCCCCAGTGGTTCGCAAGAACCCTGACACCGGCCCTGAACGTATAACAACCAAGTGAAACATATAGTAACAGCTTGGGAGGCCAGCATCACTGGGAGAGTTAAAGGATCTCTTTCCCTTCTTCAACCTATGAAAATACGCACACAACATTTTTTATGCTGAATTTATCTAAATCTGTTTTCAATACTGTAAACCACATGTGGAGGCCAATAAGATTCTCTAAATCACTGGACAGAAGCAGAGACTACAGAAAAGATCCCCGCAGGGTCTCAGTGCAGGTTGCTGTGCTTGTCCAACAGGGAAGGGTTCTAACAGATCGGAATAGAATTACAGGAAAATTAAATAATTACTTAACGGTAATTTTCCTTTCCTGTTGCCTCCATGGCAGCACAACAGCTGGGTTGCCCCGTCACTCAACCCCCATAGGACAGATTTTCTATATCAAATGCTCAGTGAAAGCAACCAGTATTCTAATTACTCTCTTGCTCCCGAAGGGCCATGGGAGGGTCTGTTGTGCTGCCATGGAGGCAACGGGAAAGGAAAATTGCCGTTAGGTAAGTATTTAATTTTCCGGTAGCCTCCATGTCAGCAGAACAGCTGGGTAGTAACTCTCTACACAGAACAAAATGGGAGGGAACACAATGAATATGCAATCATATTTTATTCGAATGATAAGCCAAATTTAACACTGCTTTCCCAAACTGTGCAGATGGTAATGTAGTCAAATCCAACTTACAGGGAGTGCAGAATTATTTGGCAAGTGGTATTTTTGAGGAATAATTTAATTATTGAACAACAACCATGTTCTCAATGAACCCAAAAAAAACTCATTAATATCAAAGCTGAATATTTTTGAAAGTAGTTTTTAGTTTGTTTTTGTAACGAATGTGGAATCGTCTCCATGGTCAGCGCACCAGACGTGCACTGACGCGGCGGATTTCCTCCACAAGTGTATAATTGAGGACACCCAGGCTAGGTGCTATGCACCCGCAGAGGGCAATTCCCACCGGCAGATAGCGCTGTGGAGTGCAGGCGAACACAGCCGCTGCACAGCCACAGATGCCAAATGGGAATTGTACAGATCTAGGACAAGGTACAATCAGGCAGGGCTGGATAGCCCACAGGAAACAGAGCAAAGGGACAGAACCAATGTGTGCCCACCAAACTAGTTGCCACCCAGCAACGGCGAACACACAACGGCGGAAACGAAGTAGGAAACGCAATCTCAAGAATGGCGATTGCCAATAGCGACACAAGACTGATCAGGACAGAGCACCAGGGTAGCAAAGGCACAGCAAATCATACAAAGAGAAAGATAAGGAAAATAACAAACGCTAGCTGAACATGAACACCGCACTCATTCGCAACAGTGCACGCGTTCGTGCGCGGTCTCCGCGTGTTACGCACAACAGAGACAAACACGCCTAACTAACCAAAGACAGACAAACACGAAACAGAGAACGTGAGCACTTGCTTAACGGTTACCTCACCGAGCCTATAGCAAGCGTTAGAATCAGACAAGACAGACAAACGTGAAACAGGAACTAGGCAGAAAGGATCCACCGCTCTTCCGTCAGAGCAAGTGTGATCCAAGCAGAAACACAGATCAGAAGGATCCACAGCATTAGCTCAAGGCGAGTGCGATCCAGGTAGACAGAACAGAAGGATCCACAGCACTAGCTCAAGGCGAGTGCGATCCAGGTAGACAGAACAGAAGGATCCACAGCACTAGCTCAAGGCGAGTGCGATCCAGGTAGACAGAACAGAAGGATCCACAGCACTAGCGCAAGGCGAGTGCGATCCAGGAAGGCAGAACAGAAGGGGCTACCAGTAACAACCGGTTAGCACCCAGACACACAGAACGACTTCCTATTGACCACCGCTGGGACAGGACAGTAGCAACAGACAAACAAACAGATAAGCAATCCTAACGGCACTAAAGAAACTGCCTAGTGCAGTCCCCAGAGGCCATGTCATTAGTTTTTCTTCTTTTATACTTTCTTGCCAGCCACGCTGTGGAGTACTTGGACGCGTGTGATGGAGCATTGTCCTGCATGAAAATCATGTTTTTCTTGAAGGATGCAGACTTCTTCGTGTACCACTGCTTGAAGAAGGCGTGTTCCAGAAACTGGCAGTAGGACTGGGAGTTGAGCTTGACTCCATCCTCAACCCGAAAAGGCCCCACAAGCTCATCTTTGATGATACCAGCCCAAACCAGTACTCCACCTCCACCTTGCTGGCGTCTGAGTCGGACTGGAGCTCTCTGCCCTTTACCAATCCAGCCACGGGCCCATCCATCTGGCCCATCAAGACTCACTCTCATTTCATCAGTCCATAAAACCTTAGAAAAATCAGTCTTGAGATATTTCTTGGCCCAGTCTTGACATTTCAGCTTGTGTGTCTTGTTCAGTGGTGGTCGTCTTTCAGCCTTTCTTACCTTGGCCATGTCTCTGAGTATTGCACACATTGTGCTTTTGGGCACTCCAGTGATGTTGCAGCTCTGAAATATGGCCAAACTGGTGGCAAGTGGCATCTTGGCAGCTGCACGCTTGACTTTTCTCATTTCATGGGCAGTTATTTTGCACCTTGGTTTTTCCACACGCTTCTTGCGACCCTGTTGACTATTTTGAATGAAACGCTTGATTGTTCGATGATCACGCTTCAGAAGCTTTGCAATTTTAATAGTGATGCATCCCTTTGCAAGATATCTCACTATTTTTGACTTTTCTGAGCCTGTCAAGTCCTTTTTTTGACCCATTTTGCCAAAGGAAAGGAAGTTACCTAATAATTATGCACACCTGATATAGGGTGTTGATGTCATTAGACCACACCCCTTCTCATTACAGAGATGCACATCACCTAATATGCTTAATTGGTAGTAGGCTTTCGAGCCTATACAGCTTGGAGTAAGACAACATGCATAAAGAGGATGATGTGGTCAAAATACTCATTTGCCTAATAATTCTGCACTCCCTGTATAATTTTCAACAAAAGTAGTTTTTGAAGACTAGCTAGCCGACCTACAAATTGTGGCTGCCGAGAATCTTGCCAAACATGCCCACGAAGAGGAAATACCGCTCCTTTGTGGTATTTGCAATTATTTCGTTTGGAGGAGATTCCCCCAGGTTCTTGTAAGCTCTTTTGATTGTATTAGTTAACCATGAAGCCATGGTTCTAATAGTCGTTGCTTTTCCTTTTTATGACCTGTTGGTAACACAAACAGTTGTTCTGAGTCTCTGAAAACATTAGTTCTCTTTAAATATTCCTGGATTATTGAAGGTACACATATTGGTAATGTCCATATTGGTAATATCCATCCATGTCCATTCTGCATTCATATGAAAAGGAGTGACAACTTTAGGCAAGAACCTTTGAATAGGTCTGACAACAATGCCATCATTAAACAAAGTCAAGTTGTAACGATCGGTGTCAGCAACCAGAGAGAGAATCTGATCCTTGGCGATCCGCAGTATCCCCAAGAATACAGATATACCCGATTATTGAGGATCTGCGGAATCGTCAATAATCAGATATGTCTAACCTCTAGACACCTGAGAGAGTGTAAGTGTTTGGTGCAAAAGTAACAACTCTGAGTGGAGACCACCAGAGGAGCTGGCGGCCTAAGACTCATGAGGAATTCACCCCTGACGGTGGGTGATATTCCTGTAGCCTGTGGACCCCTGGGCGAGGGACCGAGACTGGGTTGCAGGAAGCCCTGCTGCTAATATGCAAGGTTTTGCCCTGAACTGGGCTAACGTAACACAGTAATAGCAATACTAGTCTGGAGCATAACATAAATGATAATACAATTCCCTAGTCTTGGGTGTGAGTTCCGTGATCATCAACACCCTGGAACTAGTCTGGAGTATAACATAAATGACAATACAGTTCCCTAATCTTGGGTGTGAGGGCCTTGATCTCAACACCCTGGAACTATGCTAGAGAATACACAGAAGATACACAGTATTCCTAGTCTGGGGTGTGATGGCCTTGATCTCAACACCCTGGAACTGGTCTAACAAATAATACAATTCAATTAGTACTTTAAGCTATCAACAGAATCTGGCTAAGTGTGAATTCCCAGGTCCACCTAGTTCAAACACACTGTAAGGATCTGACTATGGTCTGAGTGCCTTCACGTAAGTGTTAGCAATGGCAGACAACCAGCAACTGACAAGCAGCAGAATATATAGTTGCTGGACTCTGTCGCCCCGCCCGAGCCATTCAGCCAATCATGAGTCCTGCAGGAATCAGCTGATCTTCCTGATCAGCTGACACTTCCCCTGCTGGTATAAAGGCCCTGAGTTTAGGCCCGCGTGCGCGTAGCTCTCCATCTGCCTATGTGCACTAACTGACCCAGCCACACCAAGCACACGCTGCTGCATGCAAACCGCCGCGTTGGACGCGGAAACAGCCGCTTTGCTGTTAGGACATGCGGCGGCTTTTCCGCATTCCACCATACTACCTGACGCGTGTCTATGCGTGCAAAGTGCCGTGTTGGACGCGGAGTCAGCCGCCTTGCTCTTGGCACATGCGGCGGCTTTTCCGCGTTTTCTCCCAGTACCCCCCCCCCCCCCCCTGAGGAGTGGACTCCAGGCATCTCCTTCCTGGCTTTCCAGGATGTAAGTTAGAGAATTTCCTCTTTATCTCATACTCAGGCCGGCCATCAATCAACCCAGGGAGGGAGGGAGTGGAATCCACATGCAGCGCTGACCCGGGCAGGGATACAGAAAATGATTTCTTGTCAGCCTGTTTTTTCGGTGGTAGAATGGTTTTGGGCCCAAAACCCCGGTCTAAAGCGTCTGCTTTGGGGCTTTTGCTATCAGATTTATGCATGAGAGGTAACCGTTAGGAACCGGAACCATTAAAAATATCTGTACACTGTCCTGCCTTTCCTGCGACCTGTATCTTGGTTTTATCCACCTCACCCTTCTTCAAACAGTGCTCATGACAATGGGCTGACCTGTTCAGTAGCTGTCCTGAAGCCCAGTCAATCCGCGGAGAGTGAAGTTGCAACCAGGGCATACCGAGAACAACAGCAGAGCCTTTCATCGGCAGGACCAGGAACTGTAAACTCTCTTCATGCAATGCCCCTAAACAACATGACAGTAGGGGGTTCTGGGAAAGAAACTGGGCACTGCGCAATGGAGAGTCATCCACTGCAGTGACCGAAATCTGCCATTCGGGTGCAGATAACGGTATCCCCAGGCTTTTGGCAAAATCATAATCTATGAGGTTCGCTGACGAACCCGAGTCCACCATGGCTTCTGCGGACTTGGTCCGACCTTCCCACGTAACTGAACAAGGAAGGATCAGCCGACCATCGTTCAGGGATGAACCCTGCTCACCTATGGTTTTGACTAATCCTAGGCGATAGCATTTGTCTGGCCTAGTGGAACCATGTAAAGCGTTCCTCTTTGGGCTCCTGCGACTCTTTTCCCCCAGACTCAACCTTGTGTACCCAATCTGCATAGGTTCCCCTGGAGGTGAGGGAGACCGAGAAGAGTCGTGTAAGATAGACCTTCTGGCCACTCTACCACGAACCTGTCTCTGGTGGCGCAAACGGCGATCTATCTGTATGGCCTAAGAGATTGCCTCATCCAATGATTCAGGCTCAGGATGGCCTATCATTACCTCATGAATAGTATCTGACAATCCGGTCAAAAAACAGTTTAGGAGGGCGAATGCGTCCCATCTAGCCGAGACTGCCCACCTCCTGAACTCCGCAGCATAATTCTCCACCGGACCTTTGCCCTGATGCAGAAGCCTGAGCTTCCATTCAGAAGTCGAGGCGATGTCTGGGTCATCGTAAATCATAGCCATAGCCTTAAAAAATTCATCGACCAAGGTGAGGGCCTGATGCCCAATAGGAAGACCATGTGCCCAGGTCTGGGAATCCCCTGACAACAGAGTCTTAATGAACGTAATTCTCTGTGCCTCGGTTCCAGGCGAATTAGGCCTTAACTAGCAGTGGCTGGATAGTGTAATGGTTAAGGGCTCTGCCTGTGACACAGGAGACCAGGGTTCAAATCTTGGCTCTGCCTGTTCAGTAAGCCAGCACCTATTTCAGTAAGGAGTTTCTTGGGCAAGTCTCCTTAACACTGCTACTGCCTACTGAGTGCGCTCTAGTGGCTGCCTCGCAAGCGCTTTGAGTCCGACAGGAGAAAGGCGCTATACAAATACAAATACTGCCATTATTAACTCAAAGTATGATAACACTCTATTTCTAAAGTTCCGAAAGTCAGATCTGTCGCCAGAAAATTTTTCAGGCACGGACATACGGATGTCCGTAACTAGAGGAGATCGCACTGAGTTCACAGCTGATTGAAGTTCCTGAATAGCTCCAAATATCTGACATATCTGGGTCTGTTGGTTTAAAACTGCCGCGGAAAGTTGGTTTACCGCGGTGGTCAGGACTTCAACATGGCTATACAGTGCGTCCATTTGAGTTCGGTCTGCCATTCTGTAACGATCGGTGTCAGCAACCAGAGAGAGAATCTGATCCTTGGCGATCCGCAGTATCCCCAAGAATACAGATATACCCGATTATTGAGGATCTGCGGAATCGTCAATAATCAGATATGTCTAACCTCTAGACACCTGAGAGAGTGTAAGTGTTTGGTGCAACAGTAACAACTCTGAGTGGAGACCACCAGAGGAGCTGGCGGCCTAAGACTCATGAGGAATTCACCCCTGACGGTGGGTGATATTCCTGTAGCCTGTGGACCCCTGGGCGAGGGACCGAGACTGGGTTGCAGGAAGCCCTGCTGCTAATATGCAAGGTTTTGCCCTGAACTGGGCTAACGTAACACAGTAATAGCAATACTAGTCTGGAGCATAACATAAATGATAATACAATTCCCTAGTCTTGGGTGTGAGTTCCGTGATCATCAACACCCTGGAACTAGTCTGGAGTATAACATAAATGACAATACAGTTCCCTAATCTTGGGTGTGAGGGCCTTGATCTCAACACCCTGGAACTATGCTAGAGAATACACAGAAGATACGCAGTATTCCTAGTCTGGGGTGTGATGGCCTTGATCTCAACACCCTGGAACTGGTCTAACAAATAATACAATTGAATTAGTACTTTAAGCTATCAACAGAATCTGGCTAAGTGTGAATTCCCAGGTCCACCTAGTTCAAACACACTGTAAGGATCTGACTATGGTCTGAGTGCCTTCACAAACACAGACAAACAAACAAACACAGAACACTTATATCGCGCTTTTCTCCTGGCGGACTCAAAGCGCCAGAGCTGCAGCCACTAGGACGCGCTCTATAGGCAGTAGCAGTGTTAGTGAGACTGGCCCAAGGTCTACTACTGAATAGGTGCTGGCTTACTGAACAGGCAGAGCCGAGATTCGAACCCTGGTCTCCTGCGTCAGAGGCAGAGCCCTCAACCATTACACCATCCAGCCACGTAAGTGTTAGCAATGGCAGACAACCAGCAACTGACAAGCAGCAGGATATATAGTTGCTGGACTCTGCCGCCCCGCCCGAGCCATTCAGCCAATCATGAGTCCTGCAGGAATCAGCTGATCTTCCTGATCAGCTGACACTTCCCCTGCTGGTATAAAGGCCCTGAGTTCAGGCCCGCGCGCGCGTAGCTCTCCATCTGCCTATGTGCACTAACAGACCCAGTCACACTAAGCGCATGCTGCTGCATGCAAACCGCCGCGTTGGACGCGGAAACAGCCGCTTTGCTGTCAGGACATGCGGCGGCTTTTCCGCATTCCACCATACTACCTGACGCGTGTCTATGCGTGCAAACTGCCGCGTTGGACGCGGAGTCAGCCGCCTTGCTCTTGGCACATGCGGCGGCTTTTCCGCGTTTTCTCACACAAGTAAGGTTCTTTACAACAGATGGCCTGAATTTCCGAAAACTCTGGCAGCTGACGCTATAGCCGTCAGGAATACCGCCTTGTGAGTTAAATTAACTAAGGAGCATTGCTCACATGGTATAAAAGGTGGTTTAGTTAAGTTATTCAGGACTAGTGACAAATCCCATTTAGGGAAGAAGTCCTTTCTAGGAGGTGCTATTTTTAAAACAGCTTTAAGAAATTGCTGCACAGCTGAACATTTTGCCCAGCTCACTCCGGGGACTGCTGATATTGCAGAAACTTGCGATCTTAACGTGTTGTAACTTAACTTCAGTCCATGTGCCAAAGACTCCATACTACTGTAGCTATGGTGGAGGCTATCAAACCAAGAAACCTTAGAAATTGCCTTGCTTGCATCAAAGTTTATTTTCATCCACTGAACTGCTAGATTCAAAATGAGCAGTGCTTTTTCTTTTACCTTACTATGTTTTAAGACGTGTCAAAATCGGCTCCTATGAATCATTCTTCTTGTAGGGACTAGTTGGCTTTTTTCACAAATTATAAGCCACCCCATTTTTGAAGTATCGACAAAGCTAATTCGCGGTCTTTTATCAACGGACTTTCCGTGCTTGCTAGAAGTAAGATGTCGTCCAAATAATGGAATATGCGCACTTCTTTTAGTCTGATAATTGATATTGTTGCTTGAGGAACTTTTGTGAACGTCCTGGGAGAGGTGGAGAGACCGAAAGGGAGAGCTTTGAACTGGAAATGTAGGTTTGCAAAGTGTAATCTGAGAAATTTTCTGTACTTTCTGTGTATTGAAATGTGTAAGTATACGTCTTTTAGATCTATTGATAACATGATGGGCTTGATTCACTATGCAGCCCTAAGTATTAGCGCCACAGCGCTAAGCGGGTTTTCCTGCAGTAAATGGTCGTGTGCGCATTAATATGCACGTAAATAGTTGTGTGAATAAAATAAGTACCGATCACGCATAGCGGGTGTGGCGAAAATGTTGCATGGTGCGCCATTAGCGTCACACTGTTCACACGGACGATGCACCGTTTAGCGCGCAAAGGTGAATTACTGTGCGAACGGTGAGATGTTAACGGCGCACCATGCAATGTTTTTGGCGCGTGATCGGTACTAACTTTGTGCGCCCAAACTCTTTAGGCGTGCTAACTAAGTTAGCGCTGAATAGTGAATCAAACCCAAAATCTCCTGGTTGTATCAAGGACATTATGGATTGTAATGATTCCGTTTTGAATTTTTGAAGTAATATTGACTGATTGAGATTCCGAAGAGCTATTACTGGTCTCCAATCCTTCGCTTTCTTTTGTACTAGGATAATTCTAGAATATACTCCCTTAAATCTCTCTTTTCGAGGTACAACCTCTACAGCATTTTGAGACACTAGGGCTATCAGATATTGAAACATGCATTCTTTTTTGTTTTACACTCTTGGTACCTCTGTCTTCACAAACAGCTCTTGAGGAATTCTTTTGAAAATTCAACAGTGGCCTTCCTTTATCGTGTTTAACATCCACGGGTCTTCTACAGACTCCACCCACACTCAACTGAACATCAATAAACGTGCTCCTACTTGGCAAGCATGGGTGGGCTTACCCTCAAAAAGACTTCAATTGAAGTTGTCTCTCTCTATCCATTTCTTCTCTCACTGCTTTACGTATCAGATCTAAAGCTTCTGAAGACTCCTGATCTCTTTGTCTGCATGACTCTTTGAAGCACATTTCACACAGCTTTTTGTCCAGCAAGGTTTCGTTATCACATGCCCAACACTGTTTTTGTGTCTGTGTCTTTGGGGAAGGAGATCAGACTATTGCTAAGCTTTGTTGATCTCTCCTTGAATGGTCTGATAATCTTCTTCTTCCTCTCTGCTTCTTCTTCTAGATCGAGATCAGGAAGCTCTTCTTTCCGAATAACGATTCCTGCCTGAAAAAGTTAGTGTTTTAGCTGCCACATTGAAATTAGTCTGTTAGGAAACCAACCAACAGAAGTTCAACTCACTGCGTGATCTTGATCTTGAATAATACTCTTTATCCTTTCTTTTATCCCTCAAATTATGAGGCTTCACTCTTGTAGAGCTGCAGAGAATCAAGATTGACATAGGTAAGTTTTTGCCTTTCCTTTGTCTTTCCTTTTAAAAACAGAAAACAACTCTCCTTTTTGTTTTGGTCGCAGCCATTACCTGTGATAGAACTAGCCAAAAAACTATATTGCATTGACAGAGCAAACAAGATATCATATATTGTAAAAAGATACAATACTATTACTTCCCCTTTACATTTCTAGTCCTACCTACAACAAGTAATCCCTCTAATGTTGGAGCTACGTCTCCGACATCTGCGCTCGGAGAGAGCGAAGATCTACTGCCTTAAATAGGTTATGCCCTCCCCTCCGCTCCACGCATGCCCAGAGCGGACTTCCGCCCACACAAGGCATGGCGCTACCCAACATGTAAGGGCATACCGCCCCTTCGCGAGGAGGAGACGGTGCAACCCACTCATTGCGTATATGAGGAGGAACATGATGCGCACGTACGCCCTAGGGAATCGCCGGAAACAGCATGGACGCCGCAATCTGGAGCTCTGAAATACTGGGTAAGAAGGGAGATGGGGAAAACGGACTAATCCTACCAAGGAAAGAAAATAGATAAAAATCAGAAAGCCCTGCACCCCCCACACAACAGCCACATTGTGAGCAGAAAAACGGGTGGCCTTTTGACCAACAGGCGAAGTACAGCTGTAAAGGAGCATTTAGCATCCTAATCAGTGTCTTCCCCCTGGAAAGAAATATGATGTCCTGAGGGAGGACAAAAAAAAGAATACCGGTCGCAGTCACTGAGCATTTGATATAGAAAATCTGTCCTATGGGGGTTGAGGGGCGGGGCAACCCAGCTGTTGTGCTGACATTGAGGCTACAAGAAAAAAAAGGATAATGAGAGGAGGTATTACTGTTTCTCTTGATGGGGTGATTTAAAATTTCGGCCGCTGTTTTACTATAATTACAACAAATAAGATTTGTAAGAACAATATTTGTTTCATTCCTAGAAGAAGCAGGTCAGATGTGATCTGGTATACAGTAGTACAGTACTGCCTATTTGCTTGTACTTTATAAATATCCTTGTGGCCTTCAAAGAGCAGTTTATTATTATTTTGATGTGTGACAAAAGAACAGTGCTTAACCACTTGATGACCCACCCTTTACCCCCCCTTAAGGACCAGCGCTGTTTTGAGTGATCTGTGCTGGGTGGGCTGTGCAGCCACCAGCACAGATCAGCGTGCAGGCAGAGAGATCAGATTGCCCCCCTTTTTTCCCCCCTATGGGGATGATGTGCAGGGGGGGTCTGATCTCTCCTGCCTGCCTGGGTGTTGCGGGGGGGGGCACCTCAAAGCCCCCCTCCGTGGCGAAATCCTCCCCCTCCCTCTCCTACCTGCCCCCCCCCCCCCCCCCCGGCGATCGAGGCTGCACAGGACGCTATCCGTCCTGTGCAGCCAGTGACGGGACGTCCCCTGTCACATGGCGGCGATCCCCGGCCGCTGATTGGCCGGGGATCGCCGATCTGCCTTACGGCGCTGCTGCGCAGCAGCGCCGTACAAATGTAAACAAAGCGGATTATTTCCGCTTGTGTTTACATTTAGCCTGCGAGCCGCCATCGGCGGCCCGCAGGCTATTCACGGAGCCCCCCGCCGTGATTTGACAGGAAGCAGCCGCTCGCGCGAGCGGCTGCTTCCTAATTAATCAGCCTGCAGCTGGCGACGCAGTACTGCGTCGCTGGTCCTGCAGCTGCCACTTTGCCGACGCACGGTATAAGCGTGCGGTCGGCAAGTGGTTAACACAATAAAGGCCCGTACCCACTACGCAATCTCGCAATGTGGGTACAGGAGCGCAATCACATGAACGACGTTTAGCTATGCACAGCAATAACAACTGTCATTGCGGATTCGATCTGTAAGCTCCCCAGCGACTGCAAAGTACCGCAATCATTTGACTTCCCATTCACGCCCGCCATCTGACGTCATGTGTACCTGCTGGCCGGAAGATGGATTGTGGAGTGCTCGTTCTCAGGGGGACGTTGCTGGATCCATCTTCCTCTGTCTGGTGGTGAGCCGATCACTCAGTGCAGAGCAGCCATTTATACACAGACTGGTCCTTAAGATTCTACAGCCTGAAGACACAGAAAACACTAACTGAAGCTCTGTCTCGTTTCCTGTTTTAGGCATACGTACTTCTTTTGTTTTACATTTAAGGCTGGGCCTAATAACGAGAAATAAGTTGACTGAGCTGCTCCACTTTGCCCTCAATTCTGGTAGCAATGTACGGTAAATATTTTTTTGTTGGTAACATACCTCATGTGGTATTTTGCTCTTTTTTTTTTAGCAATTCTGAAAGATTTTTCCACATTTCCGAACATGCAGTAGAACATCCGGAAAATGCATTAAAGAAAACCTGCAACTTTAAAAACCTCCCCTTGGGGGTACTCACCTCTGGTGGGGGAATCCTCCAGATCCTATTGAGGCTTCCCCCGTCCTCCTCGGTCCCACTGCGGTGGCGATAAAGCTCCCCGAACAGCAGGGATGTAAAGATTTACCTTCCCGGCTCCAGCGCAGGCGCAGTATCGTCTCGCCGCCTCAGAGATAGGTGGAAATAGCCGATCGCTGTCAGGCCGCTCTACTGCACAGGCGCAAGTCTCCTGCGCCTGCGCAGTAGAGTGGACCCGATGGAGATTGGCTATTTTTGCCTATCTCCGTGCGGAGAGCCGCAATACCGCCCCCGCTGGAGCCAGGAAAGTTAAATAAATCAGCGCTTGTCAGGCTTGTCCAGGGAGGATTCCGGAACACTTCGGGGGAGCCAGCGCTGGACTGCCTGCAGCTACAGGGGTGGGGGAAGCCTCATTGGGACCTTGAGGCTTCCCCCTCTCGAGGTGAGTACCCCCAAGGGGAACTTTTTTTGTTACAGGTTCTCTTTAAGTGGGGTAAAAAGTGGGGTATTTCAGCGGTAAGCATGCGGTAAATAAATAATAGTAGTCTTTAATTGTCTTCCATAAGCTAGGATAGTCTTTGGAAGATGTCTTTTTTTTTTTTTTTTTGAGGGAAGGAAGGTGTATTTGATTATGTAGCAACCTATGAAAAGTTAGATAGGCATCCCCTATAAAAAAAATCCAGTAAATATTTGGAGTTTTATTTCTATTCTTCATTACATTTTATTTCTATTCTATTACACAGCCTGAATAGGAACCCCACTACAAACTGCAAAATGCATGCAAATTGACTTTACCACCAGGTACAGGCAGGGCTTAAACTGGCTGCTTATGTGCTAACATGCCCGCTAATTTCCATAAGAATAGCGATTTTTGGTAAAATGAATGCAAATTACCGCACAAATTGCAACATAGTTTACCACATATGGTAATTCATGACTAAAATTTACCACATGCGGTAAAACATGACTAAAATCTACCAGAATTGCTAAATGTCATTACTGCATGCAGTAAATTATTAACATACATGTGGTAGTTTGCTTGAAACCCCTACCAGAATTGAGGCCTTTGTGTATTTGTTTTTTTTTTTGCATCTGCTAGGGCAGTGTTTCTCAACATTTTATCGGTATGTACCCCTTTTAAACCCTGTATTCACCAACTACCCCCTAGCATTGTAAACATTATCACAAGTACCCCTTGACAAATATATATTTAATCGTAGTACATGATAATTGGTTGTAAACAATTTCTAAGCATTTACTATTGCTTTTAATTAGCTAAAATACTAATTTGGTATTGTTTAAATAAGATTTATCATTTTCTAAAACTCTAAGGCCCATATGCAATTCATTTTTATTTTTTCTCCTGAGTTTTCTCCTAGGTGATATTTTTAAATTTGTAATGAAAATGCCATTTAAACCCCCAGCAAGCAAGAAAATACTCAAAATAGGTTTGATCGTACTCTTTTATCTAATTTGTGGTACTTTTTCAATTGCAGAGTGCTAGAAAGTTAATGTAATAGAAAATGAAAAATTATCTCCTAGGAGAAAACTCAGGTGAAAAAGTTAATTGCATATAGGCCTAAATGTGTTATTCTTTGTTAAGTATATCAAGCCTGAGTTCCCCCTGGAAACATCAGAAGTACCCCCTGGGGTAAGCATACTACACGTTGAGAATCTAGGAGCTACGGAATCATGTCAACAGCTAAGGCAGACCTAAGAAACACTGATGACATCCCTGAAGCAAACACACAAGTTATTCAGTTTGGGTTGCCTGATGGACGACTGGTGCAAAATGTATCAAGTGATCTTCCCAAGCCACTTCATAAGTTCTATCAAGGAGAGCCTGAAGCTCTTGGGGTAAGCCAGTCCTTAAATAGCAATATATGTAGATTTAATTGTTCTGACATTTTATATTTTATGTCTCTTCACCTTTCTGAGCACAGGAGGCAGGAGTTGTGTCTGAGCATATAGAGCACCTAAAATGAATCTTTGGTGGTGGTGACATCCTCCAACAAAAGCATGCTTTGTTTTGTTCGTTTTTTTGCTATCTAGTTTTCCCCTCCTCCTGATACAGGTACAGTAAAGCTGCAGTGATATGAAACTAATTCAGGTGTTAATTGTGGAGCTCAGCTCTCTTGTGCCTTCTTGGTCAGGCTACACCCGATCACTCCTGACCCCCTCTTCTCTGCTAAATCATCTTGTCATCACTTGTGTGATACTATTAGAAATATGGCAGTTCAGGAAATATGGCAGTTCAGGAAATATGACAGTTCGGGAACGCATTTGCATATGTGTGTTTGTGTCGGGTTTTTCTTATTTACAGCAATTGGTGAATGTGCTCACCTTAGGTAGGTTTGTCTAGGGTCAGATATTCTTTAGGGCTCTTTCAAATGAATGGCTGACAGCAGCATACCTATTGCAACTGCTTGACAGCCCCTCGAGTTTATGTGCAGGGCGCTTGCAGCTGGCTGCAATTATCCATCATTATCCATCACTTGAGGTGATCAGTGCATGTGCATCCCAGACAGCCCTGGTCATGACATGCAGCAGTTTTTACCGAGCAGTAGCTTAAGACGGGACAGATAGAGGGTATAAAAATGGCACCACATTGACTTACATTATATAATGCTATTTAGCGTTATAACTGTTAAAAAATGGCGCATGCAGGGTGACTTACACTTATAACGCTAATACCATTATAAGTGTTAAGAAATGCGGGGGGGGGGGGGCTAGTATTAGGCAGGGGGGGGGAAGTAAGATTAGGTGGAGGGAAGATGTGTGCATAGGCATACATTACCTTGTCCCACCGATCACTTCCTAGTTAGTTTACAGGAGCCCTGCAGCCAGCCAATCACCATGAGGGGACTGAAGCCACAAAGTATTGGCTGGCGTCAGGACTACAGTAAACTAACTGAGTAAGTGAAGGAGCGATCGGCGGTACAAGGTAATGTATGCCTAAGTACACATCCTTCCTCCAGCTAATCCTACTCCCTCCACCCCTGCTGCCTAATACCAGCACCTCAACTTTCAATTGTGACTGCACCAATGGGTCAAGACGTGCAGTGATCACCCCTGGAGTGCACAGGGATCAGTATTAAATCAGTTGTCAGGATCCGCACCGTCTAAAATAGTAGTTTATTTATAGCTCATTTAAAATCCAAGGCAGGCATGAAAAGTGTGTGCCGGGTCACCATGACGCACGGCATTTCAGAACAAAGTTCCTCCTTCAGATAGTATCGGAACACACTCGTATTGCTAAACCAAACAGCCTGTCATTTATACTACAATGGAGGACCTGATGGAGAGCTGTGAAAGCTTGTCCCATTTGCATAAATACATATTCATTAAAGAGAACCTAAGGCCGGGTTCTAGGAATGAAATCCCAATACAGAGGCTGGGTCTGCCTAAAGAGCCCAGCCTCTGTTGCTATTTAGATTCCCCCAAAGCCCCCCTGCGCTCAGCGAGACCCGCATAATTCACAGCCGCGCTGTGTTTACCTCCTCCTGTCAGTCTCGGCTGCTCCCCCACCTCCTGCATCGCTCCGGTCCCGCCTGCGTCCCTTCCCTCCAATCAGCGTGGAGGGAAGGGACGTGGGCGGGGACCGGAGCGATGCAGGAGGCGGGGGAGAGCGGAGACTGGCATTACAAAGGTAAACTCAGCCGCTGCTGACACGCTCAGTGTCGGCAGCACGGCTGTGAATTATGGAGTCTCACAGCGCGCAGGGGGGGGGGGGGGGGCTTTGGGGGAATCTAAATAGCAAAAGAGGCTGGGCTCTTTAGGCAGACCCAGCCTCTGTATTGGGATTTCATTCCTAGAACATCGCCTCGGGTTCACTTTAAGCAAAGTCCACCAATAGGAATCTTATGCATTTGACCAATAGGGAACCTAAAATGAATGTTTCAACAGTAAACTGAAATTAATTCAGAGAGATCCATGATCCGCAGTAATAAATCATAAGCATCATAAGCATGCATATCAGTATTTCTCACATCATTGTCAGATCTGACAAGATTAGCTGCATGCTTGTTTCTTGTGTGATTCAGACACTACTGTAGCCAAATAGACAGAAAGGGCTGCCAGCCAGGCAACTGGCATTGTTTAAAAGGAAATAAATATAGCCGCCTCCATATCCCTCTCGTTACTGTTGTCCTTTAACCACTTTGTCCTCCTTGACGTATAAAAACGTCAAGGAGGACAGGCGTGCTCCCGCGCCCGATCGCGCGCGTGCACGCGCACTCCCGGACGCGGATTCGGTAGCCACGGAATCAATGTATCGGGCTATGGAGCCCGATCACTGATTCCTCTCCCCCGCTGAAAAAGCGACAGCTTCTCTCGGAAGCTTCGCTTTTTCTGAAGCTATGTCCCTCTAAGCGCACATTGTACGCTTAGAGTGACGTCATGTAAACAAAATCGAGATTGCCATCTTGTGGCCAAAAAGTAAAACTACAAGTAAAAGTAAAAAAACATTACCATACACAAATATTTCCCCAAATAAAACACTTTTATATCCCACCCTTCCAAAAATGCCCACATAAAATGTTTAATAAAAAAAACAAAAAAAACATTACTATAAAAAAAACAACAACACATAAATATTTACCTAAGGGTCTAAACTTTTTAAATATCTATGTAAAGATGAAATATTTCTCTCTATTTTTTTTTTATAAGCTTGTAAATAGTGATGAATGCAAAACGGAAAAAATGCTCTTTTATTTCCAAATAAAATATTGTCGCAATACATTGTGATAGGGACATAATTTAAATGGTGAAATAACCGTGACAAATGGGCAATTACAATACGTGGGTTTTAATTATGGAGGCAGGTATTATTTTAAAACTATAATGGCCGAAAACTGAAAAATAATGAATTTTTTCATTTTTTTCTTATTCTTACTGTTAAAAATTACAGTAAGGTATCTCTTAGCAAAATGTACCCCCAAAGAAAGCCTAATTGGTGGCGGAAAAAACAAGATATAGATCAGTTCATTGTGATAAGTAGTGATAAAGTTATAGGCTAATGAATGGGAGATGAACATTGCTCGGATGTATAAAGTGAAAACGACTGAGAGCTTAAGTGGTTAAAATGAACAATTAAGAAAAGTTAAAAAAAAGTATTAAAAAGTAAAAACAGAGAAAAAAGAAAAAGAAAACAACACTTCCTAAAGATCTAAATAATGCTTAACCATCTTAGCGGTATGGACGAGCTCAGCTCGTCCATCACCGCCGATGGCTGCCGCTCAGGCCCTGCTGGGCCGATTTTGCTCAAATAAAGAGCAGCACACGCAGCCGGCACTTTGCCAGCCGCGTGTGCTGCCCGATCGCCGCCGCTCTGCGGCGATCCGCCGCGAGCAGCGGCGAAAGAGGGTCCCCCCAGCCGCCTGAGCCCTGCGCAGCCGGAACAAATAGTTCCGGCCAGCGCTAAGGGCTGGATCGGAGGCGGCTGACGTCAGGACGTCGGCTGACGTCCATGACGTCACTCCGCTCATCGCCATGGCGACAGGAGAAGCCAAACACGGAAGGCTGCTCATTGCGGCCTTCCGTGTTACTTCTGGCTGCCGGAGGCGATCGGAAGAACGCCTCCGGAGCGCCATCTAGTGGGCTTTCATGCAGCCAACTTTCAGTTGGCTGCATGAAATAGTTTTTTTTTTATTTAAAAAAAACCCTCCCGCAGCCGCCCTGGCGATCTTAATAGAACGCCAGGGTGGTTAAACAGCTAAAGTAAAATGTGCCTATTAATTATATTCTATAAGTATGAACAATAACCTCTTTAGTGAATTGTGCTGTTTCTTTTATTTCTTCTCTCTTTCAGGCAACACAGGTCTTTTCAGCAGTTTTGATACTTTGCCTTGGAATTGTTATAACAATTTTGGATGGATATTATGGAAGGGAACTTTTACACACTGGTGTGACCTATTGGTCTGGTATATTGGTAAGATTATTTCAGCTTGTTGCTGTCCATTGTCATTGTACTGTATTTCACCTTATATTACAAGTATATGTAACGGTACAGTAGACTAAAGGGTAGCAAAATAAACGTATTGAAACTGTTTACACAGATGCAAGATGACAGCTGTCCTATTCTATTGTTTTCAGGTAGTCTGGGTTACAATTTCCTGCAGAAACTCAGAATAGGATTAAGGGCTCAACCCCACTAGAAGCCTTTTCTAAGCACTAGTGAGTTAAAAAACTCTTGCTAATGCAATGCTAGGGGGGATTTTTATCAGTGTAAAACAAGCACCCAAGGAGGGGAAAAATAGATGTGCTAAGGCTTGCAGCGTCTCTGCACTCCAGACGTTCCCCCATCTCCTCCACAGTCAAGCCAGCACCATCTGTAGTATTATAGCTCTTTATTAGTTAAAATATCATGACAGAAATCTTCAACAGCGACAGCAGCACTGTTTCGATCAATAGATCTTTCTCAAGCTGCATAGAGTAATGTCACACTAAACCAGCATAGAATATGCCTTTAAATAGTCCACTCAGGACACATCCACCAATCAGAGTAAAGTACCTGCGACCAATCAGAACACTCAGGCAGCTAAGCGGACCAAGAGGAAAACTACAGCCCTTAATATTTAAATTGGGACATCCCATAATAATGCCTTCCCCAGCGTCCTACAACCAGTGAGCGGACTTGAAAGAAGACTGCTCATATCATATGCAAATAATATGCGCTACTGCGCATTCACTCACCAAACTCTCATTGCAGTGTAGGACGGCGTGTGAGCACACCAGAAGCCGCTTCCTTGTTGTACGACGTCACCATGACAAATAGTCATGTGACCCTCGTAGTGACGGGGCGTGTACAAAACACTCCCCCATTAGCAACCACATAAGCGCGACCCTGGCAACCAAACCAGCGTCACGCATAAACATCAAAGAAAAAAGGAATAATGTGGCTAAAGTTAGTTACTCACCAGCCGGCCCACACTGCTCTATCAAATAGGGATAAGAACAAAGCCGCCTCAATGTCTCCCGGCCGCAGGTATCTTGTTCTCCTAAAAAATAAAAACTAACAGTTAAACACAATATTAAAATACAATCCACCCCCCTATAGAAAGAAGACACCTCATATAGCTAGTATAGTGCCCCAGTATAGCTAGTATAGTGTCCAGTATGGGTAGGTAGTGCCCCAGTATAGCTAGTATAGTGCTCAGTATAGCTAGTATAATGCCCAGTATAGCTAGTAAAGTGCCCAGTATAGCTAGTATAGTGCCCCAGTATAGCTAGTATAGTGCCCAGTATAAATAGTATAGTGCCGAGTATAGCTAGTATAGTGCCCCAGTATAGCTAGAATAGTGCCCCAGTATAGCTAGTATAGTGCCCAGTATAGCTAGTTTAGTGCCCAGTATAGCTAGTATAGTGCCCCAGTATAGCTAGAATAGTGCCCCAGTATAGCTAGTATAGTGCCCTGGTATAGCTAGTATAGTGCCCAGTATGGGTAGGTAGTGCCCCAGTATAGCTAGTATAGTGCCCAGTATGGGTAGGTAGTGCACCAGTTTAGCTAGTATAGTGCCCTGTATAGCTAGTATAGTGCCCAGTATAGGTAGGTAGTGCCTAGAATAGTGCCCCAGTATAGCTAGTATAGTGTCCAGTATAGGTAGGCAGTGCCCAGTATAGTGCCCCAGTATAGTTAGTATAGTGCCCAGTATAGGTAGGTAGTGCCCAGTATAGGTAGGTAGTGCCCAGTATAGTCCCCTAGTATAGCTAGTACAGTGCCCAGTATACGTAGGTAGTGCCCCCTCCTTGGGGGGTAGGTAGTGCCCCCTCCTTGGGGGGTCGGCTTGCTTGCGAGTCCCCTGTGGTCTGCGCCCTCCGCTCCCCCGCCCCGTGGCCGACGCTATCACCTGAGCTGGCGCCGCATCTTCTATTATTCCCCTCTCTGCTCGTAAAGTAATTCCCAGCAGCGCGCCCCACAGCGGCTGCTGTGATGATGAAGCCGGAGCCGTAGAGAGAGGGCGGCTTCCTGTAACTATGGGAACCGCTCTCTCTCTATGGCTTCCTGCCTCGTCATCACAGCAGCCGCCGTGGGGCGCGCTGCTGGGAATTACTTTACGAGCGGAGAGGGGAATAATAGAAGATGCGGCGCCAGCTCAGATGATAGCGGCGGCCGCGGGGCGGGGGAGCGGAGGGCGCGGACCACAGGGGACTCGCAAGCAAGCCGACCCCCCAACTTTTGACCCCCTTTTTGGGGGTCAAAAATTCGGCTTGCTTGCGAGTATATACGGTAAGAATAAATTTGGCATAGATAACTGCGGTCAGTGTGGGGTAATTCTTTAGCAACTGTTTTTGGTGGCAGCTTGTTGTTTCTCCTGTTGTTCACACCTTTTGTATACAACGACTTATAGTGCACCGTTTTTGTACATAAGGTGTTTGTGCGTCAGGGTTGCTTGTACACTTGAGGAAGGGGGTAACCCCGAAACATGTCGCGTTTTGCTACCTATTGAATAAACGCAAGTTTATCATCGCCTTTTGAGTGCCAACCTCAATCCTTGTTACATTGTCTACGTTTGTGGATTGCTGACCCACAGAGGGATCGTGCACCGGCGGACCAGGTGTGTGAAGCCTGGGTGGGTGAGTACTCCGGCACCTTGACTGTTTGCATATTCATTACAATTTAGGCCACTGCAGCTTTAAAGGCTCGCTGCAGGGCCGAACAACTGTGCACACAAGTGATTCCCCCCCCCCCCTTTTCTGCCCACCAACAGAAATGTCTGTTGGTGGACTCTGATTGCTCCCAGGATGTTTATTTATTTATTTTTATTTGTCTTTTTTTTAAATAAATGTACGCATTTTTTTTTTTATTACAAGCCCTCCCTCCCCCTACCAGTCAATCACCACTTTCGGCTATCATAGGCTCCAGCCTATGACAGCCAATCGCTCCTGATGCTCTGTAGGGGACAGCCAAGTGACACAGCTGTCCCCAGTACAGCGCTGCCTTAGATCGCAGCACTGTGCCATGTAAATAGACGGCGGTTTCACCATTTAACAGTCTCCTAGCGGCAATCACCACTGGGAGACAAATTCAAATGGAGATGACTTTGCGCGGTCCTGGGGCTGCGATCGCGTTCATGCCAATTGGCGTGGAACGGTCGGCAAACAGTTAAAGTGGTCTGAAACTCATATGACATAACATTTAAAAAAATTTGTTTTCCAACTAATTATTACCCATTTACTTTTATGCACAAGTAATATGGTTTGTTTACAAATTACAGGTTCCCAAAGTACAATGTATGTGCTCTGAAAGCTGCCATTGCATTTTATTTAAGCTGCTTTTTATTATATATTAACCACTTAAGGACCGCAGTGTTAAACTCCCCTAAAGACCAGGCCATTTTTCTTAAAAAGGGCCACTGCAGCTTTCAGGCATCGCTTCAGGGCCGCACAACACAGCACACAAGTGATTCCCCCCTCCCCCCGTTTCTCCCCACCAACAGAGCTTTCTGTTGATGGGGTCTGATCGCTCTCCCAATATTTTTTATATTTTTTTTATAAATATTTATTGTATTATTTTTCCCTATTTTTTTCAACATTTATTCCCCAGCCCTCCCTCCCCCCGCCAGCCAATCAGCATGATCAGCTGTCATAGGCTTCAGCCTATGACAGCCGATCACTATCCTGTCTCCCAGGGGGACAGCCATGTCACACGGCTGTCCACAGTTCAGCGCTGCTATCCATGGCAGAGCTGTACTGGGGACAGCCGTGTGACATGGCTGTCCCCCTGGGAGACAGGATAGTGATCCGCTGTCTGTCATAGGCTGAAGCTAATCAGACGGCGGTTTCGCCTACCAACCGGAGATGCGCGTGCATTAGCGCATGCAATCTCCTGCAACACAGGCCCCAAGGACCTTACGGCGATAGGCATTAGGCGGTCCTGGGGCTGCCGCCGCAGCCATTGGCATGACGCGGTTGGCTAAAGGTTAAAATCTTCTAGTGAGCTGTTCTGAACTGTGTGCATGCTTGAAGCAGAGAGAGCTTCACAAAAAGCTCGTTTTCAGTTGTTCCACATATGTAACAACTGAGGAATGTAAACTAAAAATAAGTGAACTGTTACCACTTCGGATCGGATCCTAAGCTAAAGGGACTTTTCATGGCAGGACAGAGAGCTGGTTTAACTGTTTGAATGCTTTGAATGCTGTTCTGCAACAATTTTGTTTTGCAGTGGAGATAACAGTATCTTTTGTTTATATTCCTCAATTGTTACATTATGTGAAACAACTGAAAATGAGCTCTCTGTGAAGCTATTTCTGCTTCAAGCATGCATGTGAACGCAGCGGCAGCCCCAGGACTACTTAACACCAATTGGTGCAAAGTCCTGGGGCGGGGTTTTGCAGGAGATCATGCACGCTGATGAGCGCGCATCTCCGCTTGAATAATGGAGCTCCGCACATCAGTCTCACAGCGGCGATCGCCACTAGGAGACTGTTAGACGGTGAAAGTGCCATCTATTTACATTGTACAGCGATGTGATCTACGGTAGTGCTGTACTGGGGACAGCAGTGTTATTCGGCTGTCCCCTGGGGAGGCTCAGAGAGTGATTGGCTCTAATGATGTCTATGAGAGCTGATCACTGTGATTGGCTGGCGGGGGGAGGAAGGGATCAGCGATATATAAAATTAATAATAAAATAGAAGTTTTTATTAAAAAAATCAATAATAAACTAATAAAAAAAACAAATGCTGCAGCAGAGATCAGAACCCACCAACAGAAAGCTCTGTTGGTGGGCAGAAAAGAAGGGGGGTTTCATATGTGTGCTAAGTTGCATGGCTCTGCAGCAAGCTCTTAAAGTGGCAGAGACCTGAATTGTAAAAAATAGCCTAGTCACTAGGGGGGTGTGAGCCTATCGTCCTGAAGTGCTTAAAGTGGACCGGAACTCTTGCACAGAACAGAAGGAAAACTTAGAGAAATATACCCTGTATGTATTTAGGGACTTTAGTCTGTCTAATTCCCCCTCATCTGTAACTAATCACAACTGTAATTTTATCTGTGCTGAAGGCAAAGCAGCTAAGTGGTAAACATTGGAGGTTAACAATATGCAGGGCTGGCTCTTTGGAAAGGCCACAAAGGCCCAGGCCTTGGGTGGCTACTACCCAAGGGGCACCTAAACATAAAATAGGGGCTGCTACATATGAAAGAGGAGACATCAAATGGGGAGCAACACATTAAAAAGGGAAACCGATGCTCAAGGGAGCTGTTCATGAAAGAGAGGGGCTGCATACATGGATGATACACATGGAAGAGGGGCTGCACTTGGCATGGGAGGGGCACTACTGCACAAGAAAGGGGAACTACAACATACTTGGCCTATTGGCACTAAAAGTACAAATCGAGCCTTGACAATATGTCTGCTTTCATGAAAGCAGGAAGTAGACACACTGCAGATTTATTGCAGGATTTGTACCAGCTGTAACAAATAAATGTTTTTTCTTTAAAGGTTATTATGCTGTTGCTGATCTTTTATTTTTTAAAGATTCTTTTATTTTAAAAAAATTTCAACATAACAGAAAAACATGAAAAACATGAAAAATGTCATATTTTGCCATGCAAGGCTCAGAGTCAAGAAACAGGCAGAGAATAATCATGGTAATATAACAGGAGAATGCTCTAAGACAGTGTATGTTGTAACATAATGTGGACCACCGTCCACAGTGGTTCCTCTTGAACATCATAGAGCATCAAGAAGTCCAGTTAGGACTGCATATTCAGTAGTCCTTATATAATGCCAGGTCTCTTCAATTGGTGTGATAGTGAGTAAGGAGACAGCCCTGAGCCCAGAGGGATCATACATCAGAGGCTGCCGCGAATGAAAGTCCAGATGAAGAGCGGCATGGCCTAAAGACTATTTCTTTAATTCCGGAGGAGAACAAAAAACATTTTTCAGAAATATATTGTGGGAGAAGAAGTTCCCACTCTCAGTCTGGCATGACCAACAATAAAGAGGAGAACATAACAGACAGACAGATTAGCTAATAGGAAGGAAGTAGAGTATAATAGAGAAAGGAAGAAGAAGAAAAGAGAAAAAGGAGGAGAGAAGAAAAAGGGCAGAAGCCAATTGAGGGTCCAGGGGGACGGCCATGCAAGTAGAGGTTATCTCCAAAACGTCAGGGGTAGGTATATACTATTTGATTCTGCGTAATTAGGCGGACATGAGGGAGCGATAGCGCGAGGTCTCCCTAAATTTTCTGGACCTGATCAATTTCATGGAACCATTCCTGAATTGAGGGAGCCTCTGTAGATTTCCAGTGCCTAGCAATAAGAATTTTAGCAGCATTGATCAGATGCCTTGTGAGCGTCCTCTTGTACCTTCTGATAGACCAAGTGTTGTGGAGTAACAGAAAGAAAGAGGGGGAGTCAGGATGCAAATAGTCCATCATCACATGCATCAGTTCCCTCACATCCGCCCAAAAACGTGTAAGGCCTGCACAGGACCAAAATATATGTAAGAGAGTTCCTATTTCAGTCCCACATCTCCAGCAAGTGCCCCCAGATCCAGGGAACATTGTCTGAAGTCTGGAGGGGGTTAGATACCATCTGGTGAAAATTTTATACCCCGCCTCTTGGTTTCTTGAGGAGATTGACGATTTTTGAGAGAAAATCAGGATTTTGTTCCATTGTTTATCGCTATATTGTTCCCCCAGATCAGCTTCCCATTTAGACCTGAGTGCCAGTGGTGCTCAGCAGAGCTCGAATATTCGAGTAGCTCGAATATTCGAGCTCTTTTTTAGCTATTCGAGCTCGGTATTCGAGCTCCGAATAGCTGGAGCTATTCGAATGGGCTATTCGAGTGATCTCGAATAGCCCATTCACTATTCGCGCTATTCGAGCTAACAGCTCTATTCGAGCTCGAATACCGAGCTCGAATAGCGTCATAGCCCAGATTGATGTCCTTAGAGCCAATCAGAGGGCTCCCAGGCCCTCTGATGGCAGCCAATCACAGAGGGGGACCCTGGTCAGCCCCTACCCTATAAATAGCGGCTGCCATGTTCCGTTTCTCCGTCCTTGCCTGACTTTGCAGAGAGAGATCTGCTCCTTTGTGCGTTGGCTTAGCAAGAGCTTTATTGTGGTCATTTACCTAGCGTTTTTGCTCACATACACCTCCTATATACACCTATATTGTTGTTAGTTAGATAGACATTGTATTTTAGTTAGTAGCTTTTGTGTTACATAGAGAGAGACAGCTGCTGCAGGCTTACAGCTTTAGGCCTCAGGGCCTGCCTGTGTGGGCAGCTGTTCTCTCCTGTCCTCTGTTTATTTCTCATCTATACCAGTATTTCTGCTGTCCTTTACTACTGATTGATTGTATTTTGTATTGTAGTTATATACTGTAACTGTACTAGGACACTCACTGTCACTGTTCATAGGCTAGCTCCTGCGTGTGCGTGCACTCACTGTCTGTGTACTGTACACACACTCTATTTCCTTCTGAATAGTTATATACTGTAACTGTACTAGGACACTCACTGTCACTGTTCATAGGCTAGCTCCTGCGTGTGCGTGCACTCACTGTCTGTGTACTGTAGTGTACACACACTCTATTTCCTTCTGAATAGTTATATACTGTAACTGTACTAGGACACTCACTGTCACTGTTCATAGGCTACTAGCTCCTGCGTGTGCGTGCACTCACTGTCTGTGTACTGTACACACACTCTATTTCCTTCTGATTACTGATTGATTATTGTAATTTCTAGTTGTACTTACTGTTACTACTTACTGTACTAGTAGGGACACTCAGTCACTGTTCATAGGCTAGCTCCTGCGTGTGCGTGCACTCACTCACTGTCTGTGTACACACACTCTATTTCCTTGTGATTATTACTACTGATTATTTTAACTTCTAGTTGTACTTCCTGACTGTTACTACTTACTTACTGTACTAGACACTCACTCAGTCACTGTTCAAAAGCTAGCTCCTGCGCGTGTTTGCGCGTGCGTGCACTCACTGTCTGTAGTGTACACACACTCTATTTCCTTGTGATTGCTACTGATTATTGTAACTTCTAGTTGTACTTCCTGACTGTTACTACTTACTTACTGTACTAGACACTCACTCAGTCACCTCGCCCACCAACCCACTCCATTAAAGTACCCCACTTTTCACCCGCCCTTTTAAAAAACGTTTGTGTTTACGCACAAAACATCGAAGATGTCTGGAAGTGGCAGCCAGCGCGGTTTGGGCAAGGGGAAGGGCAGCAAGGGAATCAGGAGGAGAGGGAGCAGCATTGTGGCAAGCCGCGGGTGCGGCCGCGCCCGCGCCACCATGCACAGTTCCGCAGCAGCAGCAGCAGCGTCAGTGGCTAACATTCCTCCTATAGCCACTGGCCGTGGACGCCTTGGGCGCCGCCCAGCAGGAGCATCTGCAACTCACGCTGCAGAGACACAGCAGCAGCAGCGTGTAGCACCTGCTCCGATTTTCCTCCAGCCGGGTCGGAAACGTCCCATTGAGGAAACGGATGCAGACACTGTGGTGCAACTGATGACGGAGGATGAGCAGCCCGCCATCAGCTCTGCATCCGAGGCCTCCACCCTCACCACCACCACCACCACCCCTGTTCGCAGCAGCCGCCCAGCAGGGCCTGGGGAGGAGGCCAGTTCACCGTCAGTCGCCGACCTGTCACTCAGCAGTCTTTTGACCCCAGGCACCATCAGGGTATTGTCTGCTGTTGTTGGCGATTTTGAGGAGGAGATGCTGATGGGCACTTTGGGGGAGGAGGGATTGGACAGCAAGACTGTGGCGACAGTCAAGCAGCCCATCCATGCATCAGGAGAGGAGTTTGGGGGGTCATCATCCCAGCAGGACATGTTTCAGGAGGGGGAGGATGATGATGACACGGTGACAGACAGAGACTGGGTGCCACCAGCTCCAGGGGATGTCGTCATCAGCAGCTCCGAGGAGGAGGAGGAGGATGCGCTTGTGGGCCTTGCAAGGAGGCGCATCATTGCAAGCATTGGCAGCAGTAGGCAGGTCCCCCAGCCTGCTGGTGTCTCAGGCTCAGCAGCAGCAGCATCTGCCAGTACCACCACCAGCCGCACCCAAGCCCCCCCCCCCAACCACCACAGGGAGACAGGCAGCAGCAGTTCCATGCCGTAGGGGGTTGTTTTTGTCACCAATCTGGAGCTTTTTCACCATGCCCACAGTGTACAGCAAGTACGCCACTTGCAACCACTGTCAGCGGAAGTTGAGCAGAGGTGCAGACCCCTTAAAGTTCAGCACCAGCTCGCTCATCAACCACCTTGCTGCGAAACATTTCCACCAGCATGAGGAGTTCCAGAGGCTGAAGGCATCTGGTGCTGGCAGTGGCACCACACCCATCACTGCACAGCCTTCAGCAGCAGCAGCAGCAGCAACAGCAGCCACCCGCCCTCCTGCTCCTCCAGCAGCACCAGCAGGAGTGCGGAAACGCACTACTCCTCCCCCCTCTGCAACTCCTGCCGCCGACACTGAGGCCTGTTCTGGCAGCCAGTCCTCAGTGGCCTCCTCTGCTGTCTCCGCTGAATCCCCTTGCCAGCAAAAAGCGACGCCAGAGCCTTTTGAGCGAGTCCTTCCAGGGGGTGGTTAGGGCTCTGCCTCCCAGCAGCCGTCGCGTGCGGCAGCTGAACGGCTTGCTGGCACGGGCCATGTGCTCCCAACTCCTGCCGTACACGCTCGTGCAGGAGGGGAGCGACATGCGTGCGCTGCTTGCTTGTGCAGCCCCAGACTGGCAGCTCCCCAGCAGACACTTCTTCGCCCGCAAGGCCATTCCTGCACTGCACCGCTTTGTGATGGCCAATGTGGAGCGAGGGCTGGAGCACGCAGTTGGTGAAAGGGTCCACATCACCATGGACTCCTGGAGCAGCCGCTTCGGGACAGGCCGCTACCTGTCCTTCACTGTCCACTGGGTCAGCTTGGTGGAAGGGGGTGAGGATGGGAGAGCAGCAGCGGGCACAGCAGCAGCAGCAACACAGTGGGTGGTGCCACCCCGCAGGGTCGGGGGAACTGCAGCAGGTTCCTCCGATCCTCTGCCATCCTCCGGCACACCTGGCCAAACCCCCCGCCTCAGCAGCAGCATGAAGGCCCGCCACTGCCAAGCGCTGCTGCAGTTGGTCAGCCTTGGGAAGACCAAGCTGACGGCAACCCATGTGTTGGCCAAACTCCAGGAGCAGGAGAAGATTTGGCTGACCCCCAGAGGCCTCAGAGTCGGAGAGGTGGTGGCCGACAATGGGGCCAATCTGGTTACCGCAATAGACAGGGGAAACCTGACCCACATCCCCTGTCTTGCCCACGTGCTGAACCTGGTGGTGCAGAAGTTCTTGCGCACCTACCAGGGGATGGGCGAACTGCTGGAAACGGCAAGGAACGTTGTGCGTCACTTCCGGCGCTCGGCTGCAGCCTGTGCGAGCCTGGAAGACGTGCAAAAGGAGCTGGAGCTGCCATGCCATCGACTGATCCTTGACGTTCCGACTCGCTGGAACTCCACCCTGGCGATGTTGGAGCGTCTGGTTGAACAGAAGCACGCTGTCAACCAGTACCTTGCCCTGGCCACTGTTTCCGCCGCTCAGAGAAGGGACAAGACCAGCAACATCCCGTCCATCGTCCCCGATGATGACTGGAGGCACATGCAGCAGGTGTGCTTAGTGCTGGCTCCCTTTCTGCAGGCCACTAACATGGTGAGCAGGGACCATGCTATGGTCTGCGAGTGGGTGCCCCTGGTTTGTCTGCTGAACAGGGCCCTCGATGCTTTGCTGGAACAGGGAGCGGCAGCCTTGGACCAGCAGGAGCGGCAAGCAGCTGTACAGTCCACCTCTGAGGGGGAGGAGGAGGACTTGGTGGAGGTCCCTGACCTTGCTGCTGATGAGGGGGATCAGCACAGCACAGTTGGTGCGGGGGTGGAGAGAGGATGAGGCGGCAGAGGAGGAGGATGAGGACAGCACTACCGCCGATGTGCCAGCAGACGTGGCCCGCCTCTTCCCAATGGCAGCGCACATGCTGACGTGCCTGCGCAGGGACCCCAGGGTGATCCAGATGAAGCAGAGGGAGGACATCTGGATCAGCATGATGTTGGACCCGCGCCTCAAGGGGAAGTTGAGCCAGTTCCTGCCGCCTGCAGGAGGAGACCCAGCACAACAAATAAGGAGCTTGCAGCAGGCCCTTGTTGAGCGCTTGGAGGAAGCCTTCCCCCAGCCTTCCACCCCCACTGTCCAGCCAGCACAGAGGCAGCAGCAGGTGCCTGCATCCAGCAGCAAGCGCCCCACAGACCTGCTGTCTCTCAGCCACGAGCTCTACAGGACTGTAGAGGCTCCGGCAGCAGTGACTAGAGAGGAGGTGCATGCAGCAGCATCCTCCTCCGGTCACAGCCAGCGCCTGACCCGCATGGTGGCTGACTACATGGGGTCCTACAGCGGGCTTGACAGCGATGCCCCTGTTGATCCCGTGGAGTATTGGGTCAAGCGCCTGGAGATCTGGAGCGAGCTGGCGCAGTACGCCCTGGAAGTGCTGTCCTGCCCCCCTTCCAGCGTGCTGTCCGAGCGCTGCTTCAGTGCAGCTGGTGGCGTGGTCACCGAGAAACGCTCACGTCTGTCTCACAAGTCTGTGGACAGACTGACGTTTCTCAAGATGAACCAGGCGTGGGTGGAAGGCGAGTTCCTGGCCCCTGTTGTCGGCGAGAGGGGGACATGAACTGGCTGCCGGAACTTAGAACCATCGTTAATGTGCCTTACCACCCTTTACCACCTCCTGGCTCCTGCTCACTAAGCCAGCCTGGTTCACTTTGACTATTACGTCACCTGCAGTCACACATTTTACAACTACAGTGGGCTGCTGTGTACTGCCCTTCTGCTGTCTGTCTGTGTTTCCCACTGCCAGGGTACACAGAATTACCTTCTGCTGCCACTCTGCCACCAGCTATTACGTCAAACAATAGCTATATATCTGTGTAATTGGTTGTAAAACCAAAACTACAAAACCATTAAAAAAAAAAAGGTTTAATTTTTCTGAGGTGCCCGGGTTGAAAACTGTGTTGTCCCAGTTGTGTATTGGACACGATGTGGGCTGCACGACCGCTGTCTGGGACCTCCTGTTGTGTTTATTTACAGCCCTGGTATCACCCGCTAGGTACCAGGGCTATTATGTCACGCTGCCTGCCTGCTGCCACACTCACACTACTCCTCCATTCCTCCTGCTGCTGCTGCTGTCTGTCTGTGTTTCCCACTGCCAGGGTACACAGAATTACATTCTACTGCCACTCTGCCACCAGCTATTACGTCAAACAATAGCTGCTCACATTACTCCTCCATTCCTCCTGCTGCTGCTGCTGTCGGTCTGTGTTTCCCACTGCCAGGGTACACAGAATTACATTCTGCTGCCACTCTGCCACCAGCTATTACATCAAACAATAGCTATATATCTGTGTAATTGGTTGTAAAACCAAAACTACAAAACCATAAAAAAAAAAAGGTTTAATTTTTCAGAGGTGCCCGGGTTGAAAACTGTGTTGTCCCAGTTGTGTATTGGACACGATGTGGGCTGCACGACCGCTGTCTGGGACCTCCTGTTGTGTTTATTTACAGCCCTGGTATCACCCGCTAGGTACCAGGGCTATTATGTCACGCTGCCTGCCTGCTGCCACACTCACACTACTCCTCCATTCCTCCTGCTGCTGCTGCTGTCTGTCTGTGTTTCCCACTGCCAGGGTACACAGAATTACATTCTGCTGCCACTCTGCCACCAGCTATTACGTCAAACAATAGCTATATATCTGTGTAATTGGTTGTAAAACCAAAACTACAAAACCATTAAAAAAAAAAGGTTTAATTTTTCAGAGGTGCCCGGGTTGAAAACTGTGTTGTCCCAGTTGTGTATTGGACACGATGTGGGCTGCACGACCGCTGTCTGGGACCTCCTGTTGTGTTTATTTACAGCCCTGGTATCACCCGCTAGGTACCAGGGCTATTATGTCACGCTGCCTGCCTGCTGCCACACTCACACTACTCCTCCATTCCTCCTGCTGCTGCTGCTGCTGTCTGTCTGTGTTTCCCACTGCCAGGGTACACAGAATTACATTCTGCTGCCACTCTGCCACCAGCTATTACGTCAAACAATAGCTATATATCTGTGTAATTGGTTGTAAAACCAAAACTACAAAACCATTAAAAAAAAAAAGGTTTAATTTTTCAGAGGTGCCCGGGTTGAAAACTGTGTTGTCCCAGTTGTGTATTGGACACGATGTGGGCTGCACGACCGCTGTCTGGGACCTCCTGTTGTGTTTATTTACAGCCCTGGTATCACCCGCTAGGTACCAGGGCTATTATGTCACGCTGCCTGCCTGCTGCCACACTCACACTACTCCTCCATTCCTCCTGCTGCTGCTGCTGTCTGTCTGTGTTTCCCACTGCCAGGGTACACAGAATTACATTCTGCTGCCACTCTGCCACCAGCTATTACGTCAAACAATAGCTGCTCACATTACTCCTCCATTCCTCCTGCTGCTGCTGCTGTCGGTCTGTGTTTCCCACTGCCAGGGTACACAGAATTACATTCTGCTGCCACTCTGCCACCAGCTATTACGTCAAACAATAGCTATATATCTGTGTAATTGGTTGTAAAACCAAAACTACAAAACCATTAAAAAAAAAAGGTTTAATTTTTCAGAGGTGCCCAGGTTGAAAACTGTGTTGTCCCAGTTGTGTATTGGACACGATGTGGGCTGCACGACCGCTGTCTGGGACCTCCTGCCTGCTGTGTTTATTTACAGCCCTGGTATCACCGCTAGGTACCAGGGCTATTATGTCACGCTGCCTGCCTCATTGACTGCCTGCTGCCACACACTCATCCTCCTCCTCCTGCTGCTGAATTTACCTCCTGCTGTCTGTGTGTTTCCACTGCCAGGGAGCACATACAATGGCGCTTCCAACATGCGTGCGCCACCAGCTATTTGTTACGCTCAAAAATAGCTGCATTTCTTTAAAAAAAAATTGAAAAGAGAAATAAGTGAAGAAGAAGAAGACGATATAGAAAAAGAAGGAGAAGAAGACGAAGGAGAAGAAGAAGAAGAAGATGAAGAAGAAGGAGAAGAAGAAGAAGATGAAGAAGAAGAAGAAGATGAAGAAGAAGAAGATGAAGAAGATGAAGAAGATAAAGAAGATGAAGAAGATGAAGAAGAAGAAGATGAAGATGAAGAAGAAGAAGAAGAAGAAGAAGATGATGAAGAAGATGAAGAAGAAGAAGATGAAGAAGAAGAAGAAGAAGAAGATGAAGAAGAAGAAGAAGAAGATGAAGAAGATGAAGAAGAAGAAGATGATGAAGAAGAAGAAGATGAAGAAGATGAAGAAGATGAAGAAGAAGAAGATGAAGAAGAAGAAGATGATGATGAAGAAGATGAAGGAGATGATGAAGAAGAAGATGATGAAGAAGAAGAAGAAGAAGAAGAAGAAGAAGAAGAAGACAATATAGAAGAAGAAGAAGATATAGAAGAAGATATAGAAGAAGAAGATATAGAAGAAGATATAGAAGAAGAAGAAGAAGAAGAAGATATAGAAGATAAAGAAGAAGAAGAAGAAGAAGTATATACAGTACTGAACAAAATTCTGGACACAACTTCTCTTTCCACCATTTTTTTTTAAAGGAACATCCCCACATAATCACTTGCTGTTGTTACATGGAAAAAAAGATGTTTCTTGCATCATTCACCCTCAAAACAAGTGTTGGAAGCTATTTAAGGCCAATTCGAATAGTCAGCTCGAATAATGAGCTCGAATACCGACTCGAATAGTGAGCTCGAAGTCCGAGGTCGAATCGAATAGTAAAAATTATTCGACTCGAATATTCGACTGACCTCGAATAATTTACTATTCGAATTCGACCAAACTCGAATTTTAAAATGGGGTATTTGAGCACCACTGCTGAGTGCACCAGCCGGAGAGTCTGAGGCATTTAGAAGTGAGTACATTAGGGATACCATGCCTTTAATTGCCCCCTTGCCCATACAGGTTTGTTCAAATGAGGTGAGAGGTCTGCTAAGACTTTCTTTCGTTCCCTGGGTCCTAAGAAAGTGTTTGAATTGATTCCAGCTCCAAACGTCAAGGTTGGGTGAGTCAAACTGTGTGCGCAACCCGGGTATCTGTACCCAGTTCCCATTGGCAATAAGGTGAGAGGCCCTAATAACAGGGTCTGTCCGCCAGGCGGGGTAACTTTTAGCATGAAGTCCTAGAGGGAATAGCGGATTATCGAGTACCGGGATGAGTGGGGTGGGCCAAGGGAAGATCAGTGGGTTTGATCTATATTTTCCAAGTATTTTAATGGTATATGCGATTAGACTTGCCGCTGGATCTGTAATTTTGAGCATGTGTGCTGACCAAGGGGTTGTCCTAAGTCGACCAGACATTAATTCGTTCTCCATACCCACCCATATATTTTGATCTTCGTGTCTATGCAAATCTATGATTCTAGTTAGGACTGCTGCCGCGTGGTAGATACAGGCACTTGGGACGGCCATACCTCCCAGTTCCTTGGGAGCGATTTGAAGTGAATATTTTAGTCTGGGCTTGCGCCCGCTCCATATGAATTTAGAGAACAATTGTGTGATCTTTTTTAAAATATTGGGCCGGTATGAAGATTGGAAATGTCTGGAAGAGTTAGAGCAAGCGGGGCATAACCGTCATCTTTATGATGTTTGTTCTACCAAACCAGGAAAATTGAGGTTTGTCCCAACGCTGTAAATCCCCCCTAATTTTCTCCATAGCTGGTATAAAGTTGTGTGTTAGTAAGTCTTTCGGGTCAGGGGTGATATGGACTCCCAGGTACTTCAGGGCTTGTGTGGGCCATTTGAATGAGAAATTGCTTTTTAGCAGAGACTTTAGTGTATCCGGGAGGGGTACCCCGAGGGCTTCGCTTTTGTCATAATTGATAGATAGGTTGGATAACTGGCCATATCTGGAGAATTCAGCCAAGAGATTGGGGAGAGAAATGTGGGGATTGGTTAAGTAGAATAGCATGTCGTCTGCGTAAGCAGCTACCTTGTGGGATTATTTGGGGAAGGAAACACCCTGTATATCTGGATTAGCTCTTATTTTACAGAGGAAGGGCTCAAGGGAGAGGGCAAAAATTAAAGGGGAGAGGGGACAACCCTGTCGAGTGCCATTTTGTATATGAAATGTGTCTGATAGAACTCCGTTAGCTTTGACCTTGGCGTTAGGGCAAGAGTATAGAGTCAAAATGCGCTTACGCATCTTACCCCCCAGTCCCACATGGCGGAGGATACATTCTATGAAGTCCCAATCCACCCTGTCAAATGCCTTTTCAGCATCAGTAGAGAGCAAAAGCGTAGGGGTGGATCGGGACTTCACCCAGTGCAAAATGTTTAGGGTGCGAATTGTGTTATCCCTGGCCTCCCTTCCCATTATAAATCCCACCTGGTCAGGGTGGACCAATTTGGGTAGTAGGGGAGCAAGTCTGTTGGCCAGCATCTTAGCATATAATTTGAGATCCACATTTAATAGCGAGATAGGCCTATAGCTTTGGCATAGGGACGGGTCTTTTCCTTCTTTAGGTAGTACGGAAATATGAGATTCTAACATCTGGTGCGAGAACCAATACTTGTCTAATGGAGGATCTGTAATTGTATTGAAAGCATTTAGCATGTGTGTAGACTTGACCCCTCCAAAGATCTTATATAGAGTGACCAGATTTTTGTGGATCCAACCTGGGACGGGGAGGGGGGGGGGGGCGCGCCGCGGCGAAAAGTGGGGAGGACTGAGGAGCGCGCAGCGGCGAAGACTGGGGGGGGGGGGGATGGGCGTGGCCATGACATTGTATGGGCGGAGCTAACGTAATGATGTAACAGCGAGGCATAAGAAAGCAGTGTTTACGCCATGATGTGGACAAACGAGACTTTGCATCATGGGTGTGCAGAAACTGTGTGATGCTAATAGTATACCGTAACCACAAAGCAGCAAACATAGCCATCTATGACCATTAAATAATAAATGCAGTAACAGTTACCCCGGACACCAGAAAATAAACGCAATAGGCAACATGTCAGCACAAAATAACCGCAATGCGGGCAACATGTCAGTATAAAATAAATGCAATGCGGGCAAACATGTCTGTACAAAATAAACGCAATGCGGGCAACATGTCGGTACAAAATAAACGCAATGCGGGCAAACATTTCACCAGAAAAGAAACACACTGCGGGCAAACATTTCGCTAGAAAAGAAACAATGCGGGCAAACATTTCACCAGAAAAGAAACAATGCGGGCAAACATTTCACCAGAAAAGAAACAATGCGTGCAAACATTTCACCAGAAAAGAAACAATGCGGGCAAACATTTCACCAGAAAAGAAACGCACTGCGGGCAAACATTTCACCAGAAAAGAAACGCACTGCAGGCAAACATTTCGCTAGAAAAGAAACAATGCGGCAAACATTTCACCAGAAAAGAAACGCACTGCGGGCAAACATTTCGCTAGAAAAGAAACAATGCGGGCAAACATTTCACCAGAAAAGAAACGCACTGCGGGCAAACATTTTGCTAGAAAAGAAACAATGCGGGCAAACATTTCACCAGAAAAGAAACAATGTGGGCAAACATTTCACCAGAAAAGAAACAATGTAGGCAAACATTTCACCAGAAAAGAAACGCACTGCGGGCAAACATTTCGCTAGAAAAGAAACAATGCGGGCAAACATTTCACCAGAAAAGAAACGCACTGCGGTCAAACATTTCGCTAGAAAAGAAACAATGCGGGCAAACATTTCACTAGAAAAGAAACAATGCGGGCAAACATTTCACCAGAAAAGAAACAATGTAGGCAAACATTTCACCAGAAAAGAAACAATGCGGGCAAACATTTCACCTGGAAAAGAAACAATGCGGGCAAACATTTCACCTGGAAAAGAAAGCATTTACTCACCTGGCAGAAGTCTCCGACCTCTGGCGCGCTGCTCCTGGGACCGTCTTACTTCTCCTGCAGTCTCCCGCGCTGACAGCCTGGCAGAGCAGGGCTACGGCAAGATGGCGCCCGAAGCCCTGTACTGGAGACACAAATAGGTCTCCAGTACAGGGCTTCGGCAGCCATCTTGCCGTAGCCCTGCTCGCCTGCCGGTGTCGGAAACAGACACCGGAAGAGGAGGCTGGAGCGGGGCTGCAGGCAATGAACTGGCACGGCGTCTATAGACGCCGCTGCCAGTTCATTGAGGAGAGAGTGGCCAGAGTCCCGAGGCCGGGACGTCCCGCTGCTGAAAGCGGGACGTTTCCCGGGACCTCATTAAGCCTGGGACAGCGGACCCCGAATCCGGGACGTGTCCCGGGCAATCCGGGACGTCTGGTCACTCTATCTTATAGTATTCAGGAGTAAATCCGTCCGGCCCAGGTGACTTGCCCGAGGGGATCTGTGATAAGGTCTACCGAAGCTCATCTAAAGTAAAGAGGGCCTCTAATTCTTCAGACTCAGAGTGAGATAGAGAGGGTAATTTAGATTCTTTGAGGTAGGAATCAATTTTTTCCCGTTGAGCTATCCTAGGCCCAGACCCCTGCGAAGCCGGTATGTTATAAAGCCCGGCATAGTATTCTTTAAACAATCTAGAAATATCCTCGTATTTGTGATGTAAGATAGAGCTTTTGTCTTTGATACTAGATATATAATTAGATGTCTGCTGCGCCTTCAGTGCTCTAGCCAGCATGGATCCACATTTATTGCCGTATTCATAAAAGGTGCGCCTACACCTATCAGCAGAGTGACGCACTCTATGAAATAGTAGATCTTTAAGAGAGGTTCTCTCCTTAGTAAGGGCTTCTAAAGTTTCAGGGGTTCTGTCTTTTTTGTGTTTCAGCTCCAGATTCCTGATACGTATTAATACCTCATTAATTTCTCTTTCGCTCAATTTCTTTTTCTTAGCCCCCTCCCTAATTAATATGCCTCTCATGAAGCATTCATGAGTTTCTCACACTACCAGAGGTGATATTTCATCTTGTGTGTTAAACTTGAAAAACTCCTCCTTATCCATCCGCCAACAGCACGTACACATGCACAACTGCTTAAAGTCCGCCCAGCGGGAGGGTCCAGCGGACCCGTCGTTGCCGCTGGTAGTGCGTGTGTACGCACCTTAAGAAACCATCAAGAGAATAGGCTTGTGGATAACATCTGATTCAGATAATGTTAGGAATTTGAAGAGATGGTAGTACACAGTGACGATCGTTATCAGGTAATTACAATTACGCAAAATGTCACGTAAATTTTCACATTTATGCTTATACTTAATTACGATTTGTAAATTCAATTGATTTCATATAGTGATTTGTAATTTCGCCTAGAATTTTGCGTAATTTTCACGTAATTTTGTGCCAAATTTAGCAGTGAATAGCAAAGCCCCCATACATGGTAGTGACACCAAAATTGCTACATATGTTAAGGAGAATAGTGGGTACAAGTCCAAAAAGACCTTGTAGTTTTTGAGAAAATTGAATTTAAAAATGCAAAGAAAAAATTGACAGTGTAAAAACATTTTTCTTTGCATATTTAGAATTCATTTTCTCAAAAACTACAATGTCTTTTTGAAAAATTCTTTTTTTGACTTGTACTCAATATTCTCCTTAACATATGTAGCAATTTTGGTAGCAATAGCATGTATGGAGGCTTTGCTGTTAACCGCTAAAAGCGGCTCAAAATTTCACAAAATTGCATGAAAATTACGCAACAAATTATGCCAAATTATAAAATATTGCTATAACATGCAAAATTAAATTTGATCTTCCCTGAAATTTCGCATTACTATTACGATGAGTAAATGCGAATTTCAATATAAAATTTTGTATATGAGAAATTTTGGCCCACCACTGGTAGTACAGCAGCAGAGTGTTTAGAGTCTATCATAAAGTCTTTGAGGGGATAGAAAGTCATCCTTTCTTATTGCCATTCTTTGTCACCCCTCCCTTAGCCTGCTCCTCCTGCGTTACATTAGCCCAATCTACAAAAACTGGTTCCGAAGCATGGCTACAACTTCCACCACTGACCACTTCACTCTCAGCTCCAAAGCTTGAGTCATCAATGACAATGAATATTGTTGTGAGTCCTCAACCTTAACTTCTCTGCTCATACATGAGTGGCTCCGGGCTACTGCACAGCCACTGCCATTTTGGGCTGGCCCAGTACCTGCATGAAGAGGAGTGCAGTTGCAATCATAAAGGGAGTCCAGGGCAGCAGCTTTGGTCTCCAGGAGAACATGGGAAGTCTCTGGAGGATCCTGAGGCTTCCTTCTTCTTAGGTACGTATCTTAATTTTTTCTTTGGTTTTCCATGGGTTGTCTTTGAAGTTGAACAAGCTACCCTCTGGCACTGTCTGCTACTTTCAAGCATGCTTAGCTTAAAATCTGAATAATTATTATTATTATGTATTGTATTCATAAAGCGCCAACATATTACGCAATGCTGCACAATAGATAAATGGGTAAACATACAAGGTAGGACATACAGGAAATTGACAAAAAAACAAGATCATGCAAATGACTTGATAACAATACAGTGTCATAGGTCAAAATAGAGACTGTTCTAGTCCACAAGAGGGGTGATTGTCAGATTGCATAATCAAGCTGGAAACACTAGGGAGCAGGGCCCTGCCAGAGACTTACAATCTAAAGGGTGGGGATGAAGACAATAGGTGCATCTTTTGAGAGGGTGTCTAAAAGAACATATTATGGTGCTGGTGTAGGGGGGTATGCGAGCATGAAAAGATGAGTCTTGAGAGCTTGTTTGAAGGTTTTAAAGGTGGGGGCAAGTCTGATGGCTGATGGGAGCGAGTTCCAAAGAGTAGGGGCAGTCCTGGTGAAGTCCTGCAATCGTGCATGCGACTGAGATATGCGTGGTGTGACTAGGCGCAGGTCATTGGAGGATTGGAGGGGGCGGGCTGGTATGTGCTTGTGGACCAGATCAGAGATGTAGGTCGGGCAGGTCTTGTGCACTGATTTGTAGGCCAAGCACAGGATTTTGAAATTGATCCTAAAGCTGATGAGGAGCCAGCGTAGGGCTTTACAGAGCGGAGTTGTAGAGGCGCTACGATGAGAAGAATGTATCAGTCTGGCTGCCGCATTCATTACCAATTGAAGTGGGGCAGTACGGTTAGAAGGGAGGCCAGACAAAAGAGAATTGCAGTAGTCTAGGTGGGAGATGCCAAGGGCGTGGATAAGGAGTTTAGTGGTGTCAGGGGACAGGTAGGAGCAGATCTTGGAGATGTTGCGGAGGTGGAAGTTGCAAGATCTGGCAATACCTTGGATGTGAGGTGTAAAGGAAAGTTCTGAGTCCAGGGTAACGCATAGACAGCGGGCTTGGGAGGTAGGGTGGATGATAGTATTTTTGATAGTGATGTGCAGATCTGGGAGGAGTGCAGCTGTGCGAGGTGGGCATATTAAAAGCTCAGTCTTGTCCAAATTGAGCTTCAGGTACCTGGCGACCATCAAGGAGGAAATGGATGTGAGGCAGTCGGAAACTTTGTCCATGGTAGAGGAGGAGAGATCTGGGGTGTGGAGGTATATCTGGGTGTCATCAGCATACAGGTGGTAATTGAAACCCATGGAGGAGATGATTTTGCCAATTGAGGCAGTATAGAGTGAGAACAGTAGTGGTCCTAGGACAGAACCTTGAGGAACACCAACTGAGAGAGGTGTAGGAGTGGATGAGGAGCTATTGAAAGATGTTGTGAAGGAGCGGTTGGAGAGGTAGGAGGAGATCCAGGCTAAGGCTAGGTCCTGAATGCCCATTAACTGCAGGGAGTGGAGGAGGAGGGAGTGGTCGACAGTGTCAAATGCCGAGGAGAGGTGCAGGAGGAGCAGGATGGAGTATTTACCTTTGGCTTTGGCAAGGGCAAGGTCATTGACCACTTTGGTGAGGGCTGTTTTTGTAGAATGGGCTGTACAAAAACCAGATTGTGTAGGATCGAGAAGGGAGTTGGAATTCAAGAAGTTGGTCAGGTGCTCAAGAATTTTCGAGGCAAAAGGGAGGAGAGAGATTGAGTGGTAGTTGGATGGCAGAGCAGGGTCAAGTAAAGATTTTTTTTAGCAGGGGAAGCACAGTGGCCTTTTTGAATACGTAGGGGAAGATGCTGGTGGAGAAGGAGAGGTTGAACAGGTGGGTGAGGACAGGGGCCAGATCAGAAAAATGTGGGCACAGAGAATCAGATGGGACCAGATCTAGGGGGCAGGAAGTGGCAGGTGAAGTTGCCAGCAGCTGGTTGACTTCCTCCACCGTGACAGGATTGAAGGAGGTAAGGAAAGAGAAAAAGGCAGGAGTAGGATGGCGGGGCGATGGAGTGGAGGAGAGAAATATCCCTCCGGATGGTTGTAATTTTGTTTGATAGGTCAGTGGCTGAGAGGGTGAAGGTTGGGGGGGAGGTGTGGCGTTGAGTAGGGCATTGAAGGTGGCAAAAAGACGACGTGGGTTGGAGGCTTGGGTAGCGATGAGGCGAGTGAAGTATATCTGTTTGCTGTCAACGAGGGCAGTATGGTACGTCTGCAACTTGGTCTTGTATCCCAGGAAATCATGGTTGTGGCGGGATTTCCTCCATTTGCGTTCTGCAGCTCGTGTCTCATTGTGTAGTTTTTTTTGTGAGGGCAGTGTGCCAAGGTTGGGGGTTGAGGCGACAGTTGGTACGAAAGGTCAGGGGAGCAGCATGATCTAAGGCTGCTGAGAGGTTACTATTGTATTGAGCTGCCGCTTCATTGGGGCAGGTTAGGCTGGGGAGGGAGGAGGAGAGGGACTGGAGGGGTGTGGTTAGTACATTGGGGTCAAGGTTGCACGGATGTCTCTGCCAGCGTCCAGTTTGAGGAGGGGGACAGGGCTGCTGGACGGAGTGAGGGTGAAGGTGATGTGGTGGTGGTCGGAGATGGGGAATGGTGCAATGTCCAGGTTAAAAAGTGTGATGGCTTTGAAGAAAATTAGGTCCAGAGTGTTACCAGTGCTGTGAGTGGGGGCGTTAGTATGCTGAGTAAGGCCAAGGGAGTTTGTGAGGGAGAGAAGCTGAGTGGCAGCAGAGGTGGTAGGCTCATCAATTGGAATGTAAAAGTCTCCGAGTAAGATGATTGGGAGGTCGGAGGACAGGATGTGTGGGAGCCAGGAGGCAAGGTCGTCTAGGAAGTGCGATATTGTACTGGAGGGGGGGCAATACAGGACTACAATAATGGCTAGGAGGGGATGGTAGAGGCGGATAACATGGGCCTCAAAGGAGGTAAAGTAATGAGAAGGGGGAGGGGTAAGGACACGGAAAGTGCAGGATGGGGAGAGGAGTAGGCCCACCCCTCCCCCAGGCCGGTTATCTGGTCTTGGGGTATGACTGAGGTGTAGCCCCCCGTAGGACAGGGCTGCAGCCGCAGGCAGGTCAGAGGGGGTAAGCCAGGTCTCAGTAAGGGCAAGAAAGGTGAGGGTTTTTGAGATGAAGAGATCATGGATGGTGGTAAGCTTGTTGCGGATAGATCTGGCATTCCAGAGACCGCCGAATAGAGGAAAAATTGTCTGAGTATGGGGCGGATGGGAATGAGATTGGGGCGAGAATGTTCGTGGGTATGGGGAGGGTAGGAGATGCGGTGGGGAGTGGGCCTTGGTGGGTGAGCTTGGTTGTGGGGGTCGAGGGGGGAGGTAAGAGGAGGAGAATGGGGGGCTGGGAGACAGGAGTGGGCCTGGGGTTAAGATGTGTGGCGAGAAGTGGACAAGGGACCAGGGGGAGGAGCAGATGGAGCCAGAACACGAGGCACCAATAGGGCGGGGGATCAGGGGAAAGAGGAGCATGTATGAGGGGGGTTTGCATAATGATGTGTTGGGGCTACATACTGTTGCACTGGGAGTGGTGGTGAGGTAGGTAAGGAAAATGGTGTAGCAGAGGCTGGAGAATACTTGGTGGTGGGTTTAATTAGGGCAATGGAGCAGCGTTAGTAGATTATCAGTGCAGTTTGTTTTTATTTGGTGGGGTGGCTTGTAGGCAGTGCAGTTCAGATTCAAAGGCAGAGATGATCTAGTTAGACAGCAATAGTGTTCAGCAATACAAGTAAATTACAACAAAGATAATGTTACCGTGATGAATAATGGTGTTATGCTGAGAATAACCATACAGTGAGTGCAATAAACAGAAAACTGCAACTCCAAATAATGTCTTAATTTTTCTATTTTTCTTATAGTTCCTCATCTGTGGATCAGTTTCAGTTTCTGCTTCTGTCAAGCCTACTTTAGGGAAGGTAAGTTCTACATAATACACGTCTTGGAAGATATTTTAAGGGGGAGCTCAACAGGTGTTCACCACATCATTATAGCCACAAGTGATCTGGAACTGCTTATTTGTACGACAGCTCTAGACTATTTCGGGCCTGATACTCTTTCTCAAGCACTTTTTGATAGACAAAATAGGAACATATGGCAAGTCAAAAAGGTAAATTCAAATTCCATGCTGTCTCAACTATCTGCTCCATGGAATAACATTGGCTATTGACCGAGTTATGTATTTAATGGATGTACTCAGCTGTACAATAGAGATGGCTCGAACCTCTGATTTTCGGTTCGCGAACCTCGAACGCGAATTTCCGCAAAAGTTCGGTTTGTTTGCGCGAACTTTCGTGAACCGCAATAGACTTCAATGGGGAGGCGAACTTTGAAAACTAGAAACATTTATGCTGGCCACAAAAGTGATGGAAAAGATGTTTCAAGGGGTCTATCACCTGGAGGGGGGCATGGTGAAGTGGGATAAATGGCAAAAGTTGCCGGGAAAAATCTGGATTTGACGCACAGCAGGGTTTAAGGGCAGAAATCACATTATATTGCTAAATTGGAGGCCTAAAGTGCTTTAAAAAGTGCTGTACTGCTTCACACTGACACACCAAACTCACTGTGTAACGCACCGCAAACAGCTGTTTGTGTAGTGACAGCCATGCTGGACTGGTGCGCACCATGGCGAGAGTGCAGGCCATGGCAGTTTTCAAGCCCATATGGTCGCCGGGTAATGTAGCTCAATGACAGAACAGTAACTGTCCAGCTGATCGAATTTGGTCTGTCCACAATGAAGCAACAACCTTATTATCTTGGGTGTGCCCCTCCACCCCAAGACACTCATATAGCCGGCGGTCATTGCTTCATTGTGATACGCAAGCCCCTTCACAGCAGCAAGGTAACGATCACGAAGGGGAATTGACACATGTGCATGCCTTTTGTTTTGTTGTTGCAGCTGCAGTGCAGCCAGATAAATTAGGCAGGCATGTACACGCACCAGAAAAATTATTATAGCGGCCGTTGCTAGCAGCGGCCTTAAAAATTCAGGAATCCACCTGGTGTCCTGGACCCTGTTGGTGGTGGTAGAGAAGGCAGTCAAGTGGCCTGCAGGCAGAGATGCTGTGTGGGGACCGACTTTGTCTTGGGGAAGGCAGCCAGTCCCATGGCGTGCAGGCAGATATGCTGTGTGTGGGGACTGACTTAGTCTTAGGGCGGGCAGTAGCCCTCCGGGATTCATGCCTCATTCATTTTGATAAAGGTGAGGTACTGAACACTTTTGTGACTTAAGCCGGCCATACACTAGCCGATTACCCGCCGATTGACAGCAGATTCGATCACTGGGATTGAATCTGCTGTCACATCGTTCACGCTAAACGCTAAATTTTGATATATTTCGACCCGAAATAGATCAATCCCGTCGACCGCTCCGTGCGGGAAATTACCGTCGATCGTCCGCGGGTAGGGAGCGTGTCGCTAGGGGCGTACAATCAACGCAGCTATACAGTACCTGAAGCTGGCTCCCGGCATCTCCTCTGCATCACCTCCCGCCTCCTGGCTGGCATCTTCTCCGCATCACGGCAGGCATCCCACGGCATCCGTGTATAACTTCCTGTGTCACTGCAGTGACAGCGGAAGTACAAATAGAGAGCGCTCTATTTGAACTTCCACTGTCACTAGAGTGACAGAAAGTTATACGCGGATGCCGGATGTCGTGATGCGGAAGGTGATGGGAGAAGATGCCAGCCGGGAGCCGATGCGGAAAAGATGCCTGGGGGGGGGGGGGGACTGGCGACAGCGGCAGCTTAGCAGATGGTGAATCGGTTTCAGGCTGAAATCGATTCACAATCTGTTTGCAGTAAAGGCAGCCATACGATCCCTCTCTGATCAGATTCGATCAGAGAGGGATCTATTTGTTGGTCGAACCTGATGGCAAATCGACCAGTGTATGGCTACCTTTAGGCGACTTCTCCTCTCAGTGACAATGCCTCCAGCTGCGCTGAAGGTCCTTTCTGACAGGACGCTTGAGGCAGCGCAAGACAGAAGTTGGATGGTAAATTGTGATAGCTCTGGCCACAGGTCAAGCCTGCACATCCAGTAGTCCAAGGGTTCATCGCTGCTCACAGTGTCTACATTCACACTTAACTCCCAGGTAGTCGGCTACCTGCGGGTCGAGGCATTGGTGGAGGGTGCATCTGGAAGGGCTGAGGCTAAAGGACTAAAGAATGTCTGCATGTCCAACATCACCATGAGATCGCTAGAGCGTCCTGTCCTTGCCTGCGTGGACATGGGAGAAGGATTACTGGCAGTGGTACCTTTATTCCATTGTGCTATGACATCACCCTTAAACGCACTGTAAAGCATAGTTGCCAGCTTGTTCTGCATGCGAAGTATCCTTTCTGCCTTCAGGTGAGTTGGTAACATCTCCACCACGTTGTGCCTATACCGAGGGTCTAGTCACGTGGCCACCCAGTAATTGTCATTCCCCTTGAGTTTTTTTATACAGGGTCCCTCAACAGGCTGGACAGCATCAAAGACACCATCTGCACAAATTTGGATGCAGACGTACTATCCATCTCCTCTTGCTCTTCCTCAGTGATGTCAGGTAAGTTCTCCTCCTCGCCCATCCACGAACAATACCACGGAAACGTTGAGCAGCACAAGCCCCCCGCGACGCCTACTGCAGTTGTTATTCTGCCGCCTCCTCCTCCAAAAAACACCTTCCTCATCATCTGAGTCTGACTCCTCTTCCCCACACAACTCTTCCTCCTCCTCCCCCCTCTGTGCTGCCACAGGTGTTGAGGAAACATCTTGTTCTGATGAGAATTGATCCCACAACTCTTCCTCCTGTTCCTGTTCACACTCCTCCACATCTTGATCCACCACTTTACGCACGGCACGCTCTAGAAAGAAAGCATACGGGATCAAGTCGCTGATGGCGCCTTCACTGCGACTCACCAGGTTTTTCGCCTCCTCAAACGGCCGTATGAGCCTGCAGGCATTTCGCATGAGTGTCCAGTTCTTCGGCCAGAACATCCCCATCTCCCCAGAGTGCGTCCTTCTACTGTAGTTGTAGAGATACTGGGTGACGGCTTTCTCCTGTTATAGCAGGCAGTCGAACATCAGGAGAGTTGAATTCCAGCAAGTCGGGCTATTGCAAATCAAGCGTCTCACCGGCAAGTTGTTTCTCTGCTTAATATCGGCAAAGCGTGCCATGGCCTTGTAGGACCGCCTGAAATGCCCACACAACTTCCTGGCCTGCTTCAGGATGTCCTCTAAGCCTGGGTACTTAGACACAAATCTCTGAATTATGAGATTCAGCACATGTGCCATGCAGGAAACATGTGTCAACTTTCCCAAATTCAAAGCTGAAATGAGATTGCTGCAGTTGTCACACACCACGTTGCCGATCTCCAGTTGGTGCGGGGTCAGCCACTGATCCACCTGTTTGTTAAGAGCAGCCAGGAGAGATGCTCCAGTGTGACTCTCCGTTTTGAGGCAAGACATGTCTAAGATGACGTGACACCGTCGTACCTGGCATGCAGCATAGGCCCTGGGGAGCTGGGGCTGTGTAGCTGGAGAGGAGATCACAGCACCAGTAGAGTTGAACTGCCACTCAGCCAAGGAGGAGGAGGATGACGACAGCAAAAAGGATGTAGCAGGAGGAGAGGAGGTGGCAGGAGGCCTGCCTGCAAGCCGTGGAGGTGTCACAAGTTGGTCCGCTGCACAGCCACGTACTCCCTGCTTGCCAGCGGTCACCAGGTTGACCCAATGGGCTGTGTAAGTAATGTAGCGGCCCTGACCGTGCTTGGCAGACCAGGCATCCGTGGTCAGTTGGACCCTTGACCCAACGCTGTGTGCCAGAAATGACACCAATTGCGGCCTGGTATCTTCCACTGCGGTGTCCCAATGGCCACAAATTTACGGAAGGCCTCAGAGTCCACCAGCTGGTATGGTAACAGCTGGCGAGCTAATAGTTCCGCCAAGCCAGCTGTCAGACGCCGGACAAGGGGGTGACTGGCAGAAATTGGCTTCTTCCGCTCAAAGATTTCCCTCACGGACACCTGACTGCTGCTGTGGGCAGAGGAGCAGGAACCGATCAAGGTGAGAGGTGGAGTGGAGGGTGGCTGTGAATGTGAAGGTGAAAGGGAGAAAGAGGCTGAAGATGATGCACCTGAAGGAGGAAGAGGAGAAGGAGGGTGGCTTTTCTTTTGTGTGCTGCTTTTCCTCTGGTGCTCTTCCCATTGCAGTTTGTGCCTTTTCTCCATGTGCCTTCGTAAGGTAGTTGTCCCTACGCAGCTGTTGGCCTTTCCACGGCTCAATTTTTGGAGACAGAGAGAACAGATGGCATTGCTCTGATCTAAGGCAGACACACTAAAAAATGTCCAAACCGCTAATCCCTCCTGGGGTGATGGCACTATGGTGGCATCAGCAGCTGACGTTGAAGGGCATGTTGGCTGGCTGTACATAGGTGGCGATACATGGCGCTGGACACTGCCACCAGCTGTTTCTGATGACGATCTCCCCCTGCTTCTTTCAGCAACTCGTCTCCTCCTACTCCTCTCTGACTCCCCCACTGAACTGTCCCCTTGGTCATCTTGTCTGTTAGGAACCCACGTGGTATCCGTATCATCATAATCATCCGCCCAGCTTCACTTGCCTCAGACACCTCATAAACTGCACCAACAGCAGGTACTTCATCCTCCTCCTCCTCACACGTTACGTCCATAGTGTCGCCTAACTCAGACATAGGAGGTGGTGTAACTTGCTTAGCGCCTTAATCTTGTAACAATAATGCCTGTAAATCGATCAGTTAATTCCCCACCAAATAACTCCTGCAAAGTGTCAAATGCATCGGATGTGGTGCCTGTAGTTGCGCTGGTGGCTGCGGAAGATGAGGTGTTCTGTGTTAAATAGTCAACCACATCCTGACAATCTTGGGAGTTGATGGGACGTGCCTTCTTCTGAGCACTGTACTTTGGTCCAGGGTCGTAGGAAATCACATCAGCACGACCTCGAACAGACCTGCTGGGTGGCCTGCCTCTGGATCTGCCCCTGCCTCTGCCTCTACCTCTACCTGTTTTGTCCATATCGGGGGGATGAAGTGGAAGGTATGCACTGACTTGACTAATACAATGTGCAGTCACACAGGTGCAGTGAAAGGTATGAAGTGACTGGTATTACAATACAATGTGCAGGTGTCACACAGGTGCAGTTAACAGGTATGCACGGTGTGGTATATTACACAGCATGTGGTCACACTGGTACTGTGAACAATTATGCAATGACTGGTATTACAAATGTGCAGCTGTCACACACACACACAGGTACCGTGAACAGGTGCAGTGACACTGCGTGCGCTCATGTAGGTAGGTGGGTGCACTGAACAACGGGTAGGTACAGTGGTGTGAAAAACTATTTGCCCCTTCCTGATTTCTTATTCTTTTGCATGTTTGTCACACTTAAATGTTTCTGCTCATCAAAAAAGTTAACTATTAGTCAAAGATAACATAATTGAACACAAAATGCAGTTTTGAATGATGGTTTTTATTATTTAGTGAGAAAAAAAAAAAACTCCAAATCTACATGGCCCAATGTGAAAAAGTGATTGCCCCCCTTGTTAAAAAAAAATAACTTAACTGTGGTTTATCACACCTGAGTTCAATTTCTGTAGTCGCCCCCAGGCCTGATTACTGCCACACCTGTTTCAATCAAGAAATCACTTAAATAGGAGCTATCTGACACAGAGAAGTAGACCAAAAGCACCTCAAAAGCTAGACATCACGCCAAGATCCAAAGAAATTCAGGAACAAATGAGAACAAAAGTACTGTAATTGAGATCTATCAGTCTGGTAAAGGTTATAAAGCCATTTCTAAAGCTTTGGGACTCCAGCGAACCACAGCGAGAGCCATTATCCACAAATGGCAAAAACATGGAACAGTGATGAACCTTCCCAGGAGTGGCCGGCCGACCAAAATTACCCCAAGAGCGCAGAGAAAACTCATCTGAGAGGCCACAAAACACCCTAGGACAACATCTAAAGAACTACAGGCCTCACTTGCCTCAATTAAGGTCAGTGTTCACGACTCCACCATAAGAAAGAGACTGGGCAAAAACGAGCTGCATGGCAGATATCCAAGGTGCAAACTACTTTTAAGCAAAAAGAACATTAAGGCTCGTGTCAATTTTGCTAAAAAAAAATCTCAATGATTGTCAAGACTTTTGGGAAAATACCTTGTGGACCGACGAGACAAAAGTTGAACTTTTTGGAAGGTGCGTGTCCCGTTACATCTGGCGTAGAAGTAACACAGCATTTCAGCAAAAGAACATCATACCAACAGTAAAATATGGTGGTGGTAGTGTGATGGTCTGGGGTTGTTTTGCTGCTTCAGGACCTGGAAGGCTTGCTGTGATAGATGGAACCATGAATTCTACTGTCTACCAAAAAATCCTGAAGGAGAATGTCCGGCCATCTGTTCGTCAACTCAAGCTGAAGCGATATTGGGTGCTGCAGCAGGACAATGACCCAAAACACACCAGCAAATCCACCACTGAATGGCTGAAGAAAAACAAAATGAAGACTTTGGAGTGGCCTAGTCAAAGTCCTGACCTGAATCCTATTGAGATGTTGTGGCATGACTTTAAAAAGGCGGTTCATGCTAGAAAACCCTCAAATAAAGCTGAATTACAACAATTCTGCAAAGATGAGTGGGACAAAATTCCTCCAGAGCGCTGTAAAAGACTCGTTGCAAGTTATCGCAAACGCTTGATTGCAGTTATTGCTGCTAAGGGTGGCCCAACCAGTTATGAGGTTCAGGGGGCAATTTCTTTTTCACACAGGGCCATGTAGGTTTTGAGTTTTTTTTCTCACTAAATAATAAAAACCATCATTTAAAACTGCATTTTGTGTTCAATCATGTTATCTTTGACTAATAGTTAACGTTTTTTTGATGAGCAGAATTATTTAAGTGTGACACACATGCAAAAGAATAAGAAATCAGGAAGGGGGCAAATAGTTTTTCACACCACTGTATATGCAGTGATGGGTATTATAAATGTGCAACTGTCACACACACACAGGTACCGAATAGGTACAGTGACACTGCATGTGCTCACATAGGTAGGTGGGTGCACTGTGGACAACAGGTAGGTATATACAGTGATGGGTATTACAAATGTGCACCTGTCACACACACACACAGGTACCACACAGGTACCGAACAGGTACAATGACACTGCGTGCACTCACGTAGGTAGGTGAGTGCACTGAACAACAGGTAGGTATATGCAGTGATGGGTATTACAAATGTGCACCTGTCACACACACACAGGTACCAAACAGGTATAGTGACACTGCGTGCGCTCACGTAGGTAGGTGGGTGCACTGAACAACAGGTAGGTATATGCAGTGATGGGTATTACAAATGTGCACCTGTCACACACACACAGGTACCAAACAGGTATAGTGACACTGCGTGCGCTCACGTAGGTAGGTGGGTGCACTGAACAACAGGTAGGTATATGCAGTGATGGATATTACAAATGTGCACCTGTCACACACACACAGGTACTGAACAGGTACAGTGACACTGCGTGCGCTCACGTAGTTAGGTGGGTGCACTGTGAACAACAGATAGGTATATGCAGTGATGGGTATTACATATGTGCACCTGCCACACACACACAGGTAGTCACGGAATGTGCTGGGTCTGGCAGTGGCACGGTAGGAATTACCAAGGGGCCAAGGTCCAGCAGCTAAGACTGACTGACAGGGCTGTATATGCAACACAAGTGTCTGTGGGACACACACAAAATATAGATCACAAGAACAACATTAGCTCTCAAAAGAGCTGTTGAGGATGAGGAGTGGTTTTAGCAATTAGTATCAGCAAGAAAGAGCAACCTAACAAGCCTAACTGTAGCCTAAGTAAGCTTTCCCTAATGTCTCTGCAGCACCTCTCCCTTCTCTAATTACTGCAGCCACACGAGTGAGTGAAATGACTGACGCTGCCTGCTTTTTATAAGGGGGGGTGGGGCTCCAGGAGGGAATGTAGCCTGATTGGCTACCCTGTGCCTGCTGGCTGTGATGTATAGGGTCAAAGTTGACCCTAATGATGTAGTATAGGGGGCGGGTCGAACCGCCATAAAGTTCGCGTTCTTTAGCGAACGCGAACCACCGAAGTTTGCGCTAATAAGTTTGCGTGCGAACCGTTCAGGCCATTTCTACTGTACAATTTGGTTTACAGAAGTATTTCAATAATAAATATTTTATGATAATTACCATAAGGAGTTCCAGATCATTTGTATTAAGGTAAGATCCACTAGCAACAAATAAATATAATTGGATTTGACACTGTGTGAAAAAAAGGATTCTTCAGTTTTTAATATTCTCCTAATTGCCTCTCCGAGCACTTGAATGCATATCTTCCAGGAGGAAATCATATGTCCTCAGATGCTAGTCAATAGACTGTAAAGCAGGTAATCCTGCCTTGGTTAATTTGGGCTCATGGCAGTGGCATACCTAGGGGAAGCATAAGGGTCGGGCTGCCACCCATGTCTCGGCACATGCTCCTCCACTGTGCTTGTGTCCCGCCTAGCTGAGGCAAAGCAGAGTATTACATGAGCAGAAGCTATGCTGTTATCTCACTGGCACGCCAGAGTACAGCAATGTCTGACCTCCTGTCATGGCTCAGCTTTTCCTCTAGCCCAGGATCTCTTTTTGTCTTAGTGTATTTGTGTGGTGCAGAAAGAGATGCCGGGCACTAGTGAGAAAGCTGAGTGGTGACAGGAGGTCTGAAATTGGCGGACTAGGCTGAGCAGGCAGCAGCACATCTTCTGCATGCACACAGGGCCGGATTTAGGCCAAGGCCACCTAGGCCATGGCCAAGGGCACCATAGGAGCATGGGCACCAAAGCAGCAGGCTAAACTGGTGCAAGCTTGCCGATGCTGCAATGCAGGGAGATCAGGCAAGTGCCTGACCGCGGTACTCTGCTGCTAGCTGCCTCTGTAGAAGCCACCTTGCTCTCTGTGCACGTTTGCATTGTGGCCGGCGGCTATGGACTTGGGCAGCATTGGAGACAGAAAGGAAGAGGAAGCTTCTGCACTGGAGATGAGTAGAGAAATGAGTGAGACTGATGGCTGCTGCGGTGTGAAGACGAGGAAGGGCGGGAGGGGTCATCTCGCTACCTATACTGAAGGGGGGCGGCTGGTGACAGTGGCCTTGGGCAGTAAAGAGTACAAATCCGGCTCTGCATGCACATACTCTGCATTGCCTCAGCTGGAGGAGCACCGGAACAGGATGGGGGCCACTGCCACCAGCGGGGGAGGTAAGGGAAAACCACTAGAACACCAGGGAGTGGGATGAGGCCACTAGCACCAGGGAAGATCCATTGGGGGGAAATAGGGGATGAGACCTCTAGCACCATGGAAGCTTTATTTGGGAGGGGTAGGACGGGAACCACTGGCACCAGGGAAGAATTTATGTCTGAGGTAACATTTGCCGCACTTCATATATGTGGGGTAATGTTCAGAACTGCCTTAATTCTTCATGGCATTCCTCAGAGATTTTGGTCCATATTGGCGTGATAGCATCATGCAGTTTCTGCAGATTTATCGTCTGCACATGCATGATGAATGCTGCGAATCTGTCTTTCCACCACATCATGGGGGAGATGCTGCTTTCTTATGTGTGGGTTTTTTTACTGTTAGGTGGGGGGGGGGGGGGGGGATGGTACTCTGCCTTTTTATGCGTCTACGGGATGCTGTCTAATTACCTTTAGGGCACTTTTCCACTAGCAATCACAATTGGTAAACGCTAGCGTTTGTGATTGTACCTTGTCACTATTTTTTAACGCGATCACGATCACGATTTTGCATATGCAATGCACTTGCTTAATAATCGCTCTGAGACACAATCGTACTTTGGTAAAAATCGAATCGCGATAGTGGAAAATACCTACTGCGATTCCTATGTTAAAGTGGCAACCCTAGTCAAGAATTTGAGATTTGTGATTCAGCACTGCAAACGCTTTAAGTGGAAAAGGGCCCTTATTGTCAATTTGCCTAGCTGTGTTTTGAGAGAAAACTCAGGCCCACTGTCTTTGCTTTACACATTACAGTTAGCTCTGCCTACATTCTGTTATGGTCACGCCCGTTTTTCAACATGCGTATAAAGCACACTCCTTTCCCTTTTTATTATTATTAGGAAGTTATTTTTGTCCTGGCTTGTGGTTACTACATAGCGCTGCAGAAATCAGCACTGTGGAGTTAATGTGGGTATTGGCCTTTTGCTATTACATACATAGTTGAAACACTGACTATAAAGACATTTGCTTCCGGTGATGGATTCAGTATCAGGGATAAAGATAAAGAAAGGAGAGTATCAGTCAGTGTGTTAAAGTGGACCTGAACTCTTGCACAGGACAGAAGGAAGGGCTGGTGCACACCGAGCGGCTTTTTTGGCGTTTTCAGATCCGCTTGCGGCTGCGGATCCGCTTGGTCAATGTATCTCAATGGGGTGGTGCACACCGGAGCAGGAGGCGTTTTGCAGAAACGAAAAATGCCTGGGTGAGGCATTTTTGGGATTTCGGATGCGTTTCTGCCTCCAATGTTAAATATAGGAAAAACGCAAAACGCCTGTAAAACCGCTTGATCAAGTGGATTTTGATGCGGATGCGTTTTTTAGAAGAATGCGCACTTCCAGGTCAAAGTGTGCTTCCTGTGTGGCAGATTTGCATGAGGGATTTTAGACTGCGCAGGAGGAAGATGGCAGCAAGGTGGTTTACCACTGAAAACCTCATAATTAAGATAGAAAACAGCCCAGAACTTTATGACAAGTCATTGCCTGGATATAAAGACCACCAAAGGGCTCATGAAATCTGGAGCAACATTGCAAAAGAATTTCTTGGAGAAAAATGGAATACTTTGAGCCAAAAGGGCAAGGATTCTAAGAGTAAGTATATGTGTACAGAATGTTTTTTTTTTATTTATTTCATGCAGCACTTTGCCGACAATATATCATCACCCCTCCACTAAATGAGTAATTAAACTATTAGAAATTTCATTATCACAGGTCTCTGGCAAAGCTGTTCTCTCTATGCAGGGGTCTCAAACTCGCGGCCCGCGGGCCATTTGCGGCCCTCAATACAATATTTTGTGGCCCTCGCAAAAGCTTCCTTATAGTTCACTTCAGTGCTCCCAAGTAATCCACCGCATCCCCGCCGCTAAACGAGGGCTGCTGAGCCCCCAAATCGCCCGGGGGCATTTCCTGGAAGGGGCAGAGCTTTCAGCTTCAGCTCTGCCCCACCTGACGTCAATCGCCGCACGGATCGCCGCCTCTACCCGCCCCTCTCTGTGAAGGAAGAGTGAGAGGGGCCACGATTGACTTCAGGAGGGGCAGAGCTGAAGCTGAAAGCTCTGCCCCTTCCAGGAAATGCCGGCGGATTGCCCCTTGGGCGATTTGGGGGCTCTGCAGCCCTCGTTTTGCGGCGGGGACACAGCAGATTACTTGTAATGGGAGCACTGAAGCAAACTATAAGGTAAAATAGGCAAAATAGTTCGCTTCAGTGTGAATTTGATTTTGAAATAAAAATCAATGCAAGGGACGGTGGGGGGTGGGCGGGAGCTGCTGATTGTGAAACCCCTTATGCGGCCCAGCCTCATCCTGACTTTGCCTCCTGCGGCCCCCAGGTAAATTGAGTTTGAGACCCCTGCTCTATAGCCATCTCTCATTATAAACAGCAGGTACATGTGTGTGTATGTACTCACATGTATTATTAGAGAGGGTGCAATTTGCCACTTTAGAGTGTAATGAATGATATAGACATACAACACGTTTTCAAGAATGTTTATTAGCACAATAATGATGATCACGTAATGTAAGTAAATAGCAGCCTGCAGGTTTTTTATTTCTTACAGTTATGGCACAAAATAATCAGCTAATTTGTCTCTGTTTTGAATGGCAGAAATGGGACCACGTAAAGTAGCTGGTGGTAACGTTACAAGAGCACTGTTTGAAATATCCCCCTCTTCCTCCTCTATGGTCATGCTATCTAGTGTTCTCACATAATTATGCAAAATACACGTTGCCTTCACAACTGTTATAGCATACTTTGGTTGCATTTTTATTGCAGTGTGATAAATGCGCCATTTGTTTGCAAGAATTCCAAAAGCACATTCTACTACTTGTCTGGCTTTGGTCAGGCGGTTATTAAAGACTAGTTTTTTATGAGTCATATCTCTCTGTGCATACGGTCTCATAACATGTTGAGACAGTGCAAAAGCCTCATCAGCCACAAACACACAGGGGTAAGGTGGTTCTAGAGTGTCAGGCCAGGGGCGTGGTGGTGGTAAAGTCATCTGGCCTGTGCGAAGCTTCAAGCCAAATCGACTGTGCTGGAAGACTGAGGAATCATTTGAACTTCCGTAAGCGCCAACATCCACATAGATAAATTTCAAATTAGGATCCACCACAGCCATGAGCACAAGTGAAAAGAATTTCTTATAATTGTAATACAGACTGCCAGTGAATGCAGGCATAACCAGTCTGACATGTTTCCCATCCACTGCTCCAAGGCAGTTAGGGAAATCATGTTTTTCCCAAAAAAGCTGCATGTTAGCCTCCCACATAGGTACATCAGGAGTTGGCATAAATTCCGGTTGCAGTACTTTCCAGATCAATTTGCATGTGTCCAAAACTAAGTATCGGATTGTACTTCTTCCCATGAGGAATTGGTAATGAAGTGCTGCATATGAATGCCTTGTTGCCAGAAATCTGCAAAAGAAAAGAAATAACATGTATGTTTATTTTTATTCCTAGTTGGCCTCCTGCGGACAAGTTGGAAGTCGGTCATAGTGTTGGGCGAACACCTGGATGTTCGGGTTCGGGAAAGTTCACCGAACATGGCCGCAATGTTCGGCATGTTCGGGCCGAACCCCGAACTCCCCGAACATCCCGCTTGTAGGGGCCCTATGGGGTCGCAGGCATAAGGGGGGAGCATGCCCCGATCGCGGGGGGGGTCGGAAATTCCCCCCACCCCCTCCGCTAGCGCTCCCCCCTCTGCCCGCTTCCCCATACAAAAGTTGCAAGAAGTACCTGTGTCCGGGTGGTAGTGGGTGGCTGTCTGGCTGGCAGTGGGCGGCACTATGCAGTGACTAAATGAGGAGGAGGAGTCCGGAGAGTGACGCGTTGAGGGAGGCCGGGCAGCGGGCGGTTCAGCAGTAGTACTTGTCCTTGTCCTTGGCCTACGTCTCATATATGCTGCTACACAGAGCAATAACAGCACATCAGGAAACATTTTCAAAAACAAGTCACTCTTCTCTCCAAACCACAGTGTCACCTCTCCTGAACTAACCCACAATGTTGTTAAGGACCCCACCCTTTTTATATTGGGTTTTTGACTTCAATTGCTCAATGTGCTTCACATGTGTCATCAATATATCGCACTTTAACCCTTTGTTTAAGGTTTTTCTACCTCTTTACAGGAAAAACGCAAAACGCTTCAAAAAACGCTTGCAAAAACGCACACGAAAAAAACGCCCCAAAAACGCGCCATCAAAATGACACTAAGCGGTTCAAAAAACGCTAGCGTTTTGCGGATCTGCTTGCGGTTTTTGGTGTGCACCAGCCCGAAAAGAAGATAGAGAAATGCACCCAGATTGTATTTAGAGAGTTTATCCTGTGTAATTTCCTCTCACCTGTGACTGATTACAAATTAAATTTGATCTCTCAGCTATGTTAGCTGGCTGCCTCGGCAGAGCAGTTAATTTGTAAACATTTGTTAACATTGTAAATGTTAACCCTATGTCTGCTTCCATTAAAGCAGGAAGTAGACACACTGGACATTTATTGCAGGACTTGTATCAGCTGTAACAAAAAAATGTTTTTCTTTAACTACTTGCTGACCTCGTCACGCTGATGGACGTGGCGACAGCCCCAGGACCGCCTAACGCCGATTGGCGTAAGGTTCTGTAGGCCTGTTTTGCAGGAGATCGCACGTGCTGATACACGCGCATCTCCGCTTGGTAGGCGGAGCTCCGCCCCACCTTCTGTCTCTCCAGCAGCAATTGCCGCTAAGAGACTGCTAGACTGTTTCGCCGTCTTTTCACTCCGCACGGCGCTGCGATCTAAGGCAGTACTGTACTGGGGGTTCGGGGGTGATCCGCTGACAGCCGATCACAATGATTGGCTGACAGGGGGAGGGAGGGACTAGCAGAAAAATTTAAAAAAAGAGGACATTTATTAGGAAAAAATAGAAATAAATATTTACAAAAAAAAATTAACATGGGGGCGATCAGACCCCACCAACAGAAAGCTTTGTTGGTGGGGAGAAAGGGGGGGGGGGATTAATCACTTGTGTGCTGACATGTGCGGCCCTGCAGCGAGGCCTTAAAGCTCCAGTGGCCTATTTATTGAAAAATGGCCTGGTCTTAAGGGGGTTTAACACTGTGGTCTACAAGTGGTTAAAGGTTATTATGCTGTTGCTTATCTTTTAGGCTGCTTTCACAGTGGGACGTTTCAAGCGCACGTTAGAGCAGCCTGTAACGCACCCCCACCGCACAGCAATGAAAAATCAATGGGCTGTTCACAGTGCCCACGTTGCGTTACACAGTAACGCTACTTGTCAAGACAACGTACTGCATGCAGTACTTTATACGCGGCTAAGCCGCGTTAGACTGTTTGCACATGTTAAGTATGGGTGTTTTTTTTTCATTTTAAGGGCGGAGAGGAGGCGGGGAGAGGCCCGCTACGTAGCCAGGCACATGGCTACTTGGCATTCACTGCACTTGCAGTGTTTACTCTTTGGAGCGGCCGCTGATTGGCTGGCGGGACCACGTGATGCGGAGAGCTCCGCTCACGTGGTCTCCGCAGCGCCTCCTACATCCGACAGAGCAGGCGCACCAAGAGCTGCTTGTAACGCGGCTCTTGGTAGCGTCCTGCTCCAACACCACCAGGCGTTGCATAAGGGGCACGTTATGTGTAGAGATGTAGCGAACGGTTCGCCGGCGAACGGTTCCAGACGAAGGTTGGGGGTTCGCTTTTTCGGAAGTTCGATTCACCCCATAATGCACTATGAGGGTCAACTTTGACCCTCTGCATCACAGTCAGCAGGCACATTGTAGCCATTCAGGCTACACTAAGCCCTGGAGCCCCACCCCCCCTTATATAAGGCAGGCTCCGGCGGCCATTAGCCTCACTCGTGTACCTGCTAGTGACTGAGTAGGGACAGCTGCTGCAGACTTGTTCTTCTAGGGACAGATTAGTTAAGGTAGCCATACACTGGTCGATTTGCCATCAGATTCGACCAACAGATAGATCCTTCTCTGATCGAATCTGATCAGAGAGGGATCGTATGGCTACCTTTACTGCAAACAGATTGTGAACCGATTTCAGCCTGAAACCATTCACAATCTGTGGTGGTGGTGGTGCTGCTGCCGCCGCTCCCCCCGCTGCCGCCGCCGCAGACATTACCTGCTCCGCCGGCACGATTGCCCCCGGTCACCGCTGCTCTGTCTCCGCTCTGGTCTCCAGGTCCGGCATGCTTTACTTCTTCCTGCTCGGCAGGAAGTTTAAACAGTAGAGCGCCCTCTACTGTTTAAACTTCCTGCCGGGCTAGAAGAAGTGAAGCATGCCGGACCCGGAGACCAGACCAGCGCAGAGACGGAGCAGCGGTGACCGGGGGCAATCGTGCCGGCGGAGCAGGTAATGTATGCGGACTATTGCATCGGTCGTCGGGTACTCGAACGCCGCTATCGATGGTAATTTTCCGCACGGAGCGATCGACGGGATCGGACGAAATGTATCGAAATTCGGCGTGTTGCGGGAACGATGTGACAGCAGATTCGATCCCAGTGATCGAATCTGCTGTCGATCTGGCGGGAATCGGCCTAGTGTATGGCCAGCTTTAGGCTCTTGGCTGCTTATCTTGCTCCTGACTGATTGTTCTTGCTTTTATAGCACCCCTCAATAGCTCTTTTCAGAGCTAATCCTGTACTTTTTTTTTTTCTGTGTGTCAAACTGACACTTTTGTTGCATGCACAACCTTGCTAATTGATAGTGTGTGTGCCACTGCCAGCAGCCCAGCACATTCAGTGACTACCTGTGTGTGTGACAGGGAGCTGCACATTGTACTACCCAGTACTGCATATACTGCAGTACCTGTTGTGTTTACTTAACCTACATCATCACTGCATATACCTAGCTTTGTGTTGAGTGAACTCACCTCACTGCATCTAAGTACCTTTACTGTTCAGTGAGCCCAGCTCACTGCATCCTACTACCTGTTGTGTTGAGTGAACTCACCTCACTGCATCTAAGTACCTTTACTGTTCAGTGAGCCCAGCTCACTGCATCCTGCTACCTGTTGTGTTGAGTGAACCCAGCTCACTGCATCTAAGTACCTTTACTGTTCAGTGAACCCAGCTCACTGCATCTTACTACCTGTTGTGTTGAGTGAACCCACCTCACTGCATCTAAGTACCTTTACTGTTCAGTGAACCCAGCTCACTGCATCCTACTACCTGTTGTGTTGAGTGAACTCACCTCACTGCATCTAAGTACCTTTACTGTTCAGTGAACCCAGCTCACTGCATCCTACTACCTGTTGTGTTGAGTGAACTCACCTCACTGCATCTAAGTACCTTTACTGTTTAGTAAACCCAGCTCACTGCATCTTACTACCTGTTGTGTTTAGTGAACCCACCTCACTGCATCTAAGTACCTTTACTGTTCAGTGAACCCAGCTCACTGCATCCTAGTACCTTTACTGTTCAGTGAACCCAGCTCACTGCATCCTACTACCTGTTGTGTTGAGTGAACTCACCTCACTGCATCTAAGTACCTTTACTGTTCAGTGAACCCAGCTCACTGCATCCTACTACCTGTTGTGTTGAGTGAACCCACCTCACTGCATATACCTAGCATCCACCCGAGATGGACAAAATGGACAAACCAGGTAGAGGAAGAGGTAGAGGCAGACACAGAGGAAGGCCACCAGGCACCGTCAGGTCTGTGCGAGGTGGTGTTGCTGTGATTTTATGCGGACCTGTCCCAAAATACAGTGCTCAGAAGAAGGCATGTGCCATCACTTCCCAAAATTGTGAGGACGTGGTTGAGTATTTAACACAGAAGACCTCATCTACCGCAGCCAGTGCCACCAGCGCTAGTACAAGCACCACATCCGCTGCATTTGACACTTCGCAGGGGTTATTTGGTGGTGGTGGTGAAATCACTGATTCACAGCCACTACTGCAACAACAAGAAGAAGGCGCAGGTACACCACCTCATACGTCTGAGTTAGGTGGCGATAGTATGGACGTATCGTGTGAGGAGGGGTATGATGAACCACCTGAAGTTGGTGCAGTTGAGGAGGTGTCTGAGGAAAGCGAAGCTGGCCACGAGGATTATGATGACGATTATACGGATACCACATATGTTACCGGTAGAGGAGATGACCAGGGGGACAGTTCAGAGGGGGAGTCAGAGAGGAGTAGGAGGAGACGATTCCATGATAGAAGCAGAGGGAGCTCTTCCTCCGAAACAGCTGGGGGCAGTGTCAGGCGCCATGTATCGCCAGCTATGGCCAGCCAGCCAACATGCCCTTCAACGTCAGCTGCTGATGCCACCGTAGCGCCATCACCCCAGGGGGGCTCAGCGGTTTGGAAATTTTTTCACGTGTGTGTCTCAGATCGGAGCAAAGCCATCTGTTGTCTCTGCCAGCAAAAATTAAGCCGTGGAAAGGCCAACTCTCACGTAGGGACAAGTGCCTTACGAAGGCACCTGGAGAGAAGGCACAAACAGCTATGGCAAGAACACCTGAGGAAAAGTAGCACCCCTCAAAAGACAAGCCACCCTCCTTCTCCTCTTCCTCCTTCAGGTGCATCGTCTTCATCCACTTTCTCCCATGCACCTTCACAGCCACCCTCCTCCACACTGCCTCTTCCCTTCAGCGGTTCCTTCTCCTCTGCCCACAGCAGTACCCAGCTGTCCGTGAAGGAAGTATTTGAGCGTAAGAAGCAAATGTCTGCCAGTCACCCTCTTGCCCGGCGTCTGACAGCTGGCGTGTTGGAACTATTAGCTCGGCAGCTATTACCATACAAGCTGGTGGAGTCGGAGGCTTTCCGTAAGTTTGTGGCCATTGGTACACCGCAGTGGAAGATACCAGGCCGCAATTATTTTTCACAAAAGGCCTTACCCAAACTGTACCGTGCAGTTGAGAGGCAAGTGGTGTCATCTCTGGCACACAGCGTTGGGTCAAGGGTCCACCTGACCACGGATGCCTGGTCTGCCAAGCACAGGCAGGGCCACTACATTACATACACAGCCCATTGGGTCAACCTGGTGACCGATGGCAGCAAGCAGGGAGTATGTGGCTGCGCAGCGGACCGACTTGTCACACCTCCACGGCTTGCAGACAGGCCTCCAGCCACCTCCTCTCCACCTGCTACCACCGCTTCGCTGTCGTCATCCTCCTCCTCCTCCTTGGCTGGTGCCGCAATCTCCTCTCCAGCTACACAGCCCCAGCACCCCAGGGCCTATGCTGCATGCCAGGTACGACGGTGTCATGCAGTGTTAGATATGTCTTGCCTGAAAGCGGAGAGTCACACTGGAGCAGCTCTCCTGGCTGCTCTTAACAAACAGGTGGAGCAATGGCTGACCCCGCACAAGCTTGAGATCGGCAACGTGGTGTGTGACAACGGCAGCAATCTCATTGCTGCGTTTAATTTTGGGAAAGCTGACTCACATACCCTGCATGGCACATGTGCTGAATCTGGTCGTGCAAAGATTTGTGTCCAAGTACCCAGGCTTAGAGGACATCCTGAAGCAGGCTAGGAAGTTGTGTGGGCATTTCAGGCGCTCTTACAAGGCCATGGCACGCTTTGCGGACATTCAGCGTAGAAACAACTTGCCGGTGAGACGCCTGATTTGCGATAGCCCGACTCGCTGGAATTCCACCCTGCTCATGTTCTCTTGCCTGCTGGACCAGGAGAAAGCCATCACCCAGTACCTGTATCATTACAGTACAAGGACACAATCTGGGAGGATGGGGATGTTGTGGCCCAACAACTGGACACTGATGTGAAATGCATGCAAGGTCATGGAGCCCTTTGAGGAGGTGACCAAACTGGTGAGTCGCGATGAGGGCACCATCAGCGACTTGATCCCCTACGCCTACTTCCTGGAGCGTGCAGTGTGTAGAGTGGTGGATACAGCTGTGGAGGAGCGTGAACGAGAAGAGTTACGGCAGCAGGAGTCGTGGGAGCCATTTACACCCGAACCCGATGTTCCCACAACACCTGTGGCAGCACAGAGGGAGGAGGAGGAGGAGGAAGAAGAGGAGTCGTGTGGGGAAGGAGAGGAGTCAGACTCTGATGATGGTGATGATGAGGAAGGTGTTTCTGTGGAGGAGGAAGAGGCGGCGGAAGAAGAACAACCGCGGCAGCTGTCACAGGGGGCTTCTGCTGCTCCACGTTCCCGGTGTATTGTTCGTGGCTGGGGGGAGGAAGAGGAGTTGCGTCCCATCACTAAGGAAGAGCAAGAGGGGATGGAGAGTACGTCTGCATCCAGCTTTGTGCAGATGTCCTCTTTCATGTTGTCCAGCCTGTTGAGGGACCCCCGTATCAAAAAACTCAAGGCGAATGACCTGTACTGGGTGGCCACGCTACTAGACCCTCGGTACAGGCACAAAGTGGCGGACCTGTTACCAACTCAACAGAAGGCCGAAAGGATGCAGCACTTGCAGAACAAGCTGTCAATGATGCTTTACAATGCGTTTAAGGGTGATGTGGCTGCACAACGCAATCAAGGTACCACTGGCAGTAACCCTCCTCCTCCCAAGTCCAAGCAGGCAAGGACAGGACGCTCCAGCGATCTCAGGGTGATGTCGGACATGCGGACATTCTTTAGTCCAACTCCTCGCCATAGTCCTTCCGGATCCACCCTCCACCAACGCCTGGACCGGCAGGTAGCCGACTACCTGGCCTTGAGTGTGGATGTAGACACTGCGAAAAGCGACGATGAATCCTTGGACTACTGGTTGCGCAGGCTTGTCCTGTGGCCAGAGCTGTCCCAATTTGCCATACAACTTCTCTCTTGCCCTGCCGCAAGCGTCCTGTCAGAAAGGACCTTCAGTGCAGCTGGAGGCATAGTTACTGAGAAGAGAAGTCGCCTAAGTCACGACAGTGTTCAGTACCTGACCTTTATCAAAATGAATAGATTAAGGAATGGATCACGGAGGGCTACTGCACGACCGAAGACTAAGTCAGTCCCCACACACAGCATCTCTGCCTGCAGGCCGCTTGCCTTCTCCGCCACCACCAACAGGGTCCAAGATTCCAGGCAGATTCCTGAATTTTTAAGGCCGCTGCTAGCAGCGGCCATTACACTAATTTTTCTGGTGCGTGTACATGCCTGCCTAATGACCATATGGCCTTGAAAAACGCCATGGCCTACACTCTGGCCACGGTGCGCACCAGTCCAGCACGGCCGTCACTACGCAAACAGCTGTTTGCAGTGCGTTACACAATGAGTTTGGTGTGTCAGTGTGAAGCAGAACTCTAATTACACTCCCTGATTGATGTATACCCATGCAAGATGTTTTAAAGCACTTTAGGCCTGCAATTTAGCATTCAATGTGATTTCTGCCCTTAAAACGCTGCTTTGCGTCAAATCCAGATTTTTCCCCAGGACTTTGGACATGTATCCCACTCCGCCATGCCCCCCTCCAGGTGTTAGACCCCTTGAAACATCTTTTCCATCACTTTTGTGGCCAGCATAATTTTTTCTATTTTTCAAAGTTCGCATCCCCATTGAAGTCTATTGCGGTTCGCAAACTTTTCCACGAACCGAACCTTCCGCGAAGGTTCGCGAATCAAAAATCGAAGGTTCGCAACATCTCTAGTTATGTGCCCTATAACGTCCCCTAAACGCGACATCCTGGTGTGTAAGTAGCCTTAGAGCAGAGAGGAAGTTCTGAGTTCAGGTCAACTTTAAGCATCAGGTGGATTATCAGGTGGATTATGACTGGGGCGTGGGTAATAGATAGGGTTAGGAATCTAGGGTGAGTTGTTACAATGGGAGTTAATGTTAGTTGCAAAAAGGGGTAAAGATTATTATTATTATTATTATTATTATAATAAGAGTGGAGCTGCAGCGAGGGACATAGTGGCTGCCAGGGGCTGGAGTGAGCCCCGGGTAAGTAGTTCTCTCTGGGTACTATTACTTGCTTGATGACTCCATTAAAGCAGAGTTCTCCAACCCTGTCCTCAAGACCCACCAACAGTACGTTTTGCAGTAAACCACACACTAATGATGTGGGGTGGGATAATTAACGTATCAGCAGAGCTGATTAACTACCTCTGTGGATATACAGTGGGATGCGAAAGTTTGGGCAACCTTGTTAATCGTCATGATTTTCCTGTGTAAGTCATTGGTTGTTAAAAAATGTCAGTTAAATATATCATATAGGAGACACCCACAGTGATATTTGAGAGGTGAAATGAAGTTTATTGGATTTACAGAAAGTACGCAATAGTTGTTTAAACAAAATTAGGCAGGTGCATACATTTGGGCATCACAAAAAAGAAATTAACTTAATATTTAGTAGATCCTCCTTTTTCAGAAATCTGGATTCTGGTTGAAGGTAATTTGGACCATTCCTCTTTATAAAACATCTGTAGTTCATTCAGGTTTGATGGCTTCCGAGCATGGGCAGCTCTCTTTAACTCACACCACAGATTTTCAATTATCTTCAGTTCTGGAAACTGAGATCGCCATTCCAGAACGTTGTACTTGTTCCCCTGCATGAATGCCTTAGCGGAGTTTGAGCATTGTTTAGGGTCGTTGTCTTGTTGAAAGATCCAGCCCAGATGGAGCTTCAGCTTTGTCACTGATTCCTGGACTTTGGCCTCCAGAATCTGCTGATACTGAGTGGAATCCCGGTGTCCCTCATCTTTGGCAAGATTCCCAGTCCCTGCACTGGCCACACAGCCAGAGCCGGCGCTTGGGGGGGCAAGTGGGGCAATTGCCCCAGGCCCCGCGCCTGAAGAAGGCGCCGCACCCAGCAGATCTATTCCCTGCTCTAATGTGCCCATGCGTGCATCGCAGTTATGTCCCGGGCGGCCGCATAGGATAAATCTCTGGCCTTCTCCTTCCCTTCCCTCGCTCCAGTCAGCAGTACACTGCTCGTAATCACAGCTCCTCCCTCCAGCCAATAGAAAGGAGCGAGGCAGCTGTGCCCGCCCCACAACAAGTTTGTGCTAGCTGCAGCTCGCTTTCTGGGAGAGAAGAGAACATGTCCCCACAGTTCACATGGCAGGCAGGGCAACTCTATAAGTCAGTCAGTCACAGCACAATTCCCTGCAGCCTGCCCCATACTGCACAGGCTGTGAGTCAGACCTCCGATGGACCTGTAATTAATGTAACCCTTTCAGCTCTGAAGGACAGCCAGAGGTAATTAAGTGCACCAGATAAGGAAATGGCACACAAACTCAGCACACAAACTAAAAATCAGTGAGCTGCACAACACTGCTTCTGTTACATGATGCCTATCAGTAGAGTGACCAGACGTCCCGGATTGCCTGGGACACGTCCCGGATTCGGGGTCCGCTGTCCCAGGCTGCATGAGGTCCTGGGAAACGTCCCGCTGCTGCCACTCTATCCTCATGAACTGGCAGCGGCGTCTATAGACGCCGTGCCAGTTCATTGCCCGCAGCCCCGCTCCAGCCTCGTCTTCCGGTGTCTGTTCCGACACCGGCAGGCGAGCAGGGCTACGGCAAGATGGCTGCCGAAGCCCTGTACTGGAGACTATTTTTGTCTCCAGTACAGGGCTTCGGGCGCCATCTTGCCGTAGCCCTGTCAGCGCGGGAGACGAGCAGGAGGAAGGTGGTCCCGGGAGCAGCGCGCCAGAGGCCGGAGACTTCTGCCAGGTGAGTAAATGCTTTCTTTTCCAGGTGAAATGTGCTCCCATTGCGTTTCTTTTCCAGGTGAAATGTTTGCCCGCATTGCGTTTCTTTTCTGGTGAAATGTTTGCCCGCATTGCGTTTCTTTTCCAGGTGAAATGTGCTCCCATTACGTTTCTTTTCTGGTGAAATGTTTGCCCGCATTGCGTTTCTTTTCTGGTGAAATGTTTGCCCGCATTACGTTTCATTTCCAGTTGAACTGTTTGCCCGCATTGCGTTTCTTTTCTGGTGAAATGTTTGCCCGCATTGCGTTTCTTTTCTGGGGAAATGTTTGCCCGCTTTGCGTTTATTTTCTGGTGAAATGTTTGCCCGCATTGCGTTTATTTTCTGGGGAAATGTTTGCCCGCATTGCGTTTCTTTTCTGGGGAAATGTTTGCCCGCATTGCGTTTCTTTTCTGGGGAAATGTTTGCCCGCATTGCGTTTCTTTTCTGGGGAAATGTTTGCCCGCATTGCGTTAATTTTCTGGTGAAATGTTTGCCCGCATTGCGTTTATTTTCTGGTGAAATGTTTGCTCGCATTGCGTTTATTTTCTGGTGAAATGTTTGCCCGCATTGCGTTAATTTTCTGGTGAAATGTTTGCCCGCATTGCGTTAATTTTCTGGTGAAATGTTTGCCCGCATTGCGTTAATTTTCTGGTGAAATGTTTGCCCGCATTGCGTTTATTTTGTACTGACATGTTGCCCGCATTGTGTTTATTTTGTACTGACATGTTTGCCCGCATTGCGTTTATTTTGTCCTGACATGTTGCCCGCATTGCATTTATTTTATACTGACATGTTGCCCGCATTGTGTTTATTTTGTGCTGACATGTTGCCCATTGCGTTTATTTTCTGGTGTCCGGGGTAACTGTTACTGCATTTATTATTTAATGGTCATAGATGGCTATGTTTGCTGCTTTGTGGTTACGGTATACTATTAGCATCACACAGTTTCTGCACACCCATGATGCAAAGTCTCGTTTGTCCACATCATGGCGTAAACACTGCTTTCTTATGCCTCGCTGTTACATCATTATGTTAGCTCCGCCCATACAATGTTATGGCCATGCCCATTTTTGCCGCGGCAGCCCCCCCCCCCCGTTCTTCATGGCTGCGCACTCCTCAGTCCTCCCCACTTTTCGCGCCGCCCCCCCCCCTTCCCCCCTCCCTGTCCCAGGTTGGACCCACAAAAGTCTGGTCACTCTACTATCAGAGCTTATTTATATAGGATTGTTTACTGTATTTTAACCTGTATATGTTTATGATAGAAATTTCCATATAAGTTCCCTGAAGCATACCCTTACAATGCCTGTTGTGTAATGTAGTACAGAGGTTTGCTTTATGTACAATTGGTATGCCTTTAAAGTGTGCCTGACTTGAATGGTACACAAGCATTTATACTATAATTACATTTCTATTTACCTGATCTTCCTCCAGCCCCTGGTATGCTGTAGGCTCCCTCAGTGTGCATCCAGTTCTGACCATTCCTCCGCTGCCCACTGTGGTGGTCGGAGACTACTGTGCATGTGTGGCCCTGACAGTGCGTGTGCTTGGTCTCGATCCCATGGATGGTAGTGCTCTGAGTCTGCACAGTTACATGGCGATGAACACTCCTGGCCATTGGAACAAGACCAAGCACAAGTTTGGCCAGGGCAGTGCATGCACAATAGTCCACAACTACCAGGGTGGGCAGCGGAGGAATGGATGGCACTGGATGCACATTGAGTGTTACTACAACTTACAGGGGCCTGGAGGAAGACCCAGGTTAAGTATAAATGTTTGTATACCATTCATCTGCAGAATCAGAATCAGAATATTTTATTTCGCCCAGCATGACTAGGCCGTGCCCAGGATTGGGTTTGGCAAGTACAGGGCAAGTGTGAAAAGGAGCAGGACATACAATACAACTTCATGCACGTATCAACAATATAAAGGTACAGTTAAGCAATTGGTCACATATGAACATATTTACATAGCAATATGCTTCCGTGCGGTCAGGTTTAGAGTTCTAAGATTTCAGGTAGTTTACGGCTGAGGGGAAGAAACTGTTCCTGTGCCTTGTGGTCCTGGTGTAGATGGATCGGATTCTCCGGCCTAAAGGGAGTCTACTGAAGAAACGAAAGCCTGGGTGGGATGGATCATTAGCTATTTTTTGAGCTCTGGAGCACAGTCTTGAGTTGAAGATTTGATCAAGAGAGGGGAGTGGTTTCCCGATGATTCTTTCCGCTGATCTGATGACCCTCTGCAGTTTGTGCCTGTCGCTGGCGGTGGAGCCAGCATACCAGACCAGGATGGAGGAGCAGAGGACAGATTCAATTGTGGCTGTGTAGAAGCTCGTCAGAATCTCATGGGCCATACCGAACTTCTTCAGTTGGCATAGGAAAAATAGTCTCTGCTGGGCTTTTTTCCGGTTGTGGTGGTTGTGTTGGCTTTCCAAGTCAAGTCCTTAGAGATTGTCGTGCCGAGGAGGCGTGCACAGGGAACATTATCAACTACCGTGCCGTCAATGCTGATCGGGGGTGGAGTGGTGGCATGTTTCCTAAAGTCTACAATCATCTCAACCGTTTTTGCAGTGTTCAGGACCAGGCCGTTCTCCTTACACCAGTGGCAAATTCTGTCAACCTGGAGGCGATACTCCTGCTCATCATTCCCAGAGATGAGGCCAACGATAGTGGTATCATCGGCGAACTTGATGACTTTGACGGCGTCCGCAGTGGACCTGCAATTGTTGGTGTATAGGGAGAATAGGAGCGGCAACAGTACGCAACCTTGAGGGGCCCCTGTGTTGGTGGTCCTTGGTTGAGAGATGATAGTGCCCAGCTTGATGACCTGGGATCTGTTGCTTAGGAAGTCTGTGATCCAGAGGCGAAGGGTGGGGTGGACCCCAAGGGTGGCAAAATTCTCTTGAAGTATTTGGGGGATGATGGTGTTAAAGGGAACCTAAACTGAGAAGGATATGGATTTTTCCTTTTAAAATAATACCAGTTGCCTGACTCTCCTGTCAGAATTCTAGCGTTTTTATTTATGCAGGAAAAAAAGCTGTCATAAGTGTATGGTTTAAGCTTTAATGTTCTATGCAAAATTTCATTGTAAAGTGAAAAGTTAGAGTACTTTATATTGCTCTGTGACATAACATATTCCAGGCTGTGAGGCCTATAAGATTATTCTAGTTACAAAAAGTCAGAGCATTCTTGTTTATGCTAGTGCGTGGCCTTAATATTTAAAGAGGCTTCTGTGTGAAGACAAAGAAGCAAGTTAAACTCACATTACTGCAGTAATTATAAATGCACATAATTATTACACACAGATATTATTAATCTAAATATTAATGATCAATACAGTCCTTCTAAAGAAAGAAATAGTTATTGTAAAACCCTAAATAAAAGAATGTATTACTTTGAATTACATGTAAACTGCATTCTGCCAGTGATATAGACAGTGAAACTTTTATAAGGTTATTTTAATTTGCAAGCTAGAAGATGTTTACATGTTCCTTTGCTTGAAGGCCGTTACAGCCAGCAAGAAAAATTCCCAGCTGGAGAAGTCAAAATATGATAAAAAATAAAACAAGGGGTTTTCCCAATTAGTTAAAGATGACTCCATGATGCCATCTGGCGTCAACATTATTGATACTGTTTGTTATTTGTTATGAAATGCTGACCTCTGCCGGTTGAATTTAGATATTTATTTCTTCATCAGAAAGACAAATATATGGAAAAGGATTTTATATTATCAAGATTTCATGTGCAATTATTTCTTTTATGATTAATTGTTTTAAGAAGAATTATATAATAAGCTTTATATTTAAATAAGTATATTAGAAGCCTTATATGTTTCAATAAGCCTTAAATTGCTGAAGGCTCTTGCAGGTCTGTGTTAGTGTCAATCTGACTTGGGAAAGTACCAAGACATTCCAACATAATTAGCAGTGAACACTTTATCAGATATGCGTCATGAATGACATTGTTTAGTCCTCATGTCTGGGTCAGCCAACAGACAAGATGGCTGCGTCAGAAATGACCTAAACAAAATGTCAAGCACTCCAAATGACGTTAATTCCCACAAGATAAGGTAATTAAGAATTTATAAACAATAATATTGTGACTTAGGAAATCAAAACATGATAAAGCATTGACGCACGGAAGCTTTAGCCAATCAGAGTCTGGGATTCAGGGAAAGTCCAGATTAGGCAGCCATATTGCCTCCAACCCCTATAAAAGTAGAAGCTGAAAGCTCATAGTTTGCAGAAGCCCAACAATCTCCTGAGAAGACACATGAGGCAGAAGCTACCTTCCCACACGTGGTTTTAGATGCTGAAGAGATGACAGAGAAGGGGTAATATGCTTAATATTCTGGTGATTTACTTTATTAATTTTTCAGCATTAAGTTTTATTAAGATGTTAGCAAGAAGTTTTTTAGAAGCTATTTTTTATGCTATTTCTTTAAGAAGATTACTACAAGTTTTACACAGCTACTAGATACACAGCTATTGATACAGATGAGACTACTTTTGATCTTATTCTACATAACACAACTGTTATATTCTTTTTTGAATGTACTTAGATGATTGATAATTGCTTGGCTCTAAAGCCTTGATAAGATGGAATACTGTTATAAGGAAACACTACTTGGAACTGTTCATATTTTGTATATATGCTGTATGATAAGCAAATACAATTTTTTATATAAAATCATATACTGAGTGCTCTGATTCATTTCAAGGTATACCGTCAATCTATAATTACTGTTATAGAGGGTTCAGACCCCACTATGCCGGATTTATATGATAGCAACGCTTTAAGGGCTGGTCCTTTACTGAGTTAGCAATCATGAAAAAGGCAAAAACCGCTCAGGTTTTTGACAGTTGGCGCCCAACAGTTGATGGTTATCTTGATTGTTATCTTGAAGTATACTTTCTACGGTGGAAATATAGACCATAGTTTTCTATCGCGATAAGAGAATAAAAAAGTACTTATATACTCAAATATAGAGTTGGATATGCATATGAAGCATCCAAAAATCTGAAGCAAAGAAGGAAGATATTCTTATGCTTTAAAATCTCATAGAAGAGAATTACTAATGAGCACACTCAGTTTATAGTCTATGAAAAGACTTAGAAGAGAAAATAAATACTTTAGCCTATTGAACCTAAGGAAAGGAATAGCGCTATATGTACTTTTCTGACAAAATGAAGCAGATTATATTGGAGCAGCATACTGAAGCAGAGTATATAGCTATACATTATGAAAATGGCTACCTTAGAAGTGCAGAATACTTTTTGAGACAAGCTCAGTGAAAAAAGAAAAATGAGAGAGCAGTTTTTGTCAAACAAAGAACATTTTTTATATATATGAAGAGATTCTTCTATCAAGAGAATTAACATTGTTTTTTTATACTAGAGAATTGAACAGACTTTGTGATGAAAGGAAAAGCTCCTATAAATAACTTTTTTGAAAAAAAAGAGAAAAAATCCTGTTTTAAAGATGTATGGCTCTTTAAATATAGAAGACTGCAGACACAAGACAAGATACTACAGGCATAAATGAGATGTAAGAAGACATTTTTATTTTTATTTTTGTATTATTTTTATGAGAACAAGAATCTTTAGTGTGTGGTTAGCACTACCAGATGCCGACACAGGAGAAGACAAGACAATCCTCCAAATGGCAGCAACACAACATGCATTCAGAGATAGACTTAAAGAGATATAACACTTGATTTTTTTTTCTCTCTCAAGACTACAAATGAAAGATTTTTTATATATATGACTGCTGATCTCAGTTTTTTTTTGTTGAAGATAAGAAAGAAAGAAAAAAAGAAAAAAGCCTACTACAGTCTTTTTATACAGACATTAATAAGCTATTATGCCAAGAAGTAAAAGAAGAATGTACTAGTGAAGATTCAAGTAGTGAAGATTGAAGTGTTTTTTTTGTTTTTATTATTTTTTTTATCATGAGAAGCTAAAGGAGTAATGAAGACTCATATATAGCAGCTGCCATGTTGAGATGTAACGGATGAACATACAGAAGTGACCGTTAAAGAAGGTTTTTAATTTTTATAGTCCTAGCCTCAAGGGGGGAAATCTCTACTCATTTTTGAGGCTAGATCCTATTAAGAAGCATCAAGAGACTCTATTTTTGTGACTACATTATACTAAGAAGGTTTGACTAAAGAAAAATTAAAAATGTTGCTATTGAAGCTTGGAAGTCTCACAAGATAATCTCTTTTGTCTGAACCAAAGAAGACTCCAAACAAGCATTCCTTGCAGGCACCCAGAAGAAACCCGCTAAGATAAAGCGATGAAAGCTACATGCTAGAAGACTATGCAAAGATATCAACATGAAGACAAGCCATTTGATGAGGCTATGTTATAAGAAGCTCTGATCTGAAAACAGCTGAAGAAGAAACAATTGGAACTGGAGTAACCAGAGAAGTGTGAGGACTAAGCCGTACTTTTACTTCTTTAACAACTCCAACCACTGGTTGACGTACCAGCTGAGAGAAGATAGAGACAACACTAAGAGAAAAGTGGGCCTGAAGGAATACAAGAAAAGAAGACCAGACAGAAGAAGGCACCAGGTTAAAAGATAAATGAGATTATCAGGTGGGTGAAGAGAGAGCATTAGAAGATGAGGATGGAGATACTCAGTTTTTACAGATAAATCAGATGAACTAGAAGAGGACAAGATTTTTGACATAGAAAATACCAGAAGTTGAGTGAAAGAAGGTTTTGATAGACATTTGAAACTACAATAGAGACTGTTACATCATATCAAGATTTCAAGATCAAGACTAAGATGTCAAGATCATCTAGTTATAGAAGAAGACAGCCAATGTAGAAGTTTTTTGAAAAAGACTGATAAATATACATAGATATTCTATTTTTGATTCCGTATATGAAGAAGATGTGGAAGATATAGATTTTTCTACCTATGCAGCGATATACTACCATGCTACAGATACAGAAGCAGATGCAATAAAGACTTATGAGAAGTTACAGGAAGAAAGCCATACTACAGGAGGAACAAGGAGATAACTGTTCACAATAATGACACACAGCAATCAAGCGGGTACTACAGAAGATTGCACTGAACGACATTATATGTACAAGATGATTAAAGGCCTAGTGTGAAGAATGAAGCCTGGATTGATGAAGACTTTTAAATACATGAAGGAGAAAAGAAGTTATGTACACCAAGAGACTGGAAGAGAAATCCATGCCTTAGGTAATCGATTGACGAAGTTCAAGGAGAACAGTTTCAAGATGAATACTCTATTCAAGAAGTGTAACGCTGAGGACAACAGTTAATTAAAGTGATGAACAGATAACAAGAGAAAATGTTTTTGTACATGAACAAGGACTTACTGATGTCAAGCTATGATAAAAGCCACGACACACATGAAGCAACCAATGAAGACATGTATGATATGCTATCAAGGGATTTAATACACAGCTTAAACGTGAAAGTTTTTTATTTTCAGAAGAAGAAAATGAACACTTTTCAAAGAGAAGACATATCTCAACATTTACAGAAAATGGATAATACTACTTTGATTTTTAAAAGACAAACTAAGATGAACTTCAGAAAAGACATAAGCAAGAAGAGAAGGAAACTGCTGTTATAAGTTTGAACACTAGAGCAAACTAGTAAGAATGCACCCAGCACCATATAGCATCAATAATATTTTTCTTTTTGAACCACAAGTGGGAAGGTAGTAGTGAGTTTAGTTTAGTTATGCTGAAAATTCACCAGAATGTTGCATATTACTTTTTTGTGTTTCCCCCTTCTCTCCTCTTCCTTTTTATTTTTTCTCATAGGTGCTGAGAACAATATCAATTATCCGCAAAAATGCCCATACAATGGGGTTTGCTGTACCTGATACATTTGATGACTACAAAAGCTGAACTTTGCAACTACAAGGAAGACTTCAAAAATAAATTGAACTTGATGCATTAACAGTATGCCCAGCGCCTGAACAAAAGTGACTGCTGGATTTGCTACAGCCTTTATCCTTGAAGAGGATGCCCAAACTAGCCATTCCAGTACTATCTAAAGAGTTGGAAACCAGAGTGTCCGGAGGAAACCCACACAGACACAGAAAGCACATAAAAACTCCTTTCAGATCAGCGCTGCAAGGCGAGAGCACTAACCCCTACGCCACTGTGCTGTTCACATGAAGTTTAAGAAAAATATTCTTCAGAAATGTTCAAATATGCAATACATGGACAATTAAAAGAGAAAATCCAATTCACCAGAATAAAGGACAGTTTAACATTTGTTTGAATTCCAAGAGAGATGAAAATATCCTAAATGATAAAAATATATGTTCAGCAAGGGACTATCGTAAATCTGCACACAGCTCTGCATAGCGAATGAAACTGTACTAAATTGCAACCCGACTGATAATGAAAATAATACAACTTGTAGATGACCGTTGTTACTCATCCTTTTCAAGTTTCAAGAAAGCATCCTGGGACAAATGAAATTGCCCTATGACTGGTTCTAGCATACAAGTTATTGCCTAATGGTGGAAAAGGAAGATGCACCATAGTTAGAGGAGCACCCGCTACATGACTTGGAGAAGAGCAAGAACAGCTCAAATATCAATTAAATACCTAATCCGTATATATACAAGAGAAGTGCTGAAGAAACTAAGAGAGTGAAATGCCTATAAGTGCCATGGTGTGCAAAGACTGTCCTACACACTAGACGTATAGATGCAAGATGACTAGCCATAGTCAACTCAGAAAATATAGAGTTATTTGCGAGACTATTTGATAATATTACAGATGAAATGTTTTAAACAACCTGGACTGTCAATAATGCGCTAAAGTGGCAGACTTAACTGCTAGTAAAACACTAGACTGATACTAGATTGCTATAAAGCGGCACAAGGGGGGATCCTATCATGTTATCATGAGAATTGCATGTTGTATACAAGAATTACAGACACTTGACTGAAGGCTATATGAAACATATGATACCTGTTAAAGAAGTTTCCAGAAAAGAAAATTCTGAATGACTACTGATTCCAATACTAATGAATGATTAGTGCGGAGAATTACTTCAATCAGAGAGAAGATCTACACATGACATATCCAGGATCAAGCGTGTAACTACATTAAATATTGCCATGAGAAGAGACTGTGCTTAACAAGAAAATAATCATATATCACACTTAATCTACAAGATAATTTATCACATTTGACTTTTTGCGGAAGTAAACATGCAAGATTTACATACAAGAATGCTGACAGTCTACAACATAAGTTTTAAGAGACTTTTAATTCAACAGTAAAGATCCTGATCAATTCAAGAGAGAGAATTACTCCTAAATATTGGAAACATGAAGTGGAGAAGCAACTTTAACAATGAGATGTTAATATATATGTTTTATTGAGAATATATTTGAAAACAGCTACTGCAACTGGCTAGCTTGCAATTTAAATTGCTAAAGAACTTTTCAATGCTTACATTTTTTATATGATATCTATATTATTTAAATAGAAAGATGACATTATTTTATAGGATTCTGTTGGCAAACTACACATACTTTATTTTACTACATACCATTTGTGAAAGAAACCTTGTGGTATAAGAAAGGTGTAATTAACTGTATTAATACATAATACTAACCAACTAACTAATTAACCTGTTGTAAGCTAACAATAAAATGTTGAATGTATTGTGTTCAAAAGAATCTAGGGGCCACATGAACGGTATAATTCCTGTTTATACATTTTGAACTTTAAGTTTTACCATATGTCTTAAAATGGGTGACAAATATTGCCTAGAATTTTCCTACATATCTACACAAGCTACCACAGAGACAGAAACTACAGATTCAAGGGTGAATCCATACATGTGTTATATACAAAGACTATAGCCATATCTAGACCAGCAAAATATGTTTATTGGAGAAGATATTAATCTTACTATTGAGTCTATTGTCAGGCAGGCAACACAGCTGACAACGCTACTTAATGAGCAAGGTTTTGCAAGAATGAAAGATTGCATTACTTTTAATTTTGAGTATGGAATTTTTTTTTTCCGGAGAAATATAACAACTACGGAGATCGCTAATCATCTGCCATCATTTTCCTGCAAGGGGGGATGTCAGAATTCTAGCGTTTTTATTTATGCAGGAAAAAAGCTGTCATAAGTGTATGGTTTAAGCTTTAATGTTCTATGCAAAATTTCATTGTAAAGTGAAAAGTTAGAGTACTTTATATTGCTCTGTGACATAACATATTCCAGGCTGTGAGGCCTATAAGATTATTCTAGTTACAAAAAGTCAGAGCATTCTTGTTTATGCTAGTGCGTGGCCTTAATATTTAAAGAGGCTTCTGTGTGAAGACAAAGAAGCAAGTTAAACTCACATTACTGCAGTAATTATAAATGCACATAATTATTACACACAGATATTATTAATCTAAATATTAATGATCAATACAGTCCTTCTAAAGAAAGAAATAGTTATTGTAAAACCCTAAATAAAAGAATGTATTACTTTGAATTACATGTAAACTGCATTCTGCCAGTGATATAGACAGTGAAACTTTTATAAGGTTATTTTAATTTGCAAGCTAGAAGATGTTTACATGTTCCTTTGCTTGAAGGCCGTTACAGCCAGCAAGAAAAATTCCCAGCTGGAGAAGTCAAAATATGATAAAAAATAAAACAAGGGGTTTTCCAAATTAGTTAAAGATGACTCCATGATGCCATCTGGCGTCAACATTATTGATACTGTTTGTTATTTGTTATGAAATGCTGACCTCTGCCGGTTGAATTTAGATATTTATTTCTTCATCAGAAAGACAAATATATGGAAAAGGATTTTATATTATCAAGATTTCATGTGCAATTATTTCTTTTATGATTAATTGTTTTAAGAAGAATTATATAATAAGCTTTATATTTAAATAAGTATATTAGAAGCCTTATATGTTTCAATAAGCCTTAAATTGCTGAAGGCTCTTGCAGGTCTGTGTTAGTGTCAATCTGACTTGGGAAAGTACCAAGACATTCCAACATAATTAGCAGTGAACACTTTATCAGATATGCGTCATGAATGACATTGTTTAGTCCTCATGTCTGGGTCAGCCAACAGACAAGATGGCTGCGTCAGAAATGACCTAAACAAAATGTCAAGCACTCCAAATGACGTTAATTCCCACAAGATAAGGTAATTAAGAATTTATAAACAATAATATTGTGACTTAGGAAATCAAAACATGATAAAGCATTGACGCACGGAAGCTTTAGCCAATCAGAGTCTGGGATTCAGGGAAAGTCCAGATTAGGCAGCCATATTGCCTCCAACCCCTATAAAAGTAGAAGCTGAAAGCTCATAGTTTGCAGAAGCCCAACAATCTCCTGAGAAGACACATGAGGCAGAAGCTACCTTCCCACACGTGGTTTTAGATGCTGAAGAGATGACAGAGAAGGGGTAATATGCTTAATATTCTGGTGATTTACTTTATTAATTTTTCAGCATTAAGTTTTATTAAGATGTTAGCAAGAAGTTTTTTAGAAGCTATTTTTTATGCTATTTCTTTAAGAAGATTACTACAAGTTTTACACAGCTACTAGATACACAGCTATTGATACAGATGAGACTACTTTTGATCTTATTCTACATAACACAACTGTTATATTCTTTTTTGAATGTACTTAGATGATTGATAATTGCTTGGCTCTAAAGCCTTGATAAGATGGAATACTGTTATAAGGAAACACTACTTGGAACTGTTCATATTTTGTATATATGCTGTATGATAAGCAAATACAATTTTTTATATAAAATCATATACTGAGTGCTCTGATTCATTTCAAGGTATACCGTCAATCTATAATTACTGTTATAGAGGGTTCAGACCCCACTATGCCGGATTTATATGATAGCAACGCTTTAAGGGCTGGTCCTTTACTGAGTTAGCAATCATGAAAAAGGCAAAAACCGCTCAGGTTTTTGACACTCCTGCTGATCCTGTGTCTCTAATACTTTTAGCCACAGCCCCTGAACAAGCATGCAGATCAGGTGCTCTGACGGAAGTCAGACTGGATTAGCTGCATGCTTGTTTCAGGTGTGTTATCCATCCACTACTGCAGCCAAAGAGATCAGCAGGACAGCCAGGCAACTGGTATTGTTTAAAAGGAAACATCCATATCCCTCTCAGTTAAGGTTCCCTTTAAACGCCGAGCCGAGCTGAAGTCAAGTAGAAGGATCCTGGCGTATGAGTCAGGTCTATCCAGGTGTTCATTTACGAGCTCCAGGCAGATGTTTATGGCGTCGTCAGTAGACCTGTTTGCTCTATACGCAAACTGGAACGGGTCTAGCAGGGTCTCAGTGGACAGCTTGAGGAGAGGCAGAACCAAGCTTTCAAAGGATTTCATGATGACAGATGACAGATGTAAGAGCCGACGGCCTGAAATTGTTGAGGTCTGAGACACCATGTTTTTGGGGGACAGGGATGATTGTGGACCTCTTGAAGCAAGCAGGGACCCTGCCTTCCTGGATAGATTTGGTAAAGATGGATGAGAGAATAGGAGCAAGCTGCTGCGCGCAAGTTTTCAGACAGGCTAGTGAAACTCCGTCTGGGCCTGAGGCTTTCATTGCATTTATCTTTGCCAAGTGTTTCCTGACATCCACCTTGTTCACAGCTAGAGGGGGGTGGGCTTGGGTGCGGGGCCGCTAAGTCAGCGGAGAGGACAGGAGGCTAAGGGGACCTTGCTGGAACTGGCAGGTTCTCGAATCTGCAATAGAATTCACTGAGGTTTTCGGCGAGCTCGGTGCTGGGAGTTACGTGCTGGGAGTTACGTGCTGGGAGTTACGTGCTGGGGGGGGGGGGGGGCTTGTAGTTTGTGGCAGCCTTAAGCCCCTTCCAGATAGTCCTTGTGTCCCTTGAGGAGAGGTTATGTTCCAGTTCTTTTTGGCGGCCCTCAGCTCCCTGTTTAGGGTGTTTTTTGCACTCCTATACTCCTCACGGTGGCCAGACTTGAACGCCAGTTCCTTGCTTCTGCGCAGTTGCCAAAGTTTATTGGAGAACCATGGTTTGTCATTGGGGTAGTGTTTGCGGATTTTTGTTGGTACGCACTGGTCCTCACAGAAGCTGATGTACGAGGATACAGTGTCTGCCCACTCATCTAGGTTCGGTGTTTCTAGAGCCTCCCAGTCAGTACAGTCGAAGCAGGCTTGAAGTTGAAGTTTAGCCTCATCCGACCATACTTTGCTGGATCTTAGGACTGGTTTTGCCGTTTCCAGACGTCGCCTGTAGGTGGGTATCAGGTGAATGATGCAGTGGTCCGATGAGCCTAGTGCTGCCCACGGGGTTGCCTTGTATGCATCTTTCAGGACCGTATAGCAGTGGTCCTGAGTGTTGGCGTTCCTGGTTGGGCAGGTGACATGCTGGTGGTAGCGTGGCAGCTCTTGGCGTAGGTTGGCCTTGTTAAAGTCCCCCAAGATAATGAATAACGAGGTCGGGAGGGACGTCTCCCACTGTGTGACAGTATCAGTGAGCTCGCGCAGGGCCGTTTTGACATCAGCGTCAGGGGGAATGTACACCCCAACAAGGACAAAAGAGGAAAATTCCCTGGGTGAGTATACGGGTCTGCAGTTTACCAGAAGGAGTACCAGGTCCGGGGAGCATCTCTTGGCAAGAACAGAGGTGTTGGAGCACCAGGCCGAGCTGATGTAGAAACAGATGCCCCCCCCCTCTCCTTTTCCCAGACAGCATGCTGTCACGGTCTGCCCGGATGATACTGAAACCAGGGAGATGGAGGGCACTGTCGGGGATGCCGTCGTGTAACCATGATTCTGTGAAGCAGAAGACTGGGGTGTTGCTGCCCAGTTCCCTCCTGTTGCTGAGGAGCCGCAGTTCGTCTATCTTGTTTGGGAGAGAGCAGACATTTTCCGGGAGGACTGCAGGGATGGCTGATCGCAGTCCTTTCCTTCTTAGTCTCACACGGACGCCGGCTCGGCAGCCCCTCCATTACTGGCCGACACGGGGCCCAGACCCGGAGGCAGTGATTTTTTGGGCATGGATCTAGACGGAGTCAAACAAGAGGTTACCCTCTGGGTGCAGGACTGCGCAAGGTTCCCATTTTAGGAGCTGTGATCTGGGGTAGGTGGTGCGTGTGGGTTGAGGGGGCATGGGGGGCATGGGTTTGGAGCCACCTCGTGGGTGCAGAGGCAACTTGCAATATTGTTCAACAGTGCCGTACAGTACAGCCCATATTGCGACCCAGCTACGGTGACGGTGCAACCCAGCTCAGTAGTGTGGCAAACACAGTGCGCTACGATAACGGTGCAACACAGTCCCTATGTGACCGTAAAAACAGTGCAACACAGTCCATATTTCCCAAGCTACGGTGGCAATTTGCCCCAGTTCATCACCCTCCTGCGGTAATCATGCAACAGTGCAACAACCGTTTAGTGAACCCCCGTTAGAACAGTTCTACACGGCACATATTGTGACCCAGCCGCAGATCCAAACATATACAGTAAATAAGTATGGTCATATAGCCTGTCTGCAGGGGTGAAAACCAGTGGTGCGGCAGCTGACCAAGAAGCAGTATTAGGTAGGTAAGGTAGGTGGCCCTTCAGTGGTGCAGGTTGGTGGAGGGCATGGGACACAGGGAAATATGCTGGCACTGCCTCAGCACCCAGTATAGCCCAGAAACAGATGGGCACAGAAACAATCCCAGTAACGCAGAAAACCCAGCAGACTGGACTCTCACCTGGTGAATCCTGTGTGAGTCTACCCTCCGGCCGAGGGACTTCAGTAGCCTGCAGCTGGCAGTGGAGGGCGGGTCTGCCGTGGAGGTACCTGGCCGCGTGTCTCGGACAGAGATGGCCCGTGGGGAGGCCTCAGCTGGTGATGCGGTACGGAGGAGGAGCGGCACGTGGGGAGGCCTGGAGTGGAGGCTTCAGCTGGCGATGCGGCGGCACGTGGGGAGGCCTGGAGTGGAAGCCTCAGCTGGTGATGCGGAGGAGGAGCGGCACGTGGGGAGGCCTGGAGTGGAAGCCTCAGCAGGCATGCGGTGCGGAGGAGGAGCGGCACGTGGGGGGTCTGGAGTGGTGGCCTCAGCCGGCAATTCGGAGCGGAGGAGCGGGTCAGTGTCTCCTGTGACTGGCAGTGGAGGAGCCCACATGCGGATGTCGTGCTGGAGATGCGGCGATGAACAGTGTGTCCGACAGGATCCTGTGAGGGTGGCCTGTTCCACTGCGAGGCGGGGATCCGAGGCAGCGGTCTGTCCTTACTTGTTCTGGCTGGACAGATGAGTTTGTGTGCTGGCTGCGGCAGGATAGCGGCAGGACACCCGATGCAACCCTGGAGAGCCTGCTGATGGAGGTGAGGTGAGCTCAACGTGGGTGATCATGGCCACGTTCAGACCCGGTCCGGGGTCCTAGGAATATAGCTAGGGAGGCACCTCTGCAAAGGAACGCTAAGCTACCGACCAATAACAAAAAAAAATAACCAATAACTAAAAAACAGCTAGAAAACAACAAAAAGAGGGGGAAAAGGGAAAAGTCACAGGAGCCCTGTGAGCCAAGGCAGCCTCACGGCGCCATCTTGGATCAGTGCATGACTGACTTGTGTATATAAAAGCACTGGGTGTGGGTTTTGCTGGGCTTGTGACTTGTTTTTTCTGTCCTGTGGAGTGTCAATTTTTTAAAAATAATGTTTCGATTTTTCCATTTGTCAATTTGGGGCACATGGTTGCTGCATTTCTTTATTGAAGGCATATGGTGGCTATTGGGTGCATATGGTGACTGCATTTGGCTATTGGAGGGAACATGGTGGTGGCATTTGTCTATTGTGGTCACACGGTGGAGGCATTTGTCTATTGGGGGCACACAGTGGCTGCATTTGTCGATTGGGGTTTCTGCTAATGGAGGGGTCTGAAATGACCTGTGTGACCAAACCCACAATGGGGCACCTATGGTACCTATCTAACCTATACAGAGTGCGTATTTTTCCACAGTGTGTGCGTTTCCACAGCATATCTGTGTGTGTGTGTCTGTGTGTGTGCGTGCAAGCGTGCGTGCGCACGCACGTATGCATATACAGCATGTATGTATGTATCCACAGAATATCTGTGTCTCTAGGCCCAGCATATGAAACTTGCCCCAGGCCCCGCGTACTGTAAGGCCGCCTCTGCACACAGCCCCACAGCATGATGGAATCACCACCATATTTTACTGCAGGTAGCAGGTGTTTTTCTTGGAATGCTGTGTTGTTTTTCCTCCATGCCTAACGCCCCTTGTTATGCCCAAATAACTCATTTTAGTTTCATCAGTTCACAGCACCTTATTCCAAAATGAAGCTGGCTTGTCCAAATGTGCTTTAGCATTATTCAAGCGGCTCTGTTTGTGCTGTGAGCAGAGAAAAGGCTTCCTCTGCATCACTCTTGCATACAGCATTTCCTCGTGTAAAGTGTGTAGTCGCTTCTGTTCATTCGAGATTTTTCTTGATCTGCCACTTCGAGCCTTAACTTGAACTGAGCCTGTGGTCTTCCATTTCCTCAATATGTTCATAACTGTAGAAACAGACAGCTGAAATCTCTGAGACAGCTTTTTGTATCCTTCCCCCAAACCATGATGGTGAACAATCTTTGTCTTCAGGTAATTTGAGAGTTGTTTTGAGACACCTATTTTGCTATTCTTCAGAGAAATTTAAAAGAGGAGGGAAACTTACAATTGACCACCTTAAATACTCTTTCTCATGATTGGATTCACCTGTGTATGTAGGTCAGGGGTCATGGAGCTTACCAAGCCAATTTAAGTTTCAATAATTGGTTCTAAAGGTTTTTAAATCAATAAAATGGCCCAAATGTATGCACCTGCCTAATTTTGTTTAAACAATTATTGTGCACTTTCTGTAAATCCAATAAACTTCATTTCACTTCTCAAATATCACTGTGTGTGCCTCCTATATGATATATTTAACTGACATTTTTTATCGTAACAACCAACGATTTATGCAGGAAAATCATGACGATTAACAAGGTTGCCCAAACTCTCACATCTCACTGTATATGTTAAAGAAACACTGTAACATCAAAAACATCCCCTGGGGGGTACTCACCTCGGGTGGGGGAAGCCTCGGGATCCTAATGAGGCTTCCCACGCCATCCTCTGTTCCACGGGGGTCTCGCTGCAGCCCTCCGAACAGCCGGCGACACAACCAACTGTCAATTCAATATTTACCTTTGCTGGCTCCAGCGGGGGCGCTGTGGCTGCTTTCGGCTCCGAAGTAGATGGAAATACACGATCTCAGTCGGGTCCGCTCTACTGCACAGGTGCCGGAGACTTGCGCCTGCGCAGTAGAGCAGACCCGAAGGCGATCGGGTATTTCCGCCTACTTCGGAGCCGACAGCCATCAGAGCGCCTGCGCAGGAGCCGAGAAGGTAAATATTGACGTCACCGCTGTACGGAGGGCTGCAGCGAGACCCCTGAGGGACGGAGGACGGCGCGGGAAGCCTCATTAGGATCCTGATGCTTCCCCCACCCGAGGTGAGTACCCCCCAGGGGACGTTTTGACGTTACAGATTCTCTTTAAGGCCAGAACCCAAAGTCTGGCCATTTCGGGTTCTGACCGGTCAAAACGCGAAGTGGCCGTGCATCTGCGGCCATTGTTAGAAATGAAAAATTCCCGGCCGCATAAATGGAATTAGATGGCCATCTCGCTGCATCCCCTGGTGGCAATGTGACCAGATGAAGCCGCTCTTCGGCTCTGCCTCCTCCCCCTGCCCCTCTACTATGCAGCTTTGGCAGCCGGGGGACACGCAAATCGTTCCAGAGTCGTTCGTAGCGGCAGGGAATCCTGCCATTCATTCCTCTGCAGAGCGTGTGCTGGCAGAAGCAATGTCTGCAGCCTTCCCGCTCTGCTTCCCCGCCGCTACGAACGACTTTGGGAGACACGCGTGTCCCCGGCTGCCAAAGTTGCATAGGAGAGGGGCAGGGGAGGAGAGGAGGCAGAGCCAAATAGGCGACTTCATCGTGTCACATTGCCACCAGGAGAATCAATTCATTTACGCCGCCGGAATTTCAACACATTTAACCGCAGCGAGACGGCCAACTAATTCCATTTATGCGGATGAGAATCTTACATTTCTAACATTGGCCGCAGGGGCACGGCCACTTCGCGTTTTGACCGGCCAGAACCCGAAGTGGCCAGACTTCGGGTTCTGGCCATAACGTATACAAAACATGCAGTGTTGGTGGGCCTTGAGGGCCGGGTTGGGGAACACTGCCTTGAAGGACCACTATCACTGTCAAAATACATGTGTATACATACTTATAGGCAGTACATTTCTTCCAGTTTAAAATGCACAACATAATTTCTCTTATGTTGCTGTCCCTTACAGTAGGCAGTACAAATCTGACAGGTTTTGGACTAGTCCATCTCCACATGGGGGATTATCAGTATCTAATTTGCTCTTTACAAAAGCATTTACACAAAGATGTCATCCAGATGACTGCTCATTTACACACTATTTTGGAGGCTGTACTGTGCAACGGCCATTCCTCTGCTGTTGAAAATTAAAAAAAACACTGACTCCTTATGAAAGTAGTTCCTTTAAGAAAATCTGATTTTGTGAAAATGTAATCAGAGTAGAGAGAGATAGTGCTAAAATGTGTTGATCTTCTGACTGTTCTTTCTGATAGCTTTTGCATTTAAAACAAGGTTTATGGTGATTGAATAATGAAGAATGAATTGTTACTTTTGTTGTAGGTGAGGGCCAGTCTTGTTCTCAACATCATTGCTTCAGTAGTTGCTTCCGCTGCCATCATCTGTCTTTCAATCAATTTTAGAGTATTCTCTGGTCCGTACGATGAATTACAGTTCTGTGTCTATCATGAACAAAGTCACACCTGCGAACACTTGTTTGATCTAACAGTAAGTATCCCATTCCATGCTTTACAAATAGACACTACGCTGTATGTAATATAAACTGCAGAATTTTTGCAGAGACAGCGCCTTGAAAGGCAGCTTTAAACATTTTCAGAGTGATGAGATGGCTTATACAAAACAGAGATCTGACGTAGGCGTGGAACGCCGAAACGCGTCATGACGTCCTAGGCGCAGGGCAGCTGCCGCTAAACTCCCGTGTACCCCATCCCGCTGGCGTAACTGGACCCTTGGGGTTACCACATCTACTGGCCATAGTGTGGAGGAAGCCAGACCGGTAAACTAACATTCAGGACACGGTGATTTGCAACATTGTGATAAGCTTTGTCTTACTTTTAACATTGTAAGTTTTAATTTTTCTTTGTGTGAGAAGCAACATTAAAAAAGTTAATACACCAGAGAGCGCTCCTCTCCTTTTTCTTTTTTCTGTTTTCATCAGTCAATTTACCCTAATCCCAGAGTAAATCAGGAGCAGCACTCATTGGTGGTTTAACGATTACCTGTGGAGACACTAACTGGCTGAGCGCAGTGGAATACGTTTGAATTATACAAAACAGAGAGGATGAGAAAAGGATCTCATTCTTTCTTAGTGCCACCATACTTTATTGGAGGTGGTCTCCGTTAAGGTAACTTATCAATATCTGACTGATATTGATCATTTACCTGGATATTGCTATGCACACTTGATATTCTATCTGTTGTCTGAAGGCATCTGAGGCATTCCCGGTCCCCTGGTCGCCAGGCCCTGCTCCACCAACCTGGAGCAACCACCCTCCACCTGGTCTTCACAGGGTCTGCTAGGCTTATGTAATGCAGGATCTGGCAGGAGCCCACCGAACTGACACCTACTGGCACCTTTCTACACAGTGCCTGACCAACAGCTGCAGATCCATCACAGCCTGCTAAGCGAGAAATGAAATGGGCTAGGTTGCACTGCAATCGTAGGGGGGGGGGGGGGGGGGGGGTGTCTTATTTTTATTATTTTTCACTGTTCTCTTTCTCACTGTCTTAATTTTCCACTGCTCTTGTACACCTTCTGTCTTACTATCCTTCCTTTCTCTACTTTCCTCTCCTCTCTCTCTTCCTCAGGATAGACTTGGGGGTCATCTGATTCAAATTATCGCTGGAGAAGCGTTTGAGTGCCATGTACGGCAGCAGATGTCCCCCTTGACCTTTCTCCTAGGTCCTTCTTACGGACCCCTCTAGCTATGCCTTCACTCTATTTTCTACTCTATGCCTTGTATATGCATTGTAACTCAGGGGCATTTCTAGGTTGCTGTGAGATCTGGGGCACCCCTGGGCACCAAGAGGGAATGAGCGCGCTGCACCGAAAAATGGGTGTGGTTATGCCGTGTAAAGTGGGCGTGGTCAAAGGTGGGTCCAAATGTGCATGAACATAGCAGTGGCATAATTTAAACATATTCAATAGGCAGCATTTCACATATATAAGCCCCTCACCTGGCTTCTGTCTTGTATTCGGCTGGCTGGTATAGGTTAGATAGGTAGATTCCCCCAGCGTAGGTTAGATAGGTAGCTTCCCCCAGTTTAGGTTAGATAGGTAGCTTCCCCCAGTGTAGATTAGATAGGTAGCTGCCCCCAGCATATGTTAGATAGGTAGCTGCCCCCAGCATAGGTTAGATAGGTAGCTGCCCCCAGCGTAGGTTAGATAGGTAGCTGCCCCCAGCATAGGTTAGATAGGTAGCTGCCCCCAGCGTAGGTTAGATAGGTAGCTGCCCCCAGCGTAGGTTAGATAGGTAGCTTCCCCCAGTGTAGATTAGATAGGTAGCTTTCCCCGGTATAGATTAGATAGGCAGCTGTCCCCAGTATAGATTAGATAGGCAGCTGTCCCCAGTATAGATTAGATAGGCAGCTGTCCCCAGTATAGATTAGATAGGCAGCTGTCCCCAGTATAGATTAGATAAGCAGCTCTGACCAGTATAGATTAGATAGGCAGCTTCCCCCAGTATAGATTAGATAGGCAGCTTCCCCCCGTATAGATTAGATAGGCAGCTGTCCCCAGTATAGATTAGATAGGCAGCTGTCCCCAGTATAGATTAAATAGGCAGCTTTCCCCAGTATAGATTAGATAGGTAGCTTCCCCCAGGGAGGCGGGAGAAAGGAGGAGGGGGCACTGGGCGGAGCGGCGGGGGGGGGGGGGGGGAGCGGGCAGTTACAAACTCACCTCCGATCACCGCAGACACAGCCTCCAGCTCCTTCCGACTTCCTCCTCCGCCGTGGCTCGCATTGGTAACAGCGGCCCCTGTGCATCATCACAGGGGGCGCTGTAACCAAGGCGACGGACGCCGGTGGGAGGAAGCTGTGCCTGCGTCGATCCGAACAGAAGGTGAGTTTTGAACTGCCTGCTCCGCCCAGTGCCGCCTCCTGCCTCTCAATCGATCCAGGGCACCATGGCAACAGGTTCTGGGAGGCGCCCCGGATCAAAGGCCCTAGCGACGCCACTGTTGTAACTACTGTATGTATCTAATATATGTATATGTATGCACTGTGTATATATTGTATATCTACTGTACCTAACGTATGCTTACTGTACCACCACGGACCCTGTTTGGTGCCAAAATCAATTCCGGGTACAACTCACATCGTACTTGGCAAAATAAATGATTCTGATGCAATGTTAATTAAACCACAACCACCACTAGCTGTACTGTTTCATGCAGTACAAAGCTATGGGAACAATCTTCAAGTGTCACATTTGCCCACAGCTCCTGTTCTTCAATCTATGCTGGCCAGATAAAGAACTAAAAAACTTCCATTCTCGAATTAATATTTGAATCAAATATTTATCAAGAGCGCCTTAACCACTTCCCCGCCGCTGTACAGTATATCTGTCCCCTTTAAACGTCACTTCCGAGGCCGGGCATAGATATATGTACTCCTGCCACCACCGCCACTGTTCGCTCTCCCGCTCGCTCGTGTGCATGCTCCTGCATACATTGCCGCCCCTCGCCTGGAGATCAATGAATGGGAACGCAGTTCCCATTAATTAATCTAAATCCCTGTAGCAATGATCAGCAGATTCTTTGAGAAGCTGCACGATCATTGTGAAAAAATAAATGCATAAATACTTACCTTAGGGACTGAACTTTTTTAATATGTATGTCAAAAGGGTATATGACTGTTATATTTTAAATGATGGGCTTGTAAATAGTGATGGACGCAAAACTGAAAAAAATGCACCTTTATTTCCAAATAAAATATTGGCGCCAGATATTGTGATAGGGATATAATTTAAATAGTGTAATAATTAAATATAATAATAATAAATAATCGTTTTAATTATAGTAGCATGCATTATTTAAAAATAATTTTGGCCGAAACCTGAAAAATAATGATTTTTTCCAATTTTTTTCTTATTTCTCCGTTAAAAAACATTTAGAATAAATTAATGTACCACCCAAAGAAAGCCTAATTGGTGGCGAAAAAACAAGATGTAGTTCATTTAATTGTGATAAGTAGTGATGAAGTCATTGGCTAATGAATGGAAGGAGCACTGAAAGGTTAAAATTGCTCTGGTGCTGAAGGGGTAAAACCCCCTCAGTTGTGAAGTGGTTAATTTTCAATTGATGTTTATTAGATTCAATAATCTAATTAAATCTAAGGTTTAAAATCTCTGATATTGTGTGGCCCTTATGTTCTTTTCTAGATCATGGCACCAGAGGCTTAACTACAAATCTTGGGAGACAAAAGTCTGATGGAGCTCACTAGTTTAGGTGTTACTTGAGCAATGAAACTCTCTCTTTTAGCTTGGACATAGCAGCATATAGTCATCCTCAATGCATCCAGTACATGTATATGGAGAGCCATAATAATCCTGTTCCCCCCCACCGTGGGATTACCAGTAAAGCAATACAGCCACTTGCCTGGGCCCAGGACTGCTGAATGTGGTAAAAGGGGCCCAGCTGTCACTTCCTCTCTGCTAAAAGTTGCCTGGGCCATGTCCAGCACCACTTAAAGAGGGAAGGGTCACTCATTATCACTTGCTGTTGGATGCACAATTTCCCTGCATCACCATATCAGTTCTGAACAATTACTTGCCTAATTACTTTCCTAAGTAGAGGGAAGGTTCTGGGTCCTATAGAGCCTTCCTGTTCTCCTGCCGGTCACCTCATTCCCCGCAGGCTTCTCGGTTTAAATCTCCCACTGCGGGATACTTTGCCCACGTGCTTCAGAAGATTGCCCTAGCCCCATTGAAGTGGACTGCTAACGGGAAAGCCTGCAGGGAAACCCGGGGACTGTGAGGAGAATGGGAAGGCTATATAGGACCCAGAGCCTTCCCTCTCCTTAAATAAGTATCGTATTTTTCGGACTATAAGACGCTCCGGACCATAAGACGCACCTAGGTTTAGAGGTCAAAATCCAGGGAAAAACATATACTAAACCTGGTGCATCCATGGTGCAGGAGCGTCTTATGGATCTTCTCTTCCCCAAGCTACTGAGTGCTTAGAGGGAGGGATTAGACTGTAAGCTCACAGTGTGCTGCAGCCTGCAGTGAAAATCAGTGTCATTCACCCTCTGTCTCCACATTCATAAATGTAGAAACCAGCTAAGTAAGGTATATCACCTTTCTAAAGCAAGATTTATACGTTTCATTTCAATGCCAGGCAATTTTCCACTGCGTGTGTGTTTATATTCAGCCCTCTCCACATCAAGTATAAAGATCATCTCCCCTCTACTATATGCAGCATTTAGTCATATATTGCATTTTTTTATGTAAAACATATTCCTCCCTCCCTCCCTGCTTAATGCCCTTGATTCATTCTGCTGTCACTGTAATGACAGCGGCAATGTCCTGCTACAATCAGCTTCCCTCCCTCTGATGCCTGCCCGATGTGTTGCAGCGAGAGCGCACTATGCTCGGCTTGGCTGCGCTCGTCCCCCCTCCGCCCTCTCTTGGTAGCCATGTGCTGCAGTAGTGTCACTCACCCTCTCTGTCCGTGCATCGGCGGCTGTAATCAGCTGTGTGCGTTATGCACTAGCGTATCATCTTCTCCCTCCAATAACATTATGCTTCAGGGAGGTCAGCATTCGTTACAGTCACCCCCTCTGTCCGTGGAGCAGTGGCTTTAAGCATTATGCATCAGCGGATATTCTTCGGCGGTGTAACTTAGAGCACCGCTTGATGACCTCATTAAGTGAGCAACACTTAAAGCTTCCCCTTCCGAAGAATATCCGCCGATGCATAATGCTTAAAACCGCTGCTCCACGGACAGAGGGGGTGACTGTAACGAATGCTGACCTCCCTGCAGCATAATGTTATTGGAGGCTACACTACGGGAGAAGATGATACGCTGCATAACACGCACAGCTGATTACAGCCGCCGATGCACGGACAGAGAGGGTGAGTGACACTACTGCAGCACATGGCTACCGAGGGAGGCAGGAGGGGGGATGGGCGCAGCCAAGCCGAGCATAGTGCGCTCTCACTGCAACACATCGGGCATCAGAGGGAGGGAAGCTGATTGTAGCAGGACATTGCCGCTGTAATTATTGTGACAGCGGAATGAATTGGGGGCATTAGCATTCAAGCAGTAAGGGAAGGAATGGAGCCCGGACCAATACACAGCCAGAGATTTAGGGGAGGCGCAGCCTACAGTGGCACATTCGGACCATAAGACGCAGCAACATTTCTCCCCTCTTTTGGGAAAGAAAAAAGTGCGTATTATGGTCCGAAAAATACGATATCTGTTTTTTGTTTGAAATTTCCCTTCAGACTCCCTTTAAAGGGAGCCTAAACAAACATACTGTCATTAAGTTACATTAGTTATGTTAATTAGAATAGATAGGTAATATAATTTTTTACCCACCCTGTTTTAAAAGAACAGGCAAATGTTTGTGATTCATGGGGGCTGCCATCTTTGTCATGGGTGCAGCCATCTTTTTGGTTGAAAGGAGGTGACAAGGAGCAGGAGACACAGTTACAACTGTCCTGTGTCCTGATAACCCCTCCCAGCTGCACACGCTAGGCTTCAAATGTCAAATTCAAAATGTTAAAAAAAAAATTTGCACCAAAACAGCAGAACGAGAGCAACAACATCAGAAATCCCATCATGCTTTGCACAGCATCAGAGGAAAAAAGCCCGGGCAGTTTTCTTCTGTGCAGCTAAAAATGAGGCTTGGATAAGAGAAACAAAGTTCTGATGCTGTGATACTGTTAAAGAAACACCAGGCCTTTTCAGTGCTGCTGAGTCGATTTTTAGTCCGGAGGTTCACTTTAAGGCAATTCTGAAGACAAAAAGGGGCCAAGCTCAGTACTAGGAAGACGTACCTAATAAAGTGGCAAGCGCAATATATCAATTTTCCTGTCGTGTTTCTTTTGGTTCATGTATTAGCACACTATTTAGTAATCATAACCCCCCAAAATGCCAAATGCTGCAACAATAACCCCAAATATCAAATGCAGCCACTATGACCATCAAATAATAAATGCAGCAAACATTGCCTCCGATACATGCAATGCTGCAATAGTTACCTGCAAATGTAGCAAACGTTACCTCCGGCACATGAAATGTGGCAAACATTACCGCGACACGTGACGACTTTACCTTATACACGTGAAATGCGGAACATGAAATGCTACAATGTTTATTACAAGTGTGGTGGACATACCATGACATGCATCTATGAAAACAGGTTTGAAAAGTTCAAATTGTGCAGCACTGGCAATTTAACGACTTTTTCCCATCTGACTATAAACTTCTGAAGATTCTGTCCCATCTGCTTAAAACTTATTTTGTTTTAGACCTTTTGTATATAAACTTTTTGCAGAGTGCAGCTATGAGAGGGTTGACACACTGACACCAATTAAGACATTCCTCTCAGCTAACAGCAGAATTTGCTTAAAGAGGAGCTGTTAGGTATAGGGTCTCAGAGAAAAAAAAACACATATGTCAGTAGCTAAATATTGGCTGTACTTACATTACATATGCATTTCACTGTCCACGTTTGGATTTCACAGAATTTTTATATAGTATTTGCAGAGAATGATGCTCCTGACAGCTCATGGCAGGCTCCATGTTTGTCTGTCTCCTATGAAGCCAATTGTGATGCCATATCCTCCCTGCTTCCTGATGATTCGACTCACAAAAAAAATCCTAATGGTTCATGATCTGGACAACACTACTGTGCAGTAAATAATAATTAGCCGTGTGGCTAGGAAAAATAGCGGACTCATGCAGTATACTCTAACGGAACATGTGCCCTGTGATTTTTCAGTGCTGTGAGTTTAGGCTGCAGTTACAAGCTGCTGTAACATGAGCCTATAACTTCCCACTGTGAAAGCAGCCTTAGGGCGGGATAGTGAAATGAAGAGGAGGACCCAAGGTAGTGCAGTGGGGAGAAGAAGCAGACCCAGAATGCTTTGCAGTATCTGTTATGCGTCCTGCCGGCCTCCTTAGGAGCTTGGGAATAACAGCCTTGCTGTTCAGCACACATTAAAGTAAGAGAGATTTTTAACTTTAGTATTGCCTTTTTGGCTTCCTTCTAAACTGTTTAACACAGGAGAATAGAGGTTTAAATTAGCTTTTACAGCCTGACAGTTACTCTTTAATGATGTGGGGGAGGGGGGCAACTTCACTCCTCCCTCCCTCTCCATGCCCCCCCCCCCCCTCCTGTTGCAGAGCACAGAGGTACCTGGAGTGGCTTGGATGATATATAGTCTCAGAAAAAGGAGAGGGAAAGCCGGCACTGCTGTTGCTTGGTTTATTCCAATATATGCTTACAAGTTGCTCATAAGAATAGAAGACGTGCTATTGCAGGCAGCTGTGGTGGCTGAAGCAGCATACAGAAGGCTAAATTCTGGCTTCCAGTCCCTCATTAAAGGATACCTGTAGGGAAAAAAGTGCCCCAAATAGGCAAATCAGGTAAAAAAAAGTGCAGGAGCCCTAAAGGAAAAAAAGGCGCTACCATAGGCGTCTATGATAAAAGCAGCGATTAACAGCAGAAAACCCGAAATTTGGGCACAAGGTGGCGCTCGCTATCAGGTGCCTGCAGGAGCCGAAATGTACCGGTTTTGCTGCAAATCGTGGCTTTTAAACTCTGGCTAACATATTAACCACTTAACGACCAGCTAACGCCGATGGGCGGCGCATGGTTGTTAGTGGTATAGCATGGAAACCTTTCCATGCCAGTTCACTGAGGTTGTCTCCGTGAACAGTGTGCGAGCCGCCGATCGCGGCTCGCACACGTAATGTAAACACGCGGGGAAGAAATCCCCGCTGTTTACATCATACGGCGCTGCTGCGCAGCAGCGCCGTAAGGCAGATCGGCCTCTGATTGGCCGGGGATCGCATATGATAGGCTGAAGCCTATCCTACAATGCGCAGGACGGATATCCGTCCTGCGATACCTAAGGGAAGGAGGGGAGGGAGGTAAGCGGGGAGAGGGCGGAAAACGCTGCGAAGGGGGGCTTTGAGGAGCCCCCCCCCCGCAACTCACTAATGGCCGGCGGCGATCAGACCCCTCCAGCAGGACATCCCCCTAGTGGGGAAAAAAGGGGGGAAGTCTGATCGCCCTGGTGTAATCCTGATCGGTGCTGCGGGCTGTAGAGCCCACGCAGCACCGATCATTAGAAATCCGGCTGGTCCTTAAGTGGTTAAATGTGGGCGCCAGGGGTTTGCATTTCCACAAACCCCAGGTGCCCGCAATTCTATCAGCCAATAATTGCTGTTTCAGCCACTAGCTGTAGAATGACAAATATTTTATTAGAGCAAAATATGTTTCAAAATATTTACCTCCCACCTCAAAGAGGCCTTAAACCTCATGCACATGCTAGATGAAACTTGGCCAATGACTACCTCTGGTGAGAATCTACCGTATAGTATTGTGTACAGTAGCCCCCGATGCCCCCAATGTGATTAGCCTGGCAGTTCGAGTTGGCCGAGTGCTGGCTGTAAGCATTGCTCTCCCCATATAGTATTTGTACAGCGTTTGTATTGCAATGTCGCCCGGGGGATCATGTCCCAATTCCTGCTGGGCGACATGCCTCATGCGTGTGTACAAGGCTTAAATGTTGAATAAGGAGATAAAAATGTTAGCTTATAGGTTTCTGTTGCGCATTTTTTTTAATGCATCACTCCCACATTACATGTACCTTACCCCTGTTCCTGCTAGGGTATATCCCCTTCTCTAGATTCAGTTTGATTTCTTCTACAGTCCTTTACCAGTTCACAGAAGTAGGTTTTTAGGTGCCAGTGTGCACCATCTGCTGACTAATACTGCTCCATACATGGGACTTCTTGTTAGCTACTAAACTATTTAGATTGTCTTGTTGCCACCAAGCTGCAGTACTCTGTTTGTCAATTTCTCTCCAGCCCTCCCTGTTTCCGGGTGCCCTTTCCAGCCCAGATCCTGTTTTCAGACTGCCCTGATCCTCATCTGTGTCCCACATTGCCTTGCCTGTCTTGTACTTTTGCTGGCCTACTTGACTGCTGATTTTTCCCATACACCTGCATAACCCTATACACAGAGGATACCCAACCCATCTGGCAATTGTGACAGTTTACTTTAATTTCATAGAAAATGGTTTCATTAAATAAAAATATAGTGATCATTTAACACAGTAAGAGTGATTAAGATGTGGAATGCATTTCCACAGGAAGTAGTTATGGGAAATTATATACCTGCATTTAAAGGGGGCTTAGATTCTTTCCTTGCGTTGAAAGACATCCATGGCTACAATTACTAGATAATGCCCAGTGTTGTTAATCCAGGGATTTTATCTGATTGCCATCTGGAGTCGGGAAGGAATTTTTTCCCTTTTGGGGCTAATTGGATGCCTTGTAAGGGCTTTTCGCCTTCCTCTGGATCAATAGAGATATGTGAGGGAGCAGGCTGGTGTACTTTGTTCTCTGGTTGAACTCAATGGACGTATGTCTTTTTTCAACCCAAATAACTATGTAACCCTTTTCTTGTCTTTACTTTCAGGCTGCTATTTATGGCATTCTGGCAATACTATTGGTATTTACCATGTTGTTTTTCTGCATCGCAATTACCACAGCAGTGTATGGATGTAAAACAGTGTGCAGAACATCATACAATGAAATTGTAAGTACTGTATTCTTAGTTGGAAGAAGCCAGGTAAATGAACTTTGTTCAATTCTCAACAACTCAATTTTTTGCAAAGTTTTTAAAAGCCTTGAGACAGAGATCAAAATCCAGGAGGAAACAGGTGACTGGCACTCGATATGTCCTGGAAAGGCAATTGGAATGAGGTTACCGAGCCGACTGTGCTCTCTACCTGGTGAGAGTATCACAAATTATAACTTGAGAAGAAAAGCAGGTCCGGCACCAGTCGTCAATGCTTCAGTGAGAATTTTATTCCAATAGGTACAGTAAGGTTACATGCAGGTACAAAAAGACGGCCTGACAGCCGTGTCGCAGGTCCCCCTGCTTCGTCAGAGGCCAAATAGTGGGGTACATTCACAGAACTCCTCTTATATATACTGTAATAAGGACCATAAACTCACCCCCATCTCGTCTGTACGCATCCCCGTGCGCTGCGGCAGTGTTGAACACGCCCTTCCGGGTACTCCCACTCACCGCCGCTGCCAATCACCCAGGGAGAAAGGCTAACCAATCGCGGCTGAGAATCCTCAGTCACGTGTGGCCGCCCGTCTGTCGTATTCTATGACGAGAGGGGAGGAGTGGAGAAGCGATCTTCCCAGTTGCCATAGTGACCAAGACGCGCCGGGCGCAATTCCCATAACAGCGCGTCTACAGCAAGTAAATGCCTGCACACATTGCAAACGGGTATTTAATCAATCCTCTTATGGATCCTTCAGCTAGAAGTTGTACACTAGGAGCATGGGACTTCCGAATATGAGAGAACCTACAGCCAAGACATAAACCCCCCCTAAAAACGCTCATCCTGGTACGTCATATGGCACAACTGACAATCAGGGTTCTAGCTTTCGCTATTTACATCGGCTGCCATCTCCCATAAACACATCCCCGCTCCGTGTTAAACTGACATAGAACAATAAAGTTCACAATTGCAGAGTCTCACGTTGCCATGACAACAGAACATGCTAACACATCAATATGCAGCATTTAGTGGTTGCATCTGCTTACCACTCCACCATTGTCAGGGTATAATAGTGTGGCCATCTGCAAAGCGTTTTCTGTGTCCCCCTAAAGAACAATAAACAACAAAGCAAAAAACAAACGTTTAAAAACAATTCTATGTTAAAAGCAATATACAATACAGCGAGGCAGATCTCAGGTGAGGCAATTCAATACAAAGAAATTTGTAAACTAGATTATTACCATTAAAGGTTATATAGAGGCAGTGCAGCATGTTAAGAACTAAACAGTTCACAATATTGCTCCAAAAAACACCATAATTTGTTTCTTTCATCGAGGCCAAGACGGCCGCAAGCTTTTGTGCGTGAGATTATTTTTGCCTCCTCCTGTCTCAATATTCTTTCCAAATCTCCTCCCCTTCTTGGAAAATCGACAACCTTGAGGCCAGTACAGTGGGTTGCAAAAGTATTCGGCTCCCTTGAAGTTTTCCACATTTTGTCACATTACTGCCACAAACATGCATCAATTTTATTGGAATTCCACATGAAAGACCAATACAAAGTGGTGTACATGTGAGAAGTGGATCGAAAATCATACATCATTCCAAACATTTTTTTACAAAGAAATAACTGCAAAGTGGGGTGTGCGTAATTATTCGGCCCCCTGAGTCAATACTTTGTAGAACCACCTTTTGCTGCAATTACAGCTGCCAGTCTTTTATGGTATGTCTCTACCAGCTTTGCACATCTAGAGACTGAAATCCTTGCCCATTCTTCTTTGCAAAACAGCTCCAGCTCAGTCAGATTAGATGGACAGCGTTTGTGAACAGCAGTTTTCAGATCTTGCCACAGATTCTCGATTGGATTTAGATCTGAACTTTGACTGGGTCATTCTAACACATAGATATGTTTTGTTTTAAACCATTCCATTGTTGCCCTGGCTTTATGTTTAGGGTCATTGTCCTGCTGGAAGGTGAACCTCTGCCCCACTCTCAAGTCTTTTGCAGTCTCCAAGAGGTTTTCTTCCAAGTTTGCCCTGTATTTGGCTCCATCCATCTTCCCATTGTAAGGCTTGGTGGTGTATTCTCCACAGTCAGCATGCAACGCATGAGCTGACGTGGAGGAGGTACACACACTAGCACAAGGAAACAGGCTATCCCTAGTATAGTGGAGGGGAGGACTGACTCCAATAGGAGATTGTGGCGCACAGAGCCGGTGCAGATCCGACAGCCACAAACAATACTTTCGCTATAACGTCTCAGCGCAAAGTAGCGCTGAGCGCATAAACCAGAACTGAGGAGATCAGGACAGGTAGACAGAATGAACGCTTGCTAGCTAGCCGCTACTTAGTGACAGCAAGCGTCCACAACAAGACAGACTGGAATGAGGCAGCCAATGCGTTTGCAGCGATGGCGTGCCTCACAAAGTCAGGACAGGATAGTCAGGAAATAGCAGGATCAAGATAGATGAATGTAACACAGACAAAAATACAATAAGTATGTTTTCCTAGCGTATTACAATTACAGCTATCAATGAAACTATTTGTAACGTCTGACTAACATATGTATATATTGGCAATGAACCGATATATGACATAAGCAGGAACACTGACTAAGACTGGAGTAATACAGGGAACAGGACTCAGAAGGATTCGCTATCTCTTCGCAGAGATGAACGCAATCCACAAACGGTAACAGAACAGGATTTAGAAGGATTCGTTATCTCTTCGCAGAGATGAACGCAATCCACAAACGGTAACAGAACAGGATTCAGAAGGATATAAACAGTTCGTGTACGTATACATCAGCGACACTGATGTATCAACGTAACACGAATACAAGGAAAATAATAAACGTGCTGGTATGCATATATATTGGCAATGAACCAATATATGAAGCAAAGACCAGCAAAGTATCTTTAGAACAAGAAACACGATCGGGGGCTGAAGCAACAGCAAGACAGGCTTAAACTGAAGCTATGAAAACCCGAGGAGTCCTGCAGGAAGCAGATCTTTATACTGAGGTCATCCAATGGGAGCAGACATGCAGATTCCCACACAGGTGAATGATAATCAGTCACAAGCTGACAGCAGGGAAAGGCAGACAAAGCTATGCAGCTTGCATGGAAAGAGATCAGAACTGCCTGAGCTGCAGCACTACTACTTCCAGCAATACCTGCTGCAGCAGCGATCATGACAGTACCCCCGCCCTTAAAGGCGGATACCAGACGCCTCTCAAAACTGACCTTCCCAAGGAGACAACTTAACTGATAATTCATGATGACCGGGACAGCCCGGCAAGACCAAATTCCAGAATCAGTCATCACAAGACTGAACCCATCAGAACCAGAGCCTACAGAACCATGCCCATCAGTACCACAAGTCTCAGTGTGACACCCATCAGAACCATGATTTCCAGAAGAAAGCCCCCCGAAGCTCTCTGAGCGATACCCACTGCCTTCCAGGGACCGTCCAAAAATGCCAAAGCCTTTGCAATGCCCACCGGAACTGTCTTTACCAACACAAAACCCACTGTTGAACCAGTCCAAGGTACCAGGACAAGCTTCCTCAGAGATCTCCCAGAACACTTTAAAGCTCCAAAGAGATCCCAAAAGGTCAGAACGCCCTTTAGGCTCACATGGAGAACTATCAAGAATCCCCATGGAACCTATGGCAATTCCCGAGTCAGGGTTACAAGGGGACACACATCAAGATCAGGGCTTTCAGGGACCAGAACCATCTCTGGGCATGCAGGCAGACTGGCAACATCAGAACATGTCTCCCCTAAGGAAGCATCTGAGTACGCTAACACCTTAGACACACTTGGGCATTCTGGCACACAAAGCACATCTGGGCACACTGGTACAAGAGAAACTTCTGGGCATGTCAAGGAACTGTGAACCTCTGGGTCAGCCAAGATAGGACCGAAACCAGGACTGGACAAAAATTCATCATGACTAGACTTCACAAGCACTGGACTCTCACTAAAGAATGCAGGAACAGACCTCGCTGATTCTAGCAAGGTTGTTAACAAATCAGGTTCAGGGGCATAAACAAGACAGGACAAGTCTTCTGATGTATGACCTGAGCTAGATAGGAATTCCACAACTTCCTCTGGACTGGACAGAGACTCATCTAGTACCTGGGATTGGGGCTCCAAAGTAGCTGCAAAACAAGTCAATATTACAGCATCCCCCACTGAACTGGGCAAATCTGAGGAATTCCCTGGACAGGAAGGGAACTCCGGAATCTCTGCCACACCGGCCAGAGAATCAGAATTTTCCAAAATACAAGGCAGGGTTTCAGGAACGCTTACTAAATCAGACTGAAATTCTGAGACTTCAGTTATTTTGACCAGAGAATCAGAATTATTCATGTTACAGGGCAAGACTTCTGAAACATTCAGAGGACAGGGCTGGAATTCCTCGGCTGTTACAACACTGGAGAGGGACTCCACAATATTGGTTAAATCAGACTGTGTACAGGGCAAGGTATCTAAGACACTTGCTGACGAGGACAATATTTCAATGACTTCTGCTTCATCAGACAAAGATTCATCAAGTTTATTTAGAGTGGACTTTAATTCTAAGACAGCTGCTAAACAAGTGAATATTGCTGCAACACCCACTGAGGTAAGCAGTGCCTCAGAGTCTTCTGCTAGAGGGTTTGAAGTATCCAAAGTACTGGGTGAAGCATAGGACTCTGCGACTCCAGCTTCACTGGACAGGATCACTGAACAGTCCATATTGCAGGGCAAAACCATGGAAGCACCTGCTGGACAGCATAAGGATTCTGTGACCTGAGCTTCATAGGAGAGATCTACTGCACAATTCATGGTACAGGGCAAATTTACTGGAACATTTTCTGAACAAGGTAATAATTCTGCGATTTCAGGTTCACATAGCAGATGCTCTGAGCTATTCACGATACAGGGCAAATTTACTGGAACATTTTCTGAACAAGGTAATAATTCTGCGATTTCAGGTTCACATAGCAGATGCTCTGAGCTATTCACGAAACTAGAGCGAGGTGTAGAAACAGGAAGATCAAGACACAATGTTTGCGCATCTGAATCACCATTCATTTGTAAAATTGGAAAATTCAGATGCTGGGGTTCTGAGGTTTCTAGACAGGATTGCTGGGACTCGGAAACTGATGTAGTGCATCTATTGGCATCTGCTGGATCAGACAGGAGTTGAACTTTATTAACACAGGTAATTTCTGCAGAAGTGTTTGCAGAGGCAGGCAAGATTTTTCTGGTGTCTGTTTCACTGAACAAAGACTCATGAGTACTGGCTAGACTGGACTCGGAAGTCAGCAGGATCTCTGGATTCTCTGCTGAGAAATTTGTGCAGGGCAAGGTTAAGAAAGTATCAGTGGCTTCTGTTTTACTGGGAAGTAACACTGAGTTATCCATGGTACAGGGTGGAATTGCAGGAACTTCAATTTCACACAAAAAGAGCTCCGAATCACCTGCTGAATCAGCGAAAGGTGCTGAAGCAGGCGGGTCAGAACGCCAAATTTGCGAATTCGGAGTCACATAAAAATCATCCAAAATCAGTTCCCACACATCTATCACAGGAGCCACACAGTCATACCTACACACACCAGTCTCTATTAGGTTATAGGCTGACTTAATGCATGCATTCAATACCATTTCACTTTTTGCACTGTAAAATTGACAAAATGAACTTGAATCATTCTTCCATTCACAGACCAGGGCTTCCATCTCTCCCCTCTCGAATGGAGGATCCCATGCATACTTAACAGCGAAAACATTTAGGCTGATCACAGTTTGCAGATATGATTGTGGCAGGCACATGTATAGGGTTAATTAGCAGGTGATTGGCAGATTCCTTATTCTTAAGAATCTCCAATACCTGTAGCAAGTGTTGAACTGTAGTGTATGCAAACTTCCCTTGGTTCACAAATAAGTTGATTTGTTCAATACTCTGTAATATCTCCTCATAATCATACTCAGATAATTCTTTTAAACAAAAATCTTTATTTTCCCTAGCCAGGGAGGAAAGTTCATTAGTAGTTTCATAAGTCCATTTAACTCCCCTGAAAGACAATTGCATTTCATTATCTGTTAATGGCAGAATCTCATTATAGGTCTCAATCGCTAAGGATAACGACTCTGCAGATCGGACACGTTTCTTAGAACGTTTGCGTTTTGCCTTAGACCCTGCTGCCTTTGGTGATTTGTTCAAAGCTGCAGGAAAATTATCAGGAACACTCTCTGCTTGCTGATCATTTTTGCAAACAATTGAAGGGGAAGCTGATTGGCCTGCTGCCAGGAGTTCATTTAGAGGAAAAGGCAATGGATCTATGGGCAACCAGTTATGGATCACAAACGCTAGAAATTCCAGCGGTCTCTCTTTCAAATCGGAATGATTGAGAACATCAAATGCCCACTGAAACAATTGCCCTTTAAACAAAATATAAACTAGCTGGGGTGCCCAGGTTGAAACAGGAGTCGCTTGGAGATCGGGATTGGCCAGGAACCTGGCACATTCAGAGAAAAACTCATTTTCTGTTTCAGAGCTAAGTTCTTCAAATTTCTTAAAGGAGCAGGAACCATAATTAACAGTGTCATACTTTCTGGGAATCCCCCCCCCCCCCCCACAATGGGGATTGGTAATGGGGTTTTCATAATGTAAGGCTTGGTGGTGTATTCTCCACAGTCAGCATGCAACGCATGAGCTGACGTGGCGGAGGTACACACACTAGCACAAGGAAACAGGCTATCCCTAGTATAGTGGAGGGAAGGACTGACTCCAATAGGAGATTGTGGCGCACAGAGCCGGTGCAGATCCGACAGCCACAAACAATACTTTCGCTATAACGTCTCAGCGCAAAGTAGCGCTGAGCGCATAAACCAGAACTGAGGAGATCAGGACAGGTAGACAGAATGAACGATTGCTAGCTAGCCGCTACTTAGTGACAGCAAGCGTCCACAACAAGACAGACTGGAATGAGGCAGCCAATGCGTTTGCAGGGATGGCGTGCCTCACAAAGACAGGACAGGATAGTCAGGAAATAGCAGGATCAAGATAGATGAATGTAACACAGACAAAAATACAATAAGTATGTTTTCCTAGCGTATTACAATTACAGCTATCAATGAAACTATTTGTAACGTCTGACTAACATATGTATATATCGGCAATGAACCGATATATGACATAAGCAGGAACACTGACTAAGACTGGAGTAATACAGGGAACAGGACTCAGAAGGATTCGCTATCTCTTCGCAGAGATGAACGCAATCCACAAACGGTAACAGAACAGGATTCAGAAGGATTCGTTATCTCTTCGCAGAGATGAACGCAATCCACAAACGGTAACAGAACAGGATTCAGAAGGATATAAACAGTTCGTGTACGTATACATCAGCGACACTGATGTATCAACGTAACACGAATACAAGGAAAATAATAAACGTGCTGGTATGCATATATATTGGCAATGAACCAATATATGAAGCAAAGACCAGCAAAGTATCTTTAGAACAAGAAACACGATCGGGGGCTGAAGCAACAGCAAGACAGGCTTAAACTGAAGCTACGAAAACCCGAGGAGTCCTGCAGGAAGCAGATCTTTATACTGAGGTCATCCAATGGGAGCAGACATGCAGATTCCCACACAGGTGAATGATAATCAGTCACAAGCTGACAGCAGGGAAAGGCAGACAAAGCTATGCAGCTTGCATGGAAAGAGATCAGAACTGCCTGAGCTGCAGCACTACTACTTCCAGCAATACCTGCTGCAGCAGTGATCATGACACCCATCAACTCTGACCAGCTTCCCTGTCCCTGCTGAAGAGATGCACCCCCTGAGCATGATGCTGCCACCACCATATTTTACAGTGGGGATGGTGTGTTCAGAGTGATGTGCAGTGTTAGTTTTCCGCCACACATAGCGTTTTGCATTTTGGCCAAAAAGTTCCATTTTGGTCTCATCTGACCAGAGCACCTTCTTCCACATGGTTGCTGTGTCCCCCACATGGCTTGTGGCAAACTGCAAACGGGACTTCTTATGCTTTCTGTTAACAATGCCTTTCTTCTTGCCACTCTTCCATAAAGGCCAACTTTGTACAGTGCATGATTAATAGTTGTTCTATGGACAGAGTCTGACACCTGAGCTGTAGATCTCTGCAGCTCGTCCAGAGTCACCATGGGCCTCTTGACTGCATTTCTGATCAGCGCTCTCCTTGTTCGGCCTGTGAGTTTAGGTGGATGGCCTTGTCTTGGTAGGTTTACAGTTGTGCCATACTCCTTCCATTTCTGAATGATCGCTTGAACAGTGCTCCGTGGGATGTTCAAGGCTTTGGAAATCTTTTTGTAGCCTAAGCCTGCTTTAAATTTCTCAATAACTTGATCCCTAACCTGTCTTGTGTGTTCTTTGGACTTCACGGTGTTGTTGCTCCCAATATTCTCTTAGACAACCTCTGAGGCCCTCACAGAGCAGCTGTATTTGTACTGACATTAGATTACACACAGGTGCACTCTATTTAGTAATTAGCACTCATCAGGCAATGTCTATAGGCAACTGACTGCACTCAAATCAAAAGGGGCCAAATAATTATGCACACACCACTTTGCAGTTATTTATTTGTAAAAAATGTTTGGAATCATGTATGATTTTCGTTCCACTTCCCACGTGTACACCACTTTGTATTGGTCTTTCACATGGAATTCCAATAAAATTGATTCATGTTTGTGGCAGTAATGTGACAAAATGTGGAAAACTTCAAGGGGGCCGAATACTTTTGCAACCCACTGTAAATCTTAAAGGTGCACTTACATTGCTATGCTCATCTAGAATATGTTGAATTAGGCGACCCGCTCCCTTACCTGTACTTAGGGAATTTACATGTTCTTGGAAACGTGTACACATTTGTCTAGTTGTCATTCCGATATAATATCGGTTGCAGGGACATAAGACTGCATACACCACATGTTTTGACCGACAATGGATGAAATCCTTAACTGGGATTATTACACCACCGAGTGTGATTCTCTTACCCAGTATAAAATTGGTGTAGTGGTTACAATTTCCACATTTAAAACATCCAGTCGGGTGTGCAAGTGTTAACAAGTCTTTCTGTTTAATGTCCCTGCACTCACTACGTACCAACATATCCCTAATGGTTTGGGCTCTGCGGAAGGTAATCAATGGTTTTTGGGTTAAAATTTTCCAATAGCTAGTGTTCCCTCTAAGATCACTCCAATTTTTGTGGATAAAAGTTTGCATTTTTTTGCCCATGGGTGAGTATTCAAAAATAACGGGTTTTGCAGTCCCTGAGTTCTCCCCTCCCCCTTCTAGTTTTCTCTTCTTCCCCTTCCTTCTCAATAGATCAGTTCTAGAACGAGAATCTGCCTTTTTAAAAGCCTCCACTATCAAAGATAAAGGGTAACCTCGGGAGAGGAATCTTATGCCCAATTCATAGCTCTGTCTCACAAAATCAGATTCCTTACTATTATTCCTTTTTAGCCTAACAAATTGGCTATATGGGATAGAGTTTTTAACATGGTCAGGGTGATAGCTGGAGTACAACAATATGCTATTAGTGGCTGTGGGTTTCCTGTATCCCTTGGTTATTAATTCACCCCCTTCTATTGCAATAGAGAGGTCAAGGAATTCCATTTTATCCCCTCCCCACACTCCAGTAAAATGCATATTAAAATTGTTGATGTTCATCCAGTCAATACAGTTATTAAACTCACATTCCCCACCCTGCCAGATTAACAGCACATTGTCCATGTATCTTAGCCAGGACTTAATCGAGTGGCGATAGGGATTTGCATTCTGGAATGTGCAGTGGTCCTCCCAAACAGCCAAGAAAATATTTGCAAAGGTTGGGGCCACCGACGTCCCCATCGCCACCCCAGACGCCTGTCTATACCAGCAATCCTGAAAAAGAAATGCATTGTGCGACAGAATAAAGTACAGACATTCACAAATGTATGTTGCCCATTCTTCATCTTTACCCCTTTTAATTAGGAAGTCCTTCAACACTTTCACACCTAATTTTTGGGGTATTCTTGTGTACAGGCTTTTTACATCCACTGATGCCAGTCTATAGCCTTCCTGCCATTCCAATTTAGGGAGTTTAACCAAAACATCCAAAGTGTCCGCCAAGTAAGAGGGGATTTGGACCAAGAATGGTCTCAACTGGTATTCCAGATACTTAGATAAGGGTTCTGTCAAGGACCCTCTGGCGGACCCTATTGGACGTCTGGCTTTTTAGGAAAAGGTGGTAAGAGATCTTCCCCAAGTTTTTTAGAGAGCCACCCCAACTCCACCCCTCTCCGTAGCAGAGTCTGTAACAGATTTTTGTATTAGTGGCTAGGGTCTCTGGGGAGTTTCTCATAATAGTTATCCACACCTTCTAGCTGTCGAAGGGCCTCCATAACATAATATGTTCTTGACATCACCACCAAGTTACCCCCCTTGTCAGCATTTTTGATAATTATTTTATTATTATCCTTTAACCAATTTAAGGCTAATTCTTCAGGGGTAATGTTCAAGTTCGCCTTGGGGTACACTAGGGCTCTCATCTCGTCCTGTACTTTTAAATCAAAATGTTCTACTGCGGAGGCTGGGGTGCTGAGGAACTCCCTTGTTGACCTGCATGCTCTGAAGGGTACTTTGGATTTCTCCAGTGACATTTCCCTTTTGAGTGTATTTATCACATTCCCCTTTTTCCACAGAGCCTGCAGGTTTTCTAGAGCTCTCAAATCTTGCTCTGTTGGAGTAAAATCCAGGCCCTCCCAGACTCACCTCAAGTTTCTCAGGTTGCTGTTTCCATGTATCTTGCTGGACTGCAATATTCAAACGTCTTATTGCACAATACCAGTCCACCTCAAATTTAAATTCGTCATAAGGTGCACTTAGGGCAAAGTTCAAACCCTTGGACATTAGGCTAGAACAGCCATTTGGTAAAATTTCCCCTGAGATATTTATTACCTGCAGTTGCTCCTCAGACTGAAGACCCACTATTTCTTCCTGTAGTAACCCCTGCCATGTGTGTTTCTCTTCCACCTGACTTTCATCTCGTGAGATGGATCTGTGTTTCCTGCCTCCCCTCCGGATCCTTCTCCTAAAGGGGCTCCTACACATGGTGAGGCACCTTCAGTAGGTTTTAGGGCAGGTTTGGTCGTTTTTTTCTTTGCTGGTTCTTCAGAGCTGGAATCTGAGCCTGAATCTGTGGTCCAGTACCCTCTATTTCATTTTGATATCTTCCTTCCCTTAGACCTCCCACATTGATTCTGTTGTTCCCAATAGAGATGTCGCGAACCTCCGATTTTCGGTTCGCGAACCGGGTTCGCGAACTTCCGCGGAAGGTTCGGTTCGCGGAAAAGTTCGCAAACCGCAATAGACTTCAATTGGGGAGGCGAACTTTGAAAAATAGAAAAAATTATGCTGGCCACAAAAGTGATGGAAAAGATGTTTCAAGGGGTCTAACACCTGGAGGGGGGCATGACGGAGTGGGATACATGCCAAAAGTCCCGGGGAAAAATCTGGATGTGACGCAAAGCAGCGTTTTAAGGTCAGAAATCACATTGAATGCTAAATTGCAGGCCTAACGTGCTTTCAAACATCTTGCATGTGTATACATCAATCAGGGAGTGTAATTAGAGTACTGCTTCACACTGACACACCAAACTCACTGTGTAACGCACCGCAAACAGCTGTTTGTGTAGTGACGGCCATGCTGGACTACTGCGCAACATGGCGAGATTGCTCTTCCTCCCTCAGTGATGTCAGGTAATGTGTGACTTCCTTCTCAACTTTCCATGGCATTGTTAAAAAGCTTACGTTTTGTTTTTAAATTACATTTTCTACTTGCTGTGTACTTGTTCAGTACCGAGAATCCTGTGGAGGCGGGCAAGTCTGCCATTGTGCCCTTTTTTACATTTTTTGAAAATGATAGATGGTTGTATTTTTAAATTGTATGAAAGTTTAGATGGTTGTATTTTTAAATTGTTTGAAAGTTTAGATAATTGTATTTTTAAATTGTTTAAAAGTGTATCCATTCTTCCTCCCCCCAGCCACGAACAATACCATGGGAACGTGGAGCAGCAGAAGCCCCCGGTGACGGCTGCCGCGGTTGTTCTCCGCGGCTTGTCTTTTGAGGGGTGCTGCTTTTCCTCAGGTGTTCTTGCCAATCATAGCTGTTTGGGCCTTCTCTCCAGGTGCCTTCGTAAAGCAATTGTCCCTACGTGACAGTTGGCCTTTCCACGGCTCAATTTTTGCTGGCAGAGACAACAGATGGCTTTGCTCCGATCTGAGACACACACGTTAAAAAATTTCCAAACCGCTGAGCCCCCCTGGGCTGATGGCGCTACGGTGGCATCAGCAGCTGAGGTTGAAGGGCATGTTGGCTGTCTGGCCATAACGGGCGATACATGGCGCCGGACACTGCCCCCAGCTGTTTCTGAGGACGAGCTCCCTCTTGTATTGCGTTCCGGAGTTGGAGCCTGATCAACGTCTACCACCACACATCCAGGCAAGGAGGGAGGCAGGCAGGCATGCACGCCCGCCCCGAGGTAGTAACCAAAAATAACAATACAGGACTCAGGAGGACCGTTTGCGGCCCTAATTGAAATGAATTAACTTTAAATCCTTTATGGAGGGCAAGTCTGCCGTTGTCACCACGGGGAATGAAGGTTGGATTCCGGCCCGAAGTGGGAGCCTGCTGAGACCCATGCTGTAGCTGCCCTGACCGTGCTTTGCAGACCAGGCATCTGTGGTCAGATGGACCCTTGAGCCAGCGGAAGACAAACCAAGTCGAAAGCATTTGCCAAGAATATTTTACGGAGGGCAAGTTGTTTTGCCTTTTTTTTACATTTTTGGAAAATGATAGATGGTTGTATTTTTAAATTGTTTGAAAGTTTAGATGGTTGTATTTTTAAATTGTTTGAAAGTGTATCCATTCAAGTGCAAGTTATGCACTGACTGCCAGGTATAATATGCAGTCACAGATGCAGTGAAAGGTATGCAGTGACTGCAAACAGCCGTTTGTGTAGTGACGGCTGTGCTGGACTGGTGCGCACCATGATGAGAGTGCAGGTGATGGTGGCTTTTTAGCCCATATGCTCGTCCGGCTGATGTAGCTGAATGACAGAACAGTGACTGTCCAGCTGATCAAATTTGGTCTGACCACAATGAAGCAACGACCTTATTATCTTTTGTGTGCCACCCCCACCCGAGACACTCAAATAGCCGGCGGTCATTGCTTCATTGTGATGCGCAAGCCCCTTCACCGCGGCAAGGTAATGATCACGAAGGGGGATGGGCACATGTACACGCACCAGAAAAATTAGTGTAGCGGCCTTAAAAATTCAGGGATCCGCCTAGAGTCCTGGACCCTGTTGGTAGTGGCGGAGAAGGCAGTCAAGCGGCCTGCAGGCAGAGATGCTGTGTGTGGGGACTGACTTAGTCTTCGGTCGTGCAGTAGCCCTCCGTGATCCATTCCTCATTCATTTTGATAAAGGTCAGGTACTGAACACTGTCGTGACTTAGGCGACTTCTCTCAGTAACTATGCCTCCAGCAGCACTGAAGGTCCTTTCTGACAGGACGCTTGCGGCAGGGCAAGAGAGAAGTTGTATGGCAAATTGGGACAGCTCTGGCCACAGGTCAAGCCTGCGCAACCAGTAGTCCAAGGGTTCATCGTCGCTTTTCACAGAGTCTACATCCACACTCAAGGCCAGGTAGTCGGCTACCTGCCGGTCCAGGCGTTGGTGAAGGGTGGATCCGGAAGGACTATGGCGAGGAGTTGGACTAAAGAACGTCCGCATGTCCGACATCACCCTGAGATTGCTGGAGCGTCCTGTTCTTGCCTGCGTGGACTTGGGAGGAGGAGGGTTACTGCCAGTGGTACGTTGATTGCGTTGTGCAGCCACATCACCCTTAAATGCATTGTAAAGCATCATCGACAGCTTGTTCTGCAAGTGCTGCATCCTTTCCGCCTTTTGTTGAGTTGGTAAGAGGTCCGCCACTTTGTGCCTGTACCGAGGGTCTAGTAGCGTGGCCACCCAGTACAGGTCATTCGTCTTGAGTTTTTTGATATGGGGGTCCCTCAACAGGCTGGACAACATGAAAGAGGACATCTGCACAAATCTGGATGCAGACTTACTCTCCATCTCCTCTTGCTCTTCCTCAGTGATGGGACGCAACTCCTCTTCCTCCCCCCAGCCACGAACAATACCACGGGAACGTGGAGCAGCAGAAGCCCCCTGTGATGGCTGCCGCGGTTGTTCTCCTTCCGCCGCCTCTTCCTCCTCCACAGAAACACCTTCCTCATCATCACCATCATCAGAGTCTGACTCCTCTCCTTCCCCACATGACTCCTCTTCTTCCTCTTCCTCCCACCTCTGTGCTGCCGCCGGTGTTGTGGAAACATCGGGTTCGTGTGTAAATGGCTCCCACGACTCCTGCTGCTCTAACTCTTCTTGTTCACGCTCCTCCACAGCTGTATCCACCACTCTACGCACGGCACGCTCCAGGAAGTAGGCGTAGGGGATCAAGTCGCTGATGGTGCCCTCATCGCGACTCACCAGTTTGGTCACCTCATCAAATGGCTCCATGACCCTGCATGCATTTCGCATCAGTGTCCAGTTGTTGGGCCACAACATCCCCATCCTCCCAGATTGTGTCCTTGTACTGTAATGATACAGATACTGGGTGACGGCTTTCTCCTGGTCTAGCAGGCGAGAGAACATCAGCAGGGTGGAATTCCAGCGAGTCGGGCTATCGCAAATCAGGCGTCTCACCGGCAAGTTGTTTCTACGCTGAATGTCCGCAAAGCGTGCCATGGCCTTGTAAGAGCGCCTGAAATGCCCACACAACTTCCTGGCCTGCTTCAGGACGTCCTCTAAACCTGGGTACTTGGACACAAATCTTTGCACGACCAGATTAAGCACATGTGCCATGCAGGGTATATGTGTCAGCTTTCCCAAATTCAACGCAGCAATGAGATTGCTGCCGCTGTCACACACCACGTTGCCGATCTCAAGCTTGTGCGGGGTCAGCCATTGCTCCACCTATTTGTTAAGAGCAGCCAGGAGAGCTGCTCCAGTGTGACTCTCCGCTTTCAGGCAAGACATGTCTAACACTGCATGACACCGTCGCACCTGGCATGCAGCATAGGCCCTGGGGTGCTGGGGCTGTGTAGCTGGAGAGGAGATGGCGGCACCAGCCAAGGAGGAGGAGGAGGAGGATGACGACAGCGAAGCGGTGATAGCAGGTGGAGAGGAGGTGGCTGGAGGCCTGCCTGCAAGCCGTGGAGGTGTGACAAGTCGGTCCTCTGCGCAGCCACATACTCCCTGCTTTCTGCTATCGGTCACCAGGTTGACCCAATGGGCTGTGTATGTAATGTAGTGGCCCTGCCCGTGCTTGGCAGACCAGGCATCTGTGGTCAGGTGGACCCTTGACCCAACGCTGTGTGCCAGAGATGATACCACTTGCCTCTCAACTGCACGGTACAGTTTGGGTATGGCCTTTTGTGAAAAATAATTGCGGCCTGGTATCTTCCACTGCGGTGTACCAATGGCCACAAACTTACGGAAAGCCTCCGACTCCACCAGCTTGTATGGTAATAGCTGGCAAGCTAATAGTTCCGCCACGGCAGCTGTCAGACGCCAGGCAAGAGGGTGACTGGCAGACATTTGCTTCTTACGCTCAAACACTTCCTTCACGGACAGCTGGGTACTGCTGTGGGCAGAGGAGAAGGAACCGCTGAAGGGAAGAGGCGGTGTGGAGGAGGGTGGCTGTGAAGGTGCACGGGAGAAAGTGGATGAAGACGATGCACCTGAAGGAGGAAGAGGAGAAGGAGGGTGGCTTGACTTTTGAGGGGTGCTGCTTTTCCTCAGGTGTTCTTGCCATAGCTGTTTGTGCCTTCTCTCCAGGTGCCTTCGTAAGGCACTTGTCCCTACGTGAGAGTTGGCCTTTCCACGGCTCAATTTTTGCTGGCAGAGACAACAGATGGCTTTGCTCCGATCTGAGACACACACGTTAAAAAATTTCCAAACCGCTGAACCCCCTGGGGTGATGGCGCTAGGGTGGCATCAGCAGCTGACGTTGAAGGGCATGTTGGCTGGCTGGCCATAGCTGGTGATACATGGCGCCGGACACTGCCCCCAGCTGTTTCTGAGGACGAGCTCCCTCTGCTTCTACCATGGAGTCGTCTCCTCCTACTCCTCTCTGACTCCTCCTCTGAACTGTCCACCTGGTCATCTCCTCTACCGGGAACATATGTGGTATCCGTATAATCGCCATCATAATCCTCCTGGCCAGCTGCACTTTCCTCAGACACCTCCTCAAGTGCACCAACTTCAGGTGGTCCACCATCATCCCCATCTACACACGTTACGTCCATACTATCGCCACCTAACTCAGACGTAGGAGGTGGTGTACCTGCGCCTTGTTGTTGTTGTTGCAGTAGTACACTGAGGAATTGGAGCAATTCATGACAAAATTAAATGTCAATACAAAGAACATTCGGTTGACCTTCTCTTCTGGCAAGGAGATCCCATTCTTGGATCTCATGCTGAGAATTGAAGATCAATCGATTGTCACAACGTCGTATCATAAGCCCACGGCAGGTAATACTGTACTGCATGCAACCAGCCATCATCCGCCATCCTTAAAGAGGGGAATCCCATACGGACAGTTCCTCCGCCTGAGGAGGAACTGCTGTAGGGATGAGGACTTCAGAAAAGAGGCACGCAGTATGTATCAACGTTTTCGTGAGCGCGGTTACCCGCACTCGGTACTTCGGAATGCTTTGCGGCGAGCCTGGGATCTGGACCGGCAGGAATTGCTGGCCCCCAGGGGGATGCCGCGTAGTGCGGAAGGGGATGGATATATGCGCCTCGTGACTGGCTTTGGAGCACATTGGAACGATCTACGTGATCTGCTGAGCAGATTCTGGCCAATACTCACCTCAGATGAACAAGTTGAAAAAATTGTTGGCCCCTGACCCCTTCTAACTGCCCGAAGAGCGCCTAATTTAAAAGATCGATTAGTACATAGCGAATTGCAAAAAAATCCCTCAACATGGCTTGACAGTAGGAAGCCTATGGGAATGTTTAGATGTTCTAAGTGTAAATTGTGCCCATATATTGAACGTGCCAATGTATTCACTGACAGTAGTGGTGATAAGGAGTTTACTATTAAATCCTTTATAAATTGCGATACCAAAAAAGTAGTTTATATGATACAGTGCCCTTGTGGGCTAAAATACATTGGCAAGACCAAGAGGGCACTAAAGGAGAGGATACTTGAACACTTTGGTAAGATAACCAAGGGTAAATCGACAGGAGTCATCTATGATCATTATAGAGAACATCATGCAAACAGTTTGAAGGGAACCACAGTTAAGGGGATTTATAATTTGAGAATATCCAATAGACGTGGTGACTTCGATGAAGTTCTCTATTGCAAGGAGGCAATGTGGATTTTTAAACTCAGCACAGTTACACCTAGAGGTTTGAATGCAGAATTGGATCTGTCCCCTTTTCTTAGAGCTAATAGATATTGATGGGCTAAAGAGCCATGAGTTTTGGGCAAAATTGTGGCTCATTGTGTGTGGGGAGTGCTTAAAAACCAATCGCTGGGTGTTGACTGTTGTTGCAGTAGGTTGTGATCGGGAAGGGGTTTCTTCTTCAAACAATATGGGTAGAGCATGTGGTTGCACGGATCCGCAGTGAATGTTGACTGTGCCTTAAGAGATAACATAAAATTAGGGGACAGTGGACTATGTATTGAGTCACAATATGAGTCAGTAGTTAGGAATGATCTGCTGGACATTTGTGGAACTGTTAAATGATAAGCTGTACAGCTGCCTATACGGACTTCCGTCTGGTCATGCTACCCCTTCGTGATGAACAACTGATATGCAGACGCAACATGCTCAAGTGAATAGACCAGTATGTGGAAATGAACTTGCAATGTGTCCTGATGTGTACATAGGAACTAATGATAGCCATCATCCAGTGTTAAGTATGCGTAAGCCGCATCATCCATACTCCATGCAACGCAAGCAAATGGTGAGCATGGCAACAAGTAGTGATGGGCGGAGCTTTGATCACTACATATGTGATGACGACTGTTAGTCAGACCACACCCTGATGAAACGTCCAATTGGGACGTGAAACGCGTCGGTGGGCGTCACCGCACTCATCCACACACGTGGCATACGGAACTCCGGGCTGGCGTTCTCCGTAAGGGAAGTCCTTGGCACGGTGGAGGTAACAGCATCATGCTCCAAAGCAAGTTACCAGGATCCTGATGTGCGGACCAGCGGAGATACCTCTGATTGCAAATCCCTACTGATATGGGTGAGATCTAATCCTCCCTGTTTTGATCAAGTGGCCGATCATTTCAGTTCCTTAGACATAACGGTGAACTGAATCCCTTGGGAAAAACGAAGTTCAAGTAAGAAGAAGGGGGCCCCCCATATTGAGACAATTGGGCACAAGTGTATATGTGTGTATGAGTGCGCGGACGTCTGTTCAAACGGAAGGGAAATTGTTATTTCTGGCCAGATACAGTTTTGTTTTCCATGGTACTATATGAAGATATTTGATCTTGAGACGCAGCCAGCGTCATATATGCAATCCGCAGTTACTATTGTTTTTATGGGGGTTCTTATGGGAATTGCTGATTTGTGACATATGTCTATGATTGAGGATCGGTGTCTTTTAACATTTTGATACATTTAAATAAACTTGGTATACTTTATGAGGCTGTGTAACCGTTTAATGAATTCAGTTTAGTTTATGCTTATGGCCTAGGTTAGCCTTGTCTCCACATCTCAGTGAGAAATGAGTCCCAAGTATGACACTGCTTATGTAAAAATTAGTTATAAATGTTGTTGCAGTAGTGGCTGGGAATCAGTGATTTCACCACCACCACCAAATAACTCCTGCGAAGTGTCAAATGCAGCGGATGTGGTGCTTGTTGTAGCGCTGGTGGCTGCGGGAGATGAGGTGTTCTGTGTTAAATACTCAATCACCTCCTCACGATTTTGGGAAGTGATGGCACGTGCCTTCTTCTGAGCACTGTATTTTGGGGCAGGTCCGCACGAAATCACAGCAACACCACCTCGCACAGCCACAGACCTGCCGGTGCCTGGTGGCCTTCCTCTTGGTCTGCCTCTACCTCTTCCACCACCTGGTTTGTCCATTTTGTCCATCTTGGGGGTATGCTAGCTATATGCAGTGAGGTGGGTTCTCACTCAACACAACAGGTAGTTAGATGCAGTGAGATGGGTTCACTGAACAGTAAAGGTACTTAAGATGTAGTGAGGTGGGTTCTCACTCAACACAACTGGTAGTTAGATGCAGCGAGGTGGCCAGGTGGGTTCACACTCAACACAACAGGTAGTTAGATGCAGTGAGCTGGGTTCACTCAACACAACGCTAGGTATATGCAGTGATGAGGTGGGTTAAGTAAACACAACAGGTACTGGGTAGTTAGATGCAGTGAGCTGGGTTCACTCAACAGTAAAGGTAGTTAAGATGCAGTGACTGAGGTGGGTTCTCACTCAACACAACAGGTAGTTAGATGCAGTGAGGTGGCCAGGTGGGTTCACACTCAACACAACAGGTAGTTAGATGCAGTGAGCTGGTTTCACTCAACACAACGCTAGGTATATGCAGTGATGAGGTGGGTTAAGTAAACACAACAGGTACTGAGTAGTTAGATGCAGTGAGCTGGGTTCACTCAACAGTAAAGGTACTTAAGATGCAGTGAGGTGGGTTCTCACTCAACACAACAGGTAGATAGATGCAGTGAGGTGGCCAGGTGGGTTCACACTCAACACAACAGGTAGTTAGAAGCAGTGAGCTGGGTTCACTCAACAGTAAAGGTACTTAAGATGCAGTGAGGTGGGTTCTCACTCAACACAACAGGTAGTTAGATGCAGCGAGGTGGCCAGGTGGGTTCACACTCAACACAACAGGTAGTTAGATGCAGTGAACTGGGTTCACTCAACAGTAAAGGTACTTAAGATGCAGTGAGGTGGGTTCTCACTCAACACAACAGGTAGTTAGATGCAGTGAGCTGGGTTCACTCAACACAACGCTAGGTATATGCAGTGATGAGGTGGGTTAAGTAAACACAACAGGTACTGGGTAGTTCGATGCAGTGAGCTGGGTTCACTCAACAGTAAAGGTACTTAAGATGCAGTGAGGTGGGTTCTCACTCAACACAACAGGTAGTTAGATGCAGTGGGGTGGCCAGGTGGGTTCTCACTCAACACAACAGGTAGTTAGATGCAGTGAGCTGGGTTCACTCAACACAACGCTAGGTATATGCAGTGATGAGGTGGGTTAAGTAAACACAACAGGTACTGGGTAGTTAGATGCAGTGAGCTGGGTTCACTCAACAGTAAAGGTACTTAAGATGCAGTGACTGAGGTGGGTTCTCACTCAACACAACAGGTAGTTAGATGCAGTGAGGTGGCCAGGTGGGTTCTCACTCAACACAACAGGTAGTTAGATGCAGTGAGCTGGGTTCACTCAACACAACGCTAGGTATATGCAGTGATGAGGTGGGTTAAGTAAACACAACAGGTACTGGGTAGTTAGATGCAGTGAGCTGGGTTCACTCAACACAAAGCTAGGTATATGCAGTGATGAGGTGGGTTAAGTAAACACAACAGGTACTGGGTAGTTCGATGCAGTGAGCTGGGTTCACTCAACAGTAAAGGTACTTAAGATGCAGTGAGGTGGGTTCTCACTCAACACAACAGGTAGTTAGATGCAGTGAGGTGGCCAGGTGGGTTCTCACTCAACACAACAGGTAGTTAGATGCAGTGAGCTGGGTTCACTCAACACAACGCTAGGTATATGCAGTGATGAGGTGGGTTAAGTAAACACAACAGGTACTGGGTAGTTAGATGCAGTGAGCTGGGTTCACTCAACACAAAGCTAGGTATATGCAGTGATGAGGTGGGTTAAGTAAACACAACAGGTACTGGGTAGTTCGATGCAGTGAGCTGGGTTCACTCAACAGTAAAGGTACTTAAGATGCAGTGAGGTGGGTTCTCACTCAACACAACAGGTAGTTAGATGCAGTGAGGTGGCCAGGTGGGTTCTCACTCAACACAACAGGTAGTTAGATGCAGTGAGCTGGGTTCACTCAACACAACGCTAGGTATATGCAGTGATGAGGTGGGTTAAGTAAACACAACAGGTACTGGGGTATATGCAGTACTGGGTAGTACAATGTGCAGCTCCCTGTCACACACACAGGTAGTCACTGAATGTGCTGGGCTGCTGGCAGTGGCACACACAATATCAATTAGCAAGGCTGTGCATGCAACAAAAGTGTCAGTTTGACACACAGAAAAAAATGTACAGGTTGAGCTCTGAAAAGAGCTGTTGCTGGGTGCTTTAAAAGCAATAATAATCAGTCAAGAGCAAGCAAAGCAGCCTAGAACCTAACTAATCTGTCCCTAGGAGAAAAGTCTGTCCTAGGAGAAAAAGTCTGCAGCAGCTGTCCCTTTCCTCTCTCTAGCAGGCACACGAGTGAGGCTAATGGCCGCCGGACCCTGCCTTATATAAGGGGGGGTGGGGCTCCAGGGCTTAGTGTAGCCTAAATGGCTACAATGTGCCTGCTGACTGTGATGCAGAGGGTCAAAGTTGACCCTCATAGTGCATTATGGGGCGAATCGAACTTCCGCAAAAGTTCGCCTGGTACAGGCGAACGCGAACCCCCTAAGTTCGCCTGGAACCGTTCGCCGGCGAACCGTTCGCTACACCTCTAGTTCCCAATCAAAGATTCGGCCCTTCGCAAAGTCGTCCTGGTCCCTCCGGAACTTCCTTAATTTCCGTTCCTTAATACTATTTTGGATTGGAGCTAGACGAGGTTCCATTTTCTTGGTAATTTCTTGTAGTTGTTGTGGAGTTGTTAATAGAGTCAGTTCGTGTTTGCAGGCCTCAATCTCAGCTGTTGTTTTAATAGGCTCAGCTTCAGTTCTATCCAGCACGATTTTTGGGAGTTTTAAAGCGTTGTCTAATTGTTGTGACTGCCAGAGTTTCATGAAATCTCCATCATCCTGATATTCAGCTGCCTCGCTGTACAGTCTAAAACCTCTGGCCGCTATTTGTTTTTCCTCATATCTTTTCAGTGTGGCAACTGTCCAAAACAGTTTCACCTCCCGTTCAGATATGCGGTTACGATTTTGTTCCACCACTTTTACCCCCAGTGTCTTACTTGCCTCTGTACCTAGTGCAGTTTCAGTCAGAAATGTTTTCCAGTCTGATCTTCCTGGCTGGACAGCCGTAGGGCCCAGGTTCACCCCAATCGCAGGTGTCTCCGGTAGTTTCCCACTTGTGCCTGAGGCTTGCATCGGTGCTCAAGTCTGAAAAAAGATTAAATGTCAAAATCCAGGAGAAACAACAGCTGAGATTGGGGGGGGGGGGGGGGTGTGGCTGCCGGTGGAGTGGATGGTGGCATAGGAGAGGAGTTCCGATCACACTCTATCTAAAGCGGCTATTTGCGGTGACCGGACCACCAAAACAGCGACATAGGATGGCGGAGGAGGAGAATATGGAGCTAGAGGCCTCAAAAAAATGGAAAAAAGGCGCAAGCAGACCTCAGAAGCTAACAGGCTTCTTCCCGGGGAAGCCGCGTGAGCGGACCCAAAATTGCGCCGGAAGAGTCACATGACGAGCAGGAGGAAGCAAGTGGAGGTTTCGACCGCAGAGTGGAGAACATTACCGGAGAGTCAGGAGGCTCTTCACCCACGGAAGGCACACTATCTTCCAGGAGCCCGGCGAAATCCAGGTAACGCCTACAAGAGAGAGACCCCGACATCACCAATGAGGTAGGCCTCGCTCTAGCCCGGGAATTCTCTGATGTAGAACCCCCACAATTAAACATAGAGGGTTTACCCGCTACTGATCAGTCGGTGTCCCAAGAATTCATTAAAAATAAACATACATATATCCAGGCACATCGCCTCTAGTTAGGACATTAAATAAATTATTAGGGAAAGGGAGGTGCTGAAGGGGGTGTGGCTAGAAAACAGCAAAAATCTATTAACCCTTCGCACACTCACATGCAAATGTTCAAACAATTGCATTCACAGATTCACTCATCCAGGCACAACTGTTATCCCTACAGCTAAATTAAAAGCCAGGGTTTTAGTTCACAGAACAATGCATTCTTATGCTTAGTCACCTATACTGCGCAGAAGTACCCAGGTAAACATAGGTGTCCTAACTCTGACCCTGTAACATGCATAGTGCAGACATGCAAACACATTCATTGCATCAAACCTATCAATGGATTAGGAGCACACATCCTAACTTCCTCTCCTGGGAAAGACAGTGCATCTTACCAATCGTACAAGGGAGCTAATGTTATGTGTCCATGTGCACAATGCGCATACACCAGCATAAGCTGTCTGCATGCTGACAAACATACAGGGGAAGGGGGGAGTGCACCGAATTGGACCCAAGCCACAGGGGTCAATGATAAGAATAAACATACATATATCCAGGCACATCGCCTCTAGTTAGGACATTAAATAAATTATTAGGGAAAGGGAGGTGCTGAAGGGGGTGTGGCTAGAAAACAGCAAAAATCTATTAACCCTTCGCACACTCACATGCAAATGTTCAAACAATTGCATTCACAGATTCACTCATCCAGGCACAACTGTTATCCCTACAGCTAAATTAAAAGCCAGGGTTTTAGTTCACAGAAGAATGCATTCTTATGCTTAGTCACCTATACTGCGCAGAAGTACCCAGGTAAACATAGGTGTCCTAACTCTGGCCCTGTAACATGCATAGTGCAGACATGCAAACACTTCTGCGCAGTATAGGTGACTAAGCATAAGAATGCATTCTTCTGTGAACTAAAACCCTGGCTTTTAATTTAGCTGTAGGGATAACAGTTGTGCCTGGATGAGTGAATCTGTGAATGCAATTGTTTGAACATTTGCATGTGAGTGTGCGAAGGGTTAATAGATTTTTGCTGTTTTCTAGCCACACCCCCTTCAGCACCTCCCTTTCCCTAATAATTTATTTAATGTCCTAACTAGAGGCGATGTGCCTGGATATATGTATGTTTATTTTTAATGAATTCTTGGGACACCGACTGATCAGTAGCGGGGAAACCCTCTATGTTTAATTGTGGGGGTTCTACATCAGAGAATTCCCGGGCTAGAGCGAGGCCTACCTCATTGGTGATGTCGGGGTCTCTCTCTTGTAGGCGTTACCTGGATGCAATGAATGTGTTTGCATGTCTGCACTATGCATGTTACAGGGCCAGAGTTAGGACACCTATGTTTACCTGGGTACTTCTGCGCAGTATAGGTGACTAAGCATAAGAATGCATTCTTCTGTGAACTAAAACCCTGGCTTTTAATTTAGCTGTAGAGATAACAGTTGTGCCTGGATGAGTGAATCTGTGAATGCAATTGTTTGAACATTTGCATGTGAGTGTGCGAAGGGTTAATAGATTTTTGAAGAATTCATTAAAGGGATACTCCTCTATTTTAAACAATCGATCTCTGCAGAAATAAACTCACTAGCAGTCTCATTCCAGAAATCACTAACTGACATGAGGGAGAGACTGTCCTATACAGAGGACCAGGTTGCTGGATTGACTCAGGAACATAACAAAGTGGTGGAATGTATGGATGTCCAATCAATCGACATTTCTTGGCTTAAAACCAAAGTGACAGATGCAGAGGACAGGAACCGTCGCAACAATTTAAAATTTCGGGGCATAGAAGAATCCATCACATCTGAAGCTTTGCACGATTACATCAAAGGTCTCTTAAAGGCAACCTTGCCTAATACTAGCGAAATTGAATTTGCATTGGATCGTGTGCACAGACTCCCAAAAGCTAAGTTTCTACCAGATTCTACCCCAAGGAATGTGCTTGCAAGATTTGTTTTTTTTCAAACAAAAGAAGCTTTGCTAACAGCTGCCAGAGCTAATGGTTCACTTCCAGCACCGTATCAACATCTCCAATTGTATATAGATCTCTCTCAAGTCCTTAGCGGTTTCAAACACGCAGCTAGCACTTTGCTAGCTGCGTGTTTGTTGCGATCGCCGCCGCCGATGCGCCACTACCCACCGCGATACAGGCCCCCCCCCCCCCCGCATACCCCTTGCGCAGCCTGGCCAATCAGCACCAGGCTGTGCTATGGGGTGGATCGGGATTCCCTGTGACGTCATGACATCAGCGACGTCGATGACGTCACTCCATTCGTCGCCATGGCGACGGGGGAAGCCCTCAAGGAAATCCCGTTCAGAACGGGATTTCCTTATGGGCAAGCGGCGCCGGCGGTGATCTGAAGGTACGTGGGGCGTCGCAGGGAGGGGGGAAGCATGTAGCTAGCGCTAGGCTAGCTACATGCTAAAAAAAAAAAGTGTTAAAAACCCTTCTGCAGCCGCACAATTCATACCGCCAGGGAGGTTAAACAACCGGAAGATGTTAACCCCGATTACTAAAGTTCTACGTCAACACCATATCCCCTATAGATGAGGATATCCTACTAAAATTCTGATATCTCATGGGGGCAACAAATTCTCGATTACTAACACAGAGGAAGGCCTTTTAGCCCTCAAACGCCTTAAATTACCACCTCCACAAGACTCACTGACTCCGCATAATGCTCCTCAAGCCTCCAAGATGCAACAAGGGTGGCAACGAGCACCACATAGATAGAAGTGGGCTCATGTTCTCACCTGTGTTACCTCCCAGCCAAGGCTGAACTATGTTTCAAGTTCTACCTACAGAGGCTTGGTCCTCAAAAGGGTGTCTTGAATCCCCTACGATGTCTTCCAGGGGATACTGGGTTATTATCCTGCGGTTAAGGTTATTATATGTCTGTTATATTATTTTGTACATGGTTTTTAATGGTCAACCCTATATGATATGTGTTCTATATATGTCTGCACAAGAAAAGTGCACGCTTCTAACTGGATATCCCTCAACTAGTAGCATCTCCCACCCAAATATGGAACTTAAACTGCCCTCAATTAATACAAAAGGCCTTAAAGAGACTCCGTAACAAAAATTGCATCCTGTTTTTTATCATCCTACAAGTTCCAAAAGCTATTCTAATGTGTTCTGGCTTACTGTAGCACTTTCTTCTATCACAGTCTCTGTAATAAATCAATGTATCTTTCCCCTGTCAGACTTGTCTGCCTGTGTCTGGAAGGCTGCCAAGTACTTCAGTGTTGTGGTTCTGCTATGCAGCCCCCCTCTATGCACACTCCAGTGTGTGTTATTTACATAAGCCAGCAGCTTCTCTGCTTATCAGTGAAAGAGAGCTGGATAAACATCCTCCTCTGTTAGGCTGTGAAAGGAGCTGGGCTGTAACATACTGAGGAATTACACAGACACGGGCAGAGCTGTCTGCAGGAAGCCTGTCACTTCAGTGTGAGAGAGCTGCAGGGGGACAGAAGGTAACACACACAAATGATCTCTTGAGATTCAAAAGGAAGGCTGTATACAGCCTGCTTGTGTATGGATGTATTTTCTATGTGTGGACATATTGTACATCAACCTACTTCCTGTTTTGGTGGCCATTTTGTTTGTTTATAAACAAACTTTTTAAAACTGTTTTTAACCACTTTTAATGCGGCGAGGAGCGGCGAAATTGTGACAGAGGGTAATAGGAGATGTCCCCTAACGCACTGGTATGTTTACTTTTGTGCGATTTTAACAATACAGATTCTCTTTAATACCCCCTTTAAAAGAAACATGTTCTGAAAGGAGGCCATACAGGCAAAAGCAAATGTAATCTTCGCCCAGAGACACATTTGGTAGACGCTCAGGCTCACTATTGCCGCCACCATGCATTCCCTCACACCTATTTTAGCAACTTTCATTAAAAAAAATAAAGAAAACTTTTTTTACATTTTGGGGGCAGATTTTGGCCTCAGAAGTCCTTTAATATTACAGTTAGAAGATTGAGACTCTTCTGCCTCTGTAATTTGAACAGTGCTGTTTCCTTTGTGAAGACAGTATCCCCTGGAAGACATCGTAGGGGATTCAAGACACCCTTTTGAGGACCAAGCATTTTTGAGGATCTTGCATTTATTTATTAATGACCTAGTAGATGCAGTAGTGAGCAATATTGCTATTTTTGCAGATGATACAAAATTGTGCAGAATCATCAACTCTCAGGAAGATAGTGTCATATTGCAACAGGATCTGGATAGGATGGCTATATGGGCACATACATGGCAGATGAAATTCAATGTTGAAAAATGTAAAGTCATGCATTTTGGTCGTACCAATGGTCTAGCACCATACAAAATAAATGGGATACAGTTGGGGACATCAAACTTGGAGAAGGACTCATCGACAACAAGTTAAATAATCGTACTCAATGCCAAGCCGCTGCAGCTAAAGCTAACAAAATTTTGGGATGCATTAAAACGGAAATAAAAACTCGAGATGCTAGCATAATATTGCCCCTGTTTAACTCTCTAGTAAGGCCACATCTGGAATATGGAATTCAGTTCTGGGCACCACATTACAAAAAAGATATTGCAGTTTTAGAGCAGGTGCAGAGACGAGCAACAAAATTGATACGTGGGATGGAAGGTCTCGCTTATCAAGAAAGGTTAGATAAACTGGGTTTATTTAGTCTAGAGAAAAGACGCCTTAGAGGAGATCTAATTAACATGTATAAATACATCAGAGGGCAATATAATAGCTTGGCGGATGAGCTTTTTGTCCCTAGGCCTTCTGAAAGGACTAGAGGACATGATCTGTGCATGGAGGAAAAACGTTTTAGCCATTTATTTAGGAAAGGGTTCTTTGCAGTAAGAGTGATTAAGATGTGGAATGCATTGCCACAGGAAGTCGTTATGGCAAACTCTATACCTGCATTTAAAGGGGGCTTAGATGTTTCCTTGCATTGAAAGACATCCATAGCTACAATTACTAGGTTATGCCTAATGATGTTGATCCAGGGATTTTATCTGATTTCCATCTGGAGTCGGGAAGGAATTTTTCCCTTTTGGGGCTAATTGGACCATGCCTTGTAAGGGTTTTTTCGCCTTCCTCTGGATCAACAGGGATATGTGAGGGAGCAGACTGGAGTTGTACTTTGTACTGGTTGAACTCGATGGATGTATGTCTTTTTTCCACCAAAATAACTATGTAACTATGTAACCATCAATTATACAATCTGAAAAAAGATGCCTCCACAGCACAACCGTCACCCCAACAAATTGAGGAATTTTTATCTTCAATAAATCTCACCCAAACTCTCTCAGACTCAATTGGAGAGCTTAAACTCCCCTATTACGCCCCCAAAAATTATATCTATGATTAAGACACTTAAAAAAGGGAAGTCACCGGGCCCAGATGGGTATGCCAATGAGTATTTCCAAACCTTTGCTACAATCTTAGCTCCCCGCTTAGCTGAAGTCTTTAATACTTTCAGATCTACAGGACAAATACCCCAAGAGTATCTATTGGCAACTGTAGTAGTCCTTCCAAAACTAGGAAAAGACTTAAGTAACCCTGCTAGCTACCGACCTATCTTGCTGCTCAATGCAGACACAAAACTATACGCTAAAATATTGGCACACCGCTTAATGAATATTCTCCCCAAACTCATAAGAAGTGACCAAGTTGGGTTTACTAAACATAGATTTACCTCTGATGGCACGAGAAGAATGGTGTCGCTCCTACATCACCTGGAATCCGGTCGCATGCCTTCTCTCTTCCTTACTTTGGATGCAGAGAAGGTGTTTGACCGGGTTCATTGGTCATTTTTAGAGCATACATTGGAAAAGTTTGGCTTCGCTGGAGAAATGTTGAGATCAATGATGGCGTTATACACTTGCCCATCGGCAAAAATAAATGCAGCGGGTTTCTATTCAGACATATTCCAAATAACAAATGGTACTCGGCAGGGGTGTCCATTGTCTCCTTTAATTTTTGTACTCATTATGGAAACCCTTGCCGAGACCATCCGTGCAGACCAGGGTATCCAGGGTGTTACTGTCGGTGGCAAATCCCACAAGATCGGCCTATTTGCTGACGACGTGATTATGACATTGACAAACCCCAGAAATTCATTACACAACACAGTGAATGCTTTGAAGCTCTTTTCCTGCGTATCATATTACAAGGTGAATCAAACTAAATAATATATGCTAGATCTTTATATCTCCAAGGAGGAGAAATACTTTATATCGTCTAATTATCTTTTCCCATGGGCTGATAAGTCGGTTCAATATTTAGGCATATATTTGACTAAATCAGTCTCTGGACTCTATGACGCGAATTACGCCTCTTTGCTTTCTTCCCTGAAAGTTGAACTTGAACAACTATCTAAAGTAGAAGTCTCCTGGGCGGGCAGGTTGACCTCTTTTAAAATGTTGGTCTTGCCAAAAATGTTATATGTCTTTCGATCCATAAACATTCCCCTAAGCAAATCGTTCTTCCACACTCTGGATGCTTTGATCTCTAGATATATCTGGACAGAAAGAAAACCTAGATTAAAGATGGAGATCTTAAAAATCCTTAAAAACAAAGGAGGGTTAGGCTTGCCTAACATGGAATATTACTAGCATGCATGCATTTTGGACATATCCAGACACTAGTGGAACATCTCCCATCATAAAGCCTGGGTAGAGGTGGAACAAGCATTATACCAAATCCCTCTTAAAGATGCCATCCTAGGGACGTTAATGGGCTCTAAACTCCCATCCCCCAAGTTGATCACATGTACGGCCACTTTACAATCCTGGCAATTCTTTAGGAAGTTACTAAATTCAGGTGCCCCTCACAACACACCAGTTAAAGTAGGGTTGAAAACTATAGCCAATTTAATAAGAGATATAGACCTCTCTAACTGGCAGGAAGTGGGGATTTCCACTCTTAATGATATTTGGAACGGCAATACTTTATGGGACTTCGATAAAGTTGTCAAGACATATAACTTAAATAGGAACCAAACCTTCCCATATATTAGACTTCAACATTGGATAAAATCGCTACAACTTCCAATTCCTCAACTCCCCAGATATATACTCACAACTTTAAATAGTCCGATTCCTTTAAAAGGAGGTATATCACTATGGTACAGAAGCATGATGGCAGATAAGCAACAGATATTAAAGAAATATATCAAAATTTGGTCTGATGACCTACAGACCACACTGGAAGTAAACACGATCAATCAGGCTCTCCAATACGCTTCAAAACTTTCCAAATGCCTTACCCACTGGAAAAGCTGTTTCTCAAATGGTATTATACTCCCAGGAAACTAGCCCACTTTCATACGTCCCAATTCCCCTTATGCTGGAGACAGAGTGGTAAAGTAGGCACCCTGTTTCATTTGATGTGGGAATGCCCACAAATAGAAACATTTTGGCTAGAAGTACAAAATAAGATCTCAATAACGCTTTACTCCCCTTTCTCACTTCACCCAGCCTTAGCAATCCTCAATATAGGCTTGGAAGATATAGATATGAAATACAGACTAGTAATATTCCATATATTAGCTGCAGCCAGACATTTACTCCTTACAAACTGGAAAAGTGCAGATATCCCGAATATACAACATGTTCTTCACCTAACCCAGCATAATTTATGCATGGAAAACCATCTACGAACCTATGAGGGCAATAGAAGCCTAGACTACATTACAGAAATATCATGATTTCAGGACCTAGGGGGGGGGGGGGGGGGGGGGGGCAGACGGGATAAGATGAATACATTTAACAAAAACTTAGGGTTGAACCAAAATTTTGTTTCTCTTTTGTTATTCTTTTGATAAGATTCAGTTTATGTTTATACCTTTTGTGTATACCTTTTCTTTTTCTTTTTCTTGATATTTCTCTATATACATATTCTCTGGATTGGACTTAGTTTGATATGGTACTTACGGTTTGTATACATATGACTGGTGAGATGGCTAGGCCAAACGCGAATTCGCAAAATATTCCAGTACCATATATATATATATATAGTCGGTAGTTTATAATAGTTATATGCCTAAGTTAATATGTGGCAAGTTGATCTTTATTGTATGTCTTATATCTGCAATGGTTATTGCTACACATCTGCCTGTATTTTTTGAAAAAATGTTCAATAAAAAGTTAACAGTGAAAAAAACAACAACAGCTGAGATTGAGGCCTGCAAACAAAAACTGACTCTATTAACAACTCCACAACAACTACAAGAAATTACGAAGAAAATCGATGCTCGTCTAGCTCCAATCCAAAATAGTATTAAGGAACGGAAATAAAGGAAATTCCGGAGGGACCAGGACGACTTTGCGAAGGGCCGAATCTTTGATTGGGGACAACAGAATCAACGTGGGAGGTCTAAGGGAAGGAAGATATCAAAATGAAATAGAGGGTACTGGACCACAGATTCAGGCTCAGATTCCAGTTCTGAAGAACCAGCGAAGAAAAAACTGACCAAACCTGCCCTAAAACCTACTGAAGGTGCCTCACCATGTGTAGGAGCCCCTTTAGGAGAAGGATCCGGGGGGAGGCAGAAAACACAGATCCATCTCATTAAGAAGAAAGTGAGGTGGAAGAGACACACCCATAGCAGGGGTTACTACAGGAAGAAATAATGGGTCTTCAGTCTGAGGAGCAGCTGTAGGTAATAAATATCTCAGGGGACATTTTACCAAATGGCTGTTCTAGCCTATTGTCCAAGGGTTTGAACTTTTCCCTAAGTGCACCTTATGACAAATTTAAATTTGAGGTGGACTGGTATTGTGCAATAAGACGTTTGAATATTGCAGTCCAGCAAGATACATGGAAACAGCAACCTGAGATACTTGAGGTCAGTCTAGGGGGCCTGTGTTTTACTCCAACAGAGCAAGATTTGAGAGCTCTAGAGGACCTGCAGGCTCTGTGGAAAGAGGGGAGTGTGATAAATACACCCGAAAGGGAAATGTCACTGGAGAAATCCAGAGTACCCTTCAGAGCATGCAGGTCAACAAGAGAGTTCCTCATCACCCCAGGCTCCGCAGTAGACCATTTTGATTTAAAAGTACAGGACGAGATGAGAGCCCTAGTGTACCCCAAGGCGAACTTGAACATTACCCCTGAATAATTAGTAGCCTTAAATTGGTTAAAGGATAATAATAAAATAATTATCAAAAAGGCTGACAAGGGGGGTAACTTGGTGGTGATGTCAAGAACATATTATGTTATGGAGGCCCTTCGACAGCTAGAAGGTGTGGATAACTATTATGAGAAACTCCCCAAAGACCCTAGCCACAGTACAAAAATCTGTTACAGACTCTGCTATGGAGAGGGGTGGAGTTGGGGTGGCTCTCTAAAAAACTTGGGGAAGATCTCTTACCACCTTTTCCTAAAAAGCCAGTCTGGTATTTTCTGCCTAAAATACATAAAGACTTGGAGAAACCACCGGGACGTCCAATAGTGTCCGCCAGAGGGTCCTTGACAGAACCCTTATCTAAGTATCTGGAATACCAGTTGAGACCATTCTTGGTCCAAATCCCCTCTTACCTGGTGGACACTTTGGATGTTTTGGTTAAACTCCCCAAATTGGAATGGCAGGAAGGCTATAAACTGGCATCAGTGGATGTAAAAAGTCTGTACACAAGAATACCCCAAAAATTAGGTGTGAAAGTGATGAAGGACTTCCTAATTAAAAGGGGTAAAGATGAAGAATGGGTAACATACATTTGTGAATGTCTGTACTTTATTCTGTCGCACAATGCATTTCTTTTTCAGGATTGCTGGTATAGACAGGCGTCTGGGGTGGCGATGGGGACGTCGGTGGCCCCAACCTTTGCAAATATTTTCTTGGCTGTTTGGGAGGACCACTGCATATTCCAGAATGCGAATCCCTATTGCCACTCGATTAAGTCCTGGCTAAGATACATGGACGATGTGCTGTTAATCTGGCAGGGTGGGGAATGTGAGTTTAATAATTTCATTGACTGAATGATCATCAACAATTTTAATATGCGTTTTACTGGAGTGTGGGGAGGGGATGAAATGGAATTCCTTGACCTCTCTATTGTAATAGAAGGGGGTGAATTAATAACCAAGGGATACAGGAAACCCACAGCCACTAACAGCATATTGTTGTACTCCAGCTATCACCCTGACCATGTTAAAAACTCTATCCCATATAGCCAATTAGTTAGGCTAAAAAGGAAGAATAGAAAGGAATCTGATTTTGTGAGACAGAGCTATGAATTGGGCATAAGATTCCTCTCCCGAGGTTACCCTTTATCTTTGATAGTGGAGGCTTTTAAAAAGGCAGATTCTCGTTCTAGAACTGATCTATTGAGAAGGAAGGGGAAGAAGAGAAAACTAGAAGGGGGAGGGGAGAACTCAGGGACTGCAGTACCCTTTATTACTACCCCATGGGCAAAAAAATGCAAACTTGTATCCACAAAAATTGGAGTGATATTAGAGGGAACACTAGCTTTGGGAACATTTTAACCCAAAAACCATTGATTACCTTCCGCAGAGCCCAAACCATTGGGGATATGTTGGTACGTAGTGAGTGCAGGGACATTAACCAGAAAGACTTGTTAACACTTGCACGACCGACTGGATGTTTTAAATGTGGAAATTGTAACCACTACACCAATTTTATACTGGGTAAGAGAATCACACTCGGTGGTGTAATAATCCCAATTAAGGATTTCATCCATTGTCGGTCAAAACATGTGGTGTATGCAGTCTTATGTCCCTGCAACCGATGTTATATCGGAATGACAACTAGACAAATGTGTACACGTTTCCAAGAACATGTAAATTCCCTAAGTACAGGTAAGGGAGCGGCGCCTAATTCAACATATTCTAGATGAGCATAGCAATGTAACAGCACCTTTAAGATTTACTGGCATCAAGGTTGTCGATTTTCCAAGAAGGGGAGGAGATTGGGAAAGAATAATGAGACAGGAGGAGGCAAAATTAATCTCACGCACGAAAGCTTGTGGCCGTCTTGGCCTCAATGAAAGAAACGAATTATGGTGTTTTTTGGAGCAATATTGAGAACTGTTTAGTTCTTAACATACTGCACTGCCTCTATATGACCTTTAATGGTAATAATCTAGTTTACAAATTTCTTTGTATTGAATTGCCTCACCTGAGATCTGCCTCGCTGTATTGTATATTGCTTTCAACATAGAATTGTTTTTAACCGTTTGTTTTTTCTTTGTTGTTTATTGTTCTTTAGGGGGGCACAGAAAACTTCTTGCAGATGGCCACACTATAATACCCTGACAATGGTGGAGTGGTAAGCAGATGCAACCACTAAATGCTGCATATTGATGTGTTAGCATGTGCTGTTGTCATGGCGACGTGAGACTCTGCAATTGTGAACTTTATTATTCTATGTCAGTTTAACACGGAGCGGGGATGTGTTTATGGGAGATGGCAGCCGATGTAAATAGCGAAAGCTAGAACCCTGATTGGCTATTGTGCCATAGGACATACCAGGATGGGTGTTTTTAGGGGGGGGGTTTATGTCTCGGCTGTAGGTTCTCTCATATTCGGAAGTCCCATGCTCCTAGTGTACAACTTCTAGCTGAAGCATCCGTAAGAGGATTGATTAAATACCCGTTTGCAATTTGTGCAGGCATTTACTTGCTATAGACGCGCTGTTATAAGAATTGCGCCCGGCGCTCTTGGTCACTATGGCAACTGGGAAGATCGCTCCTCTACTCCTTCCATCTCATCATAGAATACGTCAGACGGGCGGCCACACGTGACTGAGGATTCTGAGCCGCTATTGGTCAGCCTTACTCCCTGGGTGATTGGCAGCGGTGGTGAGTGGGAGTACCCGGAATGGGCGTGTTTAACACTGCCGCAGCTTGCGGGGATGCATACAGACGAGATGGGGGTGAGTTTATGGTCCTTATTACAGTATATATAAGAGGAGTTCTGTGTATGTACCCCACAACTTGGCCTCTGACAAAGCAGGGGGACCTGCGAAAAGGCTGTCAGGCCGTCTTTTTGTACCTCCATGTAACCTTACTGTACCTATTGGAATAAAATTCTCACTGAAGCATTGACGACTGGTGCCGGACCTGATTTTCTTCTCAAGTTATAACTTGAGACAGAGATGTTGTGTCTCTTCTCTTTGTTTCTTGCCTAATGTCTCCTTTTTTTAAATTACACTTTACTCTGTTACACGCATGTGTTTCATTTTCCAATTCACTATTGGTCCTATCTGGTATCACATTGTGTTAGGCTGTTTGTTTCCATAGTATATAAATATTCTTCCAAGGCGTTCATAAGTAATCAGCTGCGGATGGAAGTAATGTGTACAAATATGTGATTATGGACTTAACAAGATATGCACCATGGGCTGCAAATATTTGTATCATATGTGTGAAATGAGAAAACAGAAAAGGTAGAAAATGTCACCTTGAAGAGAGTTCCTGCTCTTATGTGTTACACATAATCATGAATTGTGCACGGCCTAGAGTCCTTGCACAATCATGCACGGTGCATGTAATTCATCTGCAGAACCAGAAATATCTAGGGCTGCAACCAACGACACTATCTCTCCTACTCACAAAGAGACACTGTTAAACATTCTAATACAGTAACTGGTTGTCAGGGGTGCCACATGTAGGCGGTCTCAAGCCACCTCCTAGAGAATTATCCCAACTTTGGGAACAAGTTTGCTATGACTCGTTCACGCTCCACCCCACAGCACCGCTATCCACAGCAATGATAAAAGCCGCAATTAGCATCAATGATTGGAAATGTGGCTGCCCAGAGATGCTTGATAAAATAGCGGGCACCTGCGCAATTGGGTTTAAACATAGCGGGCACTGAGGAGAGTTTATGGGTTAAACACCGGGGGGGGGGGGGGTTAAGGGTTAGGCACTACTGGGGGTTGGTTAAGGGATAGGCACCACCAGGGTTAGGTGTCGGTAGAGGGAGGATTGAAGGATAAGCATTGGTGGAGGGAGGTTTCTCTGTGAGAGTAGGGTTAGGTTAGGTTATAGTAAAATATTGGAAAAGATACAATATTTTATTATCGGAATTAAGTACTAGAATATCAGCAATTTTACCGATATTCTACTAGCCGCAAAATCTGGTGCCCTTTTTTACACATATGTGGGTCCTTCCCCCATGTCTTCTCTTTAACCATTTCAGCCGCCCAGACGTGAAGCTCACGTCCGGGCAGCTGCTCATCTGCGCTTCCGCGCGCCCCCATGTCCCCGTGGTGTCCTTCAGTAACCCTGGGATTAGTGAAAGGGAACATGGTTCCCGATCACCGATCCCTGTCCCCCGCAGAAAAACCAAAGCGCAAACCCGTGAGGCTTCAGTTCTTCTGCCTGGAAAAATTTCCGCATCCCCCTTGTACTTCCGCTTAGCGAGAGGTACAAGGAGGGAAAACAAAAACGAAGGTGGCCATCTTGTGGCCAAATAGTAAAACTACATCTCCATATTTTTTACATTACACTCTACACATTTAACAACATTAAAAATTAACTGTTTATGTCCCACACCAAAATATTACCCAAATAAAAATTTTAATGTTAAAAAAAAATACAATAAAAAAAAGACATAAATAGTAACCTAAGGGTCTGAACTTTTTAAATATGCATTTGAAGGGGGTATACTACAAACATTTTTTTCATTATAATCTTGTAAATAGTGATGGACGCAAAACGGAAACAATGCACCTTTATTTCCAAATAAAATATTGGTGCCATACGTTGTGATAGGGACAAAATTTAAATGGTATAATAACCGAGACATACGGGCAAATAAAATACATAGGTTTTAATTATGGTAGCGCAGATTATTTTAAAGCTATAATGGCCGAAAACTGAGAAATAATGAATTTTTTCCATTTTTTTTCTTATTAATCCTGTTAAGAGATGTTGGTGCTACAGTGGGATGCGAAAGTTTGGGCAACCTTGTTAATTTTCATGATTTTCCTGTATAAATCGTTGGTTGTTACGATAAAAAAGTCAGTTAAATATAGCATATAGGAGACACACACAGTGATATTTGAGAAGTGAAATGAAGTTTATTTGATTTACAGAAAAAGTGTGAAATAATTGTTTGAACAAAATTAGGCAGGTGCATAAATGTGGGCAGTGTTGTCATTTTATAGATTCCAAAACCTTTAGAACTAATTATTGGAATGCAAATTGGCTTGGTAAGCTCAATGACCCCTAACCTACATACACAGGTGAATCCAATTATTAAAAAGGAGTATTTAAAGAGGATCTGTAACGTCAAAAGATCCCCTGGGGGGTACTCACCACGAGTGGCGGAAGCCTCCTAATGAGGCTTCCCACGCCGTCCTCCGTCCCTCAGGGGTCTCGCTGCAGCACTCCGTGAAAGATGACGTCAATATTTACCTTCCCGGCTCCTGCGCAGGCGCTCTGACGGCTGTCGGCTCCGAACTACACGGAAATACCCGATCGCCGTCGGGTCTGCTCTACTGCGCAGGTGCAAGTTTCCGGTGCCTGCGCAGTAGAGCGGACCCGACTGAGATCGGGTATTTCTGTGTAGTTCGGAGCCGAAAGCAGCCACAGGGCCCCCGCTGGAGCCAGCAAAGGTAAATATTGAACTGACAGTCGGGTCTGTCGCCGGCTGTTCGGAGGGCTGCAGCGAGACCCCTGTGGCACAGAGGACGGCGTGTGAAGCCTCATTAGGATCCGGAGGCTTCCCCCACCCGAGGTGAGTACCCCCCAGGGGATGTTTTTGATGTTACAGAGTCTCTTTAAGGGGTCCATTGTAAGTTTCACTCCTCTTTTAATTTTCTCTGAAGAGTAGCAACATGGGGGTCTCAAAACAACTCTCAAATGACCTGAAGACAAAGATTGTTCACCATCATGGTTTAGCGGAAAGATACAGAAAGCTGTCAGCTGTCTGTTTTCACAGTTAGGAACATATTGAGGAAATGGAAGACCACGGGCTCAGTGTAAGTTAAGGCTTGAAGTGGCAGACCAAGAAAAATCTCGGATAAATAGAAGCAATGAATGGTGGGAACAGTCAGAGTCAACCCACAGACCAGCACCAAAGACCTACAACATCATCTTGCTGCAGATGGAGTCACTGTGCTTTGTTTAACCATCTGGTGCATTTTACACAAGGAGATGCTGTATGCAAGAGTGATGCAGAGGAAGCCTTTTCTCCGCCCACAGCACAAACAGAGCCACTTGAGGTATGCTAAAGCACATTTGGACAAGCCAGCTTCATCTTGGAATAAAGTGCTGTGGACTGCTGAAACTAAAATTGAGTTATTTGGGCATAACCAGGGGTGTTATGCATAGAGGAAAAACAACACAGCATTCCAAGAAAAACACCTGCTACATACAGTAAAATATGGTGGTAATTCCATCATGCTGTGGGGCTGCGTGGCCAGTGCAGGGACTCGGACTCTTGTCAAAGATGAGGGGCGCATGGATTCCACTCAGTATCAGCAGATTCTGGAGACCAACGTCCAGGAATCAGTGACAAAGCTGAAGCTGCGTCTGTGCTGGATCTTTCAACAAGACAACGACCCTAAACACTGCTCAAAATCTACTAAGGCATTCATGCAGAGGAACAAGTACAACATTCTGGAATGGCTATCTCAGTCCCCAAACCAGAATATAATTGAAAATCTGTGGTTTGAGTTAAAGAGAGCTGACCATGCTCGGAGGCCATCAAACCTGAATGAACTAGAGATGTTTTGTAAAGAGGAATGGTCTAAAATACCTTTAACCAGTATCCAGAGTCTCATTGGAACCTAAAGGAAGTGTTTAGAGGCTGTAATTTCTACAAAAGGGGATCTACTAAATATTGTTTTCAGTTCTTTTTTGTGGTTCCCAAATGTATGCACCTGCCTTATTTTGTTTAAACAATTATTTCACACTTTCTGTAAATCCAATAAACTTCATTTCACTTCTCAAATATCACTGTGTGTGCCTCCTATATGACATATTTAACTGACATTTTTTATCGTAACAACTAACGATTTCTACAGGAAAATCATGAAAATTAACAAGGTTGCCCAAACTTTTGCATCCCGCTGTATATAAATAATAAATCATAATAGCAAGAGAAAAAAATATGGAAGCAATGTTTTTATTTAAAGCGGAACTAAAACTTCTTAAAAAAAATAATAGTTTCACTTACCTGGGGCTTCTGCCAGCCCCCCGCAGCTGACCTGTGCCCACACAGACACTCACCGATGCTCTGGTCCCATGCCGCAGCTCACTTTCACTTCGCGCAGTTCGAGTGCACAAGATTTTCTCATACTGCACCTGCACAGGGATCTCCTGGCTACAGGAATACATACAAGGATACGCATGGCCAGGGCGCAGTGGAGGTCAACTTAGAAGTCCGCTTCCAGTACGAGAAAAAAAGTAAGCCGCGGCGGGGGAACGGAGGAACGGTCCGGGACGGCGAGGGCACAGGTTGGCTGCAGTGTGCTGGCAGAAGTGCCAGGTAAGTGAAACTCTTATTTTTTAACAGGTTTCAGTTCCGCTTTAAGCCTGGCATTTTTACTCACATGGTCAAATCTGTAATGGCAGATCTGTGTTCTTTGTTAGATGTTCTAGTTACAGGTTAAGATACACCTAATAGTACATTGATGTTTTATTTCAGAATATCGTTCTCTATCAGACCACAGCACCAAGTGTTCCCCAGGCAACAGCTGAAGTGGCTTCTGTTCCTACAGCTCCAATTTCTTCCTCTGAAGGCTAGATACCTGCACAGCAATACTCCACAAAGTGGTTCTTGTGTACTGTTATACATTTGATAAATATATATTGCAGATTTGTGGCTTGCATTTTCATGTATATGTGGGAAGTGATCCCTTAAAGCAGGATTGTCACCATAAAAATCACATTTGAACAGCAACTGGTCTGAATGTATTAAGTGATAAAGATGCGAATCCCACATTCAAAACTTTCAAACTTTTTCTGCTGTTATGGCTTGGAGGTATCACATACCTTAGGAGCACTAGCCCCTTCATTGCTATTGCCATACAGTTGCATGCTGGGGGCTCCTTTTATCTATAATATATTCCTCCTCTTCCCTTTATTTCCCCCTTTTTCTAAGGACATAAGACAGTGCACTTCCTAGTATGGACCTCAGTGGAGTGTGTGAAGACTCTGGGAGGAGGTCCGGTAACGAATACACAATTAGCAAGAGGAGAAAAAAAAGTGAGGGAGGAAATTATGTCAGGAGGTCAAAGGTAACCAAGATGGAAACTGTCTAGAATAGGATTCTCTGCTTTTCCTTTATAAAATTCATAGGAATTATAATGTGGACAGTGCAAAACATCTGTTATGTAAGTAGAAATAGTATTTATCTACTTCACTGGCGCACAGAAGGGGTTGTTCCGGGTGTCTGGAACCACCCCCTTGCACCTAGACCAGAAGTGCCTCCGGAATCTGAGCAGCGGCAGCCACTGAATGTAATAGTGCAGCTGCCGCTTGCTCATGTGTGTGCGCAGTAGGGGGGCCCAGGGCCCGCTAGCCGTGTGGGGGGGGGGGAGCGCTGTCACCCTCCCTATTGAGGGACCCCCCAGCCAGATATGCTGCTTCTTCCCCGCAGCCCCGCAGTCTCCCGGAGGCAGATCAGGGCTACGGCAAGATGGCTGCCGAAGCCCTGCTCTGGAGACTGTGTCTCCAGTACAGGGCTTCGGGAGCCATCTTGCCGTAGCCCTGCACTCTGCCTGTCAGCGCGGGAGATGTGCTGCAGGCAGTGCTGGGCCGAAATTACGCATTAGTGTAATTACGCATCGTAATTCACTACAAATGCACCGTAAGCGTTACGTGTAAGGTTACGGTATTACACGTAATGAATTACGCGTAGACCGTAGGTTACGTTATTACGCGTAACAAATTACGCGTAAGACAGTAAACTCCTATTGAAATTACACAGTCTGCTGTAATCGCGTAATATTACGCTCCCGTATAATATAAAAAAGCCGCCGACTTTAAGGGTTAATAGCAAAGCCCCCTTAAGTGCTAAGAGCCTCAAATTTGGAGAATATATTAAGGAGATCAGAAGGAATAAGAGGAAAACATTTTTTTTCAAAAAAACCTTATAGTTTTGAGAAAATCGATGTTAAAGTTTCAAAGGAAAAATATATACATTTAAAAACCCGCCGACTTTAACGGTTAATAGCAAAGCCTGCTTAAAATTTAGGAACACCAAATTCCCAGGGTATATTAAGGGGATCAGTGGGAATAAGAGGAAACATTTTTTTTCCAAAAAGACCTTATAGTTTTTGAGAAAATCGATTTTTAAGTTTCAAGGGCAAAAATGTCTTTTAAATGCGGAAAATGTCAGGTTTTTTTTGCACAGGTAACAATAGTGTTTTATTTTCATAGATTCCCCCAAGTGGGAAGAGTTTTACTTACTTCGTTCTGAGTGTGGGAACTATAAAAAAAAAAACGACGTGGGGTCCCGCCTCCCAGACCTCTTTAACCCCTTGTCCCCCATGCAGGCTGGGATAGCCAGAATGCGGAGCACCGGCCGCGTGGGGCTCCGCACCCTGACTATACCAGCCTGCATGGTCTATGGATTGGGGGGTCTCGGAAGGGGAGGGGCAGCCAAGCTTTCCCCTCCCCCTCCGAGCCCTTGTCCAACCCAAGGACAAGGGGCTCTTCTCCACCTCCGATGGGCGGTGGAGGTGGAGGCCGCGATTTCCTGGGGGGGGGGGTTCATGGTGGCATCTGGGAGTCCCCTGTAAAAAGGGGTCCCCCAGATGCCCACCCCCCCTCCCAGGAGAAATGAGTATAGGGGTACTTGTACCCCTTACCCATTTCCTTTAAGAGTTAAAAGTAAATAAACACACAAACACTTAGAAAAAGTATTTTAATTGAACAAAAAACATAACCACGAAAAAAGTCCTTTAATATTCTTAATTAACCATTAATACTTACCTGTCCCTTTAAAAGCCAGTTCCCACGCAATATCCTCGGAAATTGGCTAATCAGTTACAATGTATCAACTTTGTTACTTTGTAACTCCACCGCACCCGACGTCACTCGCCGCTCACCCGCCGGCCGCCGCATACATAACGCTAAGTTCCCGCCGTCCACTCCGCCCACACCTGTCACCCATATACATGCTGGCACCCATGGGTGCCAGCATGTATATAGGTGAAAAGTGGGAGAGGCGGGGAGGGCAGCGAGAGCCGGCGGGACTTAGCGTCCTGCACGGACTACAGAGCTCTGAGCTATATAGCTCAGAGCTCTCTAAGCATCTTTGTATTTGGGTTCCAAGGAGCCCCATTGGTCCTTAGCAGACCAATGGGGTTCCTTCTGATTTGAAGGAACCCCATTAGTCTGCTAAGGACCAATGGGGCTCCTTGGAGCCCAAATACAAAGATGCTTAGAGAGCTTTGAGCTATATAGCTCAGAGCTCTGTGGTCCGTGCAGGATGCTAAGTCCCGCCGGCTCTCGCTGCCCTCCCCGCCTCTCCCACATGTCACCTATATACATGCTGGCACCCATGGGTGCCAGCATGTATATGGGTGAAAGGTGTGGGCGGAGTGGACGGCGGGAGCCGGCGGGGACTTAGCGTAAGTGTATGCGGCGGCCGGCGGGTGAGCGGCGAGAGACGTCGGGTGCGGTGGAGTTACAAAGTAACAAAGTTGTTACATTGTAACAACTTTGTTACATTGTAACTGATTAGCCAATTTCCGAGGATATTGCGTGGGAACTGGCTTTTAAAGGGACAGGTAAATATTAATGGTTAATTAAGAATATTAAAGGACTTTTTTCGTGGTTATGTTTTTTGTTCAATTAAAATACTTTTTCTAAGTGTTTGTGTGTTTATTTACTTTTAACTCTTAAAGGAAATGGGTAAGGGGTACAAGTAACCCTATACTCATTTCTCCTGGGAGGGGGGGTGGGCATCGGGGGGACCCCTTTTTAAAGGGGACTCCCAGATGCCACCATGACCCCCCCCCCCCCAGGAAATCGTGGCCTCCACCGCCCATCGGAGGTGGAGAAGAGCCCCTTGTCCTTGGATTGGACAAGGGCTCGGAGGGGGAGGGGAAAGCTTGGCTTCCCCTCCCCTTCCGAGACCCCCCAATCCATGGACCATGCAGGCTGGTATAGTCAGGGTGCGGAGCCCCACGCGGCCGGTGCTCCGCATTCTGGCTATCCCAGCCTGCATGGGGGACAAGGGGTTAAAGAGGTCTGGGAGGGGGGACCCCACGTCGTTTTTTTTTTTTTATATTTCCCACACTCAGAACGAAGTAAGTAAAACTCTTCCCACTTGGTGGAATCTATGAAAATAATACACTATTGTTACCTGTGCAAAAAAAACTGACATTTTCCGCATTTAAAATACATTTTTGCCCTTGAAACTTAAAAATCGATTTTCTCAAAAACTATAAGGTCTTTTTGAAAAAAAATGTTTTCCTCTTATTCCCACTGATCCCCTTAATATACCCTGGGAATTTGGTGTTCCTAAATTTTAAGCAGGCTTTGCTATTAACCGTTAAAGTCGGCGGGTTTTTAAATGTATATATTTTTTCTTTGAAACTTTAACATCGATTTTCTCAAAAACTATAAGGTCTTTTTGAAAAAACATTTTTTCCTCTTATTCCTTCTGATCTCCATAATATATTCTCCAAATTTGAGGCTCTAAGCAATTAAGGGGGCTTTGCTATTAACCCTTAAAGTCGGCGGCTACCTAACATTGATCCATGCGTCAACTTTTCCACTTGGGAGCATGGCCTTACGCATTAATTGCTAGTAGGAAGTTACGCGTAAGGCAATAACGTAACAATCTGCATTACGGTATTCTTACGCGTAATTGCGTAAGGGCTATGCGTAATTACAGACATGAACCGTAAATAAATGTCTACGCCGTAAGCGTAATTCCGTAATGCGTAATAGCGTAAAATTACGCGTAATGATCCGTAAGCATAGTTTTTTCCATTACGCCCAGCACTGGCTGCAGGAGGATCATCGGGGAGCTGGTGCCAGATGCCAGGAGAGGAGAAGACTTCTGTCAGGTAAGTGATTTGTTTTTTTTTCACAGGTGCATTTTTTTTCTAGTTTCTGCTGCCCACATTACGATTTTCAGGTGTCTGCTGCCCACATTACGATTTTCAGGTGTCTGCTGCCCACATTACGATTTTCAGGTGTCTGCTGCCCACATTACGATTTTCTGGTCACTGCTGCCCACATTGCGATTTTCAGGTGTCTGCTGCCCATATTACGACTTTCAGGTGTCTGCTGCCCATATTACGATTTTCTGGTCACTGCTGCCCACATTGCGATTTTTAGTTGTCTGCTGCCCACATAATGATTTTCAGGTGTCTGCTGCCCACATTGCGATTTTCAGGTGTCTGCTGCCCACATTACGATTTTCAGGTGTCTGCTGCCCACATTACGATTTTCTGGTCACTGCTGCCCACATTGCGATTTTTAGTTGTCTGCTGCCCACATTATGATTTTCAGGTGTCTGCTGCCCACATTGCGATTTTCAGGTGTCTGCTGCCCACATTACGATTTTCAGGTGTCTGCTGCCCACATTACGATTTTCTGGTCACTGCTGCCCACATTGCGATTTTTAGTTGTCTGCTGCCCACATTATGATTTTCAGGTGTCTGCTGCCCACATTGCGATTTTCAGGTGTCTGCTGCCCACATTACGATTTTCAGGTGTCTGCTGCCCACATTACGATTTTCATGTGACTGCTGCCCACATTACGATTTTCTGGTCACTGCTGCCCACATTGCGATTTTCAGGTGTCTGCTGCCCACATTACGATTTTCATGTGACTGCTGCCCACATTACGATTTTCTGGTCACTGCTGCCCACATTACGATTTTCTGGTCACTGCTGCCCACATTACGATTTTCTGGTCACTGCTGCCCACATTGCGATTTTCAGGTGTCTGCTGCCCACATTGCGATTTTCAGGTGTCTGCTGCCCACATTGCGATTTTCTGATGACTGCTGCCCACATTGCGATTTTCAGGTGTCTGCTGCCCACATTGCGATTTTCAGGTGTCTGCTGCCCACATTACGATTTTCTGGTCACTGCTGCCCACACATTGCGATTTTCTGGTGCCTGCTGCCCACATTGTGATTTTCTGGTGACTGCTGCCCACTTTACGATTATTTTCTGATGACTGCTGGCTGCTGCCCACATTACGATTATTTTCTGATGGCTGCTGCCCACATTACGATTATATATATATATACACTGGCTGTATGCAGGGGGAACTGGCTATATACACTGGCTATATGCAGGGGGATCTGGCTATATACACTGGCTATATGCAGGGGGAGGCATCTGGCTGCATACAGTGGGTATATGGGTATATACAGGGGGGGGATCTCTGGCTATATATACAGGGGATCTGACTATATACACTGGCCATATATACAAGGGGGATCTGGCGAAATACAAGGGGGAATGTACTGAACGGGGAGTTATCTGGCTATATACTATAAATGGGGATCATATGGTTACTTATCCTAACTGGGGGGGGCGCCTCATCTGGCTACCTGTGTGATAAATGGGGGTCATCTGGTCACCTATACTAAAGAGGGGTGGGGTAATTTCGTTATCCATAATAAAGGGGGGTTATCTGGCTACTTAATCACTGCCACATTATATATATTTTGGCGAAACGCTACTGCATCATGTGTATTTTGTAGGGAAACACTGCGCATTGTGTGTATTTTGTGGAGAAATGCTGTGCATCATGTGGATTTTGTGGGCAAACGCATGCGCGGTAGTGTGCGGCTTGCCAAAAGAGACCTATCAGGAACCCCCCCTTGAAAATCCTGGATTTGCCCCTGTACTTATACAGGATCTTTTCAAAAAATTAGCATATTGTGATAAAGTTCGTTATTTTCTGTAATGTACTGATAAACATTAGACTTTCATATATTTTAGATTCATTACACACAACTGAAGTAGTTCAAAGCCTTTTATTGTTTTAATATTGATGATTTTGGCATACAGCTCATGAAAACCCAAAATTCCTATCTCAAAAAATTAGCATATCATGAAAAGGTTCTCTAAACGAGCTATTAACCTAATCATCTGAATCAATGAATTAACTCTAAACACCTGCAAAAAATACCTGAGGCTTTTAAAAACTCCCAGCCTGGTTCATTACTCAAAACCGCAATCATGGGTAAGACTGCCGACCTGACTGCTGTCCAGAAGGCCATCATTGACACCCTCAAGCAAGAGGGTAAGACACAGAAAGAAATTTCTGAACGAATAGGCTGTTCCCAGAGTGCTGTATCAAGGCACCTCAGTGGGAAGTCTGTGGGAAGGAAAAGGTGTGGCAGAAAACGCTGCACTAGAGGAGAGGAGAGAAGAGGTGACCGGACTCTGAGGAAGATTGTGGAGATGGACCGATTCCAGACCTTGGGGGACCTGTGGAAGCAGTGGACTGAGTCTGGAGTAGAAACATCCAGAGACACAGTGTACAGGCATGTACAGGAAATGGGCTACAGGTGCCGCATTCCCCAGATAAAGCCACTTTTGAACCAGAAACAGCTGCAGAAGCGCCTGACCTGTACTTGACACTGGACTTCAGGCATTTTGGCATTTCCCTCTCCCCAGTCTTCCTCCAGACTCTGGCACCTTGATTTCCGAATGACGTGCAAATGTTGCTTTCATCTGAAAACAGTATTTTGGACCACTGAGCATCAGTCCAGTGCTGCTTCTCTGTAGCCCAGGTTGGGCGCTTCTGCCGCTGTTTCTGGTTCAAAAGTGGCTTGACCTGGGAAATGTGGCACCTGTAGCCCATTTCCTGCACACACCTGTACACGGTGGCTCTGGGTGTTTCTGCTCCACACTCAGTCCACTGCTTCCACAGGTCCCCCAAGGTCTGGAATCTGTCCTTCTCCACAATCTTCCTCAGGATCCGTTCACCTCTTCTCGTTGTGCAGCATTTTCTGCCACACTTTTTCCTTCCCACAGACTTCCCACTGAGGTGCCTTGATACAGCACTCTGGGAACAGCTTATTCGTTCAGAAATTTCTTTCTGTGTCTTACCCTCTTGCTTGAGGGTGTCAATGATGGCCTCTGGACAGCAGTCAGGTCGGCAGTCTTACCCATGATTGCGGTTTTGAGTAATGAACCAGGCTGGGAGTTTTAAAAGCCTCGGGAATCTTTTGTAGGTGTTTAGAGTTAATTCGTTGATTCAGATGATTAGGTTAATAGCTCGTTTAGAGAACCTTTTCGTGATATGCTAATTTTTTGAGATAGGAATTTTAGGTTTTCATGAGCTGTATGCCAAAATCATCAATATTAAAACAATAAAAGGCTTTGAACTACTTCAGTTGTGTGTAATGAATCTAAAATATATGAAAGTCTAATGTTTATCAGTACATTACAGAAAATAACGAACTTTATCACAATATGCTAATTTTTTGAAAAGATCCTGTATATGTGTTTTTTATTTCTAGGTTAACATGGGTGTCATTTGTTCTTTAACCCCACCATGCTTTGCCTCAATCATCCAAGATAATAGTCAGAACATTTGAGAGATGCAAGAGTGCATGGTTATTTACTTGTGAAAGCAAACAAGCTCCCAGATAGGAGAGATCTGTTGCAAGGCCTGTAGCAAACACATTACTTTTCTGCCAGGCTGCAGAAAATAAATCCAGATATTAAGTAAATGAGTCATTTCCTAGACAAAGTTCAGCTGCTTTGTATTGCAAACACAGCTAGCCATTGATCATCATGCAGTTAGGTCTACATATCTCCCAACTTCTGTCCAAACATCTATTAACCTCAGAAGGACCGTAGGCTTACACCCCCTAGTGACCAGGCTATTTTTTAAGCTTCAGGCCACTGCAGCTTCAAGAGCTTGCTGCAGAGCCGTAGAAAGCTGTACACAAATGAGCCCCCCCCCCTTTTCTGCCTACCAACAGAGCTTTCTGTTAGTGGGCTCTGATCGCTGCTGCAGGTTTTTTTTTTTTTAATAATAAATTATACCTTTTTTTATTTCTTTTATTATTCTCCTCCCTCCCTCCCCCCGGCAGCCAATCCCTGCGATTGTCTCTCATAGACATCAGCATATGAGAGATGATCGCTCTTTGAGCCTCCCAAGGGGACAGCTGAGTCTCACGGCTGTCCCCAGTACAGCGCTGCTTAGATCGCAGCACTGTACAATGTAAATAGATTGCGGTTTCACTGTCTAGCAGTCTGTAAGCGGAGATCGCCGTTTGCAGACTGATGCGCGCGCAATCCCCAGCAAAACACACCCCCAGGACGTTGAGCGATCCTGGGGGAGCCGCTGCGTTCACGCCATTTGGCGTGGAGCAGTTGGCAAGAAGTTAAAGCTTGATACATGTAGGGCCATGACAAGCTATCGAAAGTTTTTCGATGTCTAACCCTAGCATAGCCATAGAGGTCTTATGCATATTAGAGTGATGAAATATATTGATTACTTTGCGGATGTTATCTGAAGTGTAGCGTAGTGGAATAAATCCTACATGTACCTTGTGGACCACTGCATTTAGGAATTTGTTGAGTCGTTGGGCTAGGATAGAGGTAAGATGTTAAAATCTAGGCCGGGCTGAGGTAGCTGAATGACAGAACAGTGACTGCATATACCTACACACAGACAGGTAGCGAACAGGCACAGTGACACTGCGTGCGCTCAACTCACGTAGGTTGGTGGGTGCACTGTGAACAACAGGTAGGTATATGCAGTAATTGGTATTACAATGTGTACCTGTCACACACAGACAGATAGCGGACAGGAACAGTGACACTGCGTGCGCTCACGTAGGTGGCGTAGGTGCACAGTGAACAGGTAGGTATATGCAGTGATGGGTAATGTGCACCTTTCACACGCACAGTGACACTGCGTGCGCTCAACTCACGTAGGTTGGTGGGTGCACTGTGAACAACAGGTAGGTATATGCAGTAATTGGTATTACAATGTGTACCTGTCACACACAGACAGATAGCGGACAGGAACAGTGACACTGCGTGCGCTCACGTAGGTGGCGTAGGTGCACAGTGAACAGGTAGGTATATGCAGTGATGGGTAATGTGCACCTTTCACACACACAGGTAGTCACTGAATGTGCTGGGCCTGGCAGTGGCACACACAGTATAAATTATCAAGGCTGTCTATGCAACACAAGTGTCAGTGGGACACACAGAAAAAAAAATAGATCACAAAATTAGCTCTCAAAAGAGCTGTTGTGGGGTGCTATTTTAGCAATAATAATCAGCAAGGAGCAAGTTAAGAAGCCTACAAGAGCCTAACTAATCTTTCCCTATGAGAGAGTCTGCAGCAGCTGTCTCTTCTCTATTTACTGCAGGCACACGAGTGAGTAAAATGGCCGGCGATGCCTGCCTTTTATAAAGGGGGAGTGGCTCCAGGAGGGAGTGTAGCCTGATTGGCTACAACGTGCCTGCTGACTGTAATGTAGAGGGTCAAATTTGACCCTAATTGTGCACTATGGGGGCGAGCAGAACTTCCGGAAAAGTTTGCGGTTCTCCGCGATCACGAACCCCAGGAAGTTCGCCTGGAACCGTTCGCCGGTGAACCGTTCGGGCCATCTCTACTCTGATGTAGTCAAATAATATGTGTGTATATGTATGTACTGGGAGCAGAGCTGCAACAGGGGACTTGTCGGCTGCAAGGGGCTGGAGGAAGCCCCGGGTAAGTAGATCTGGGGGTAGCATAGATTGCCTGACATTTCCTTTAAGTCTAAGTGTTTTTATCTGCATGGGGAAAACACATTGGTCCTCAGTTTTCTTGTGCAGAAAGCGAGGGAGGTGGGTGCAGGGAAACCAGTGATGTCTAGTTGCGCCCCTGGTAGGTGGGGTAGGCTGGCTGCATAATTTCTGGTAGAAGTTTTGGAATGTAATACATACAATATATTGGTGGCTTTAGAGGTTACTACACCAGTAGGTATTTTAATCTTGGTGACAGGGTTGATGGTTTGCTGCTGTCTGAGTTTGTGTGTTACCCATCTGTCTGGCTTATTAAAAGGTAAAGGTCAGGGTTTTTTTTAAATAAACATTGTGTATAGATATATCATAGTTTGCAATGCACAAACATTTTTGCATTATTGTTTTTTTGATAGATGGAATAAAAAATAAATGGAATAAAAAAAAAAATTATAAAATGTAATCACTAACCAATATTCAATTACAAACCGGTCCTTTTGCCACACTGCAGAGATGGCGTAAATGCAACCAGTTCAATACATAACCTAGTGAAAAAGTGCATAGTGTAACGCATAAGCAAGTATAAAACAAGAATTACTAGCAATAATTTATGCCCTTTGTTAGTAATAGTATAGCAGCCGCTAATCTAGATACAATACAGGGGTCATAAATTGCTCTATAGGGTATAATTCTGTGCACAGCCTGTCAGTCATTGATGATTAGTAGAGAACTGATATCAAGCCAACAATATGAGCATTTGAAACACCGCAGCCACTGTATAGTTATGTCCATTGACTCAGCCTCTAAAGATCAGAATGGGTAACAACATGACCCCGACGTGTATCGAGCACCATAGGAGGAAGGATCCATGCTATGTATAATTACAGGTAATTGGAGAGCTCTGCAGTCTTACCCACGGACAGCACTGTTTGTCTTCCCCCCTTCAATTTGTCCCATATGGCGATTATCCTCTACATATAATGGCCCCTCACAGCTCCATTATGTACTCACAAAGTACAACTGCAGTGTCAAGCAGGACCACAATAGCTGCAGGATGCAAAGTGTGGTGGTACACTCACCGTCCGGTATAGCCTTGTAGGACGGACGGCATGGAAGGAGTCGGAGGAGTGCTGGACAGAAGGGAGTGGGGACAGCTGGACGCATTTCACCCCGTCAGTCGTGAATAGAGTATTTATGTCTCTTTCTCTTGTTTTTGTTTTGCCAGGTCTTAGAAAATGTCTTTCAAAAGAGAAAAAAAAATGTTTTAAAGTATCTGCTTCATTAAGTCCATTACAAATTCATTGTGACCCATTTGTATTTGATTGGGAAATCTGAGATCAAGGAAACATTCCATAGCCTCTAGACCTTTTTGATTTGTCATGCTCACCTCCCTGGCGTTCAGCATTCGTCTTGTGTGCGTATCTATATGCGGGAGTGTGAGCCTGGTCGCCAATTTATGTGCGTAACACCTTACGATGTTACACAACATGCACACATGCAATGATTACGTTTAGGGGAATTTGTAGATACATTTCTGCAACCTCTCGTTCCCCTTATTCCTTCTTACCTAAGAGATTCCGGTCACCTGATTGAACTATTGGATTCCTTAACTTGTACAGATCCCTGTGTCTTGATGGCCGCAGACATCTCCTCTTTGTATACAGTTATTCAGCAGGAGGCGGGAGTGAATGCGGTTCGCCAATGTTTGGAAATACTACCTACAGAAAGTCTGCGTTGCGATGGGCACGACATACGCCCCTAGCCTTGCAAATCTTTTTCTTGTCTGCTGGGAGGAGATCTTTATTAAAACTGATATTTTTCCTCAACTACTGTTATACAGGAGATACATAGATGATGTGGTGGTCATTTGGAAGGGGGATTTAGATTCTTTACAACCCTTTTTTCAACATATTAATAATAACTCGGACAATTTGGTCTTTAACTGTGTCTGTAGCTATAAAAAGATTAACTTTTTGGATCTAGTGATTTCTCTCGACAACAACTAATTCACCACAAAAACCTTCTTCAAAGAGACTGATAGAAATAGCTTAATTCCTACTACTAGTTGTCACTATCGCCCATGGCTCAAGGGGGTACCTAGGAGCCAATTTTACCCTGTACGTAGGAACTGCTCCTCCCAAACTGACTATTTTACTCAAAGTGACCTTCTTATCTCTAGATTTAAAGATAAAGGCTACCCAGCCTCAGACCTTGTATCTATGAGGGATGAGATTGGTCAGGAAGTTCGGTCTTTCACCAAGAAAAATAGAACAGTGGATACTATTAAAGCGGGATATAACCCTGCATTCCAACTTTGCTCTAAAACATTATTTACAGCATATTATATGCAACCAGCATTTTTTTTTACTAGACCAGCATTGGAAGGGTTACACACAGAGCTTTAAAGTTCCGTGGAGAGAACTGCTCCCCGCAGCTGAAGTTTAGATAGATACATTTAATGAAACAGAATGTAACAAGTGAGGAATATGACTCACTCTCTCTGACTGTGCAGGAGCTGGAGGACTGCCAAAGAGTGTGTAACATTCCTCACTTGTTACATTCTGTTTAGTTAAATGTATCTATCTAAACTTCGGGTGCGGGGAGCAGTTCTCTCCACGGAACTTTAAAGCTCTGTGTGTAACCCTTCCAAGGCTGGTCTAGTAAAAAAAAATATGCTGGTTGCATATAATATGCTGTAAATAATGTTTTAGAGCAAAGTTGAAATGCAGGGTTATATTCCGCTTTAAACAGAATAGTATTTACTTCCTTACACAATATAATATTCAACACAAAGATATTAAAAAAGTAAAAAAGTTTTGTATAAAAATTGACATCTCCTGAGGGGTGATCCAGTGATTGGTCCTATGCTTATGGACAATCCGGGAGTTATCTTCAGAAGAGCGCCTAACCTTAGAGATCGTCTTGTACATAGTCATATAGATCCACCTAAAACTGCCTCTGCCCATTTATTACCCTTAAAAGGTTTTTTTCGATGCAAGAAATGCAAAGGTTGTAAGGCTTGCATCAACATGCCCAGAAAAGACACTTCCATCACTGGTAACGATCATCGAGGTCCCATACTGCAGATTAAACGTCTTTTTATATGTGAAAGTACACACATAGTTTATTTTTTGGAATGTCTTTGTGGGCTGAGATATGTAGGTAGAATGACTAGAACCTTCAAAGAAAGATTGGGAGAACATGTCTACCTTATAGGTAAAGGGTTTAAGGACCATTCGGTCTCGAAACATTTTGCCCTTCATCATGATAGAGACCCCTTTCAGGCTTGAAGTTTTGTGTTATTGATGGTATTAAGAGAAGCTGGAGGGGACAAAATTTGGAAAGAGACATATCGAGATTAGAAACTGAATGGATCTTTAGACTGAATACTCTCAGTCCAGCTGGTCTGAATATTGAATTGGATTTAAACTGTTTTATTAATAACTCTTAATGTTTTATTATATTTTACTATATTCTTTATATTATTTTTTAAATATTTGCATGCCTATCTGTAAGGCCCGCATATACTGGTCAATTTGACTGCAATTTTATTCCTTATTAATATTTTTCTTTTTTTTTTTGCACCATTTTCACTTATCAGATTCCTATGGGGTCTGTCTTGCTTGATCACTATTGATGTTTCTCTTTTTCACCACTAGATATCCTCGGAGCTCCTATTGAGGCTGCTCTATTTGGTCACTGTTTTTTCACTACGTATACAAATCTATACACTTTCCTAATCTAGATAGGATCTATTGGGAAGTTATGGTCCCTATTTTTCCCTATGCTATTTTCTACCCCACAGAGTACTATCTGTTGTCCTCTGCTATTAATATGTATATATTTTTTAGTTTAACCTCCTTGCCGTTCTAAAAAATCCGGCAAGGAGGCAGCGCTGCACTTTTTTTTAATTTTTTTTTTTTAAATCATGTAGCGAGCCCAGGGCTCGCTACATGATAGCCGCTGAGTGGCGGCATCCCCCCACCCACTCCGATCGCCTTCGGCGATCAGAGTATGCAGGGAATCCCGTTGAGAACGGGATTTCCTGCAGGGCTTCCCCGGTCGCCATGGCGACCGGGCGGGATGACGTCCCCGATGTCATGGACGTCGTGACGTCAGAGGGAATCCCGATCCGCCCCTTACCGCTGCCTGGCACTGATTGGCCAGGCTGCGCAGGGGTCTGGGGCGGGGGGGGGGGGGGGGCGGCTCGACGCGGCGGGTAGCGGCGAATCGGCGGCGATCGCGTACTACACGCAGCTAGCAAAGTGCTAGCTGCGTGTAGGAAAAAAAAATTATGCAAATCGGCCCAGCGGGGCCTGAGAAATCCTCCTGCGCAGGTTACCCCGAACTGTGTTCGGGATAACCGGCAAGGAGGTTAATGCGATTTTATTGCAGCAAGATCAATTAATTTCATCTTTTGTTTTATGTGTTGGTTTAGATGCTCGCAGTCGGTTTTATGTCCCTGTGTTTATTATAGGCGCTACTACATACGTATTCTACATTATATTTAAGATTGCTTTCACTTTAGATGTGCTCTTCAGGCACGCCTTGGCAGTTTTATGCGTATACATGGCCGTATTGCACCGCTATGTACATGAATTTGCATAATTTTGCATTACTTTCCATCCATTGGATTCCTATGGGATCTGTCTTGCATGATTGATGTTTTTCAATGTCACCCCTGGATGTTCCTGGAGCTCCCATGGGAGTCGTTTTATTATTTTATTGCTTTCACTATGCATATACATTTCTACACCCTCTTATTATAAACAAAAGAGAAAAAATATTTTTTTACTGTCCTATACATTGGTTCAGACGCTTGCAGTAGGTTTTTGCGTCTCTACAGACGCTTTTTATTGGTGTATGCGTCATTGCATGCGCATTCTATGTTATACCAAAGACCTCTTTTTCCTCTTTTTTTATTGGATGCGCTTTTTATGGTACACCTAAGCTCACCAAAAATTTTTTAAAGGATAGAAAGTTGAGAGGATCTGAGTCAAGACGACCACAAGGTTTTTATAAAAATATCAAAAAGACCTTTTTATTAATCAAACAACATACTCTAACAAACATACATATAGAAAAAAAAAGAAACTGCCAGGTGGCCACCTAACTCCCCCCCCCCCCCCCCCCCCCCCCAGGCGCCGTCAAACATGCCACTCACTCTCACTCAGAGAACTGACTAACTAAAGAAACTCAAAAATAGATCTCAAATGTCCAGCAAAAGGAGCTAAAGCAAAAGTATATGCAGCACAGATGATATCCAAGTGCTAAAATAGCTGTGTTAGCTGGTAACAGATGGTAAAAGTCTGATTTGAGTTAGTGGCAAATAAGCACAGATGGCACGTGCAAGCCAAGATGCAAAAGGTTAGTTCAGAAATGCTCTGTACACCGCAGCAGGAATACATCACAGTACATCATGAGAAACTATATAGCAGCCCACAAGGAGGTGAAGAGATGCAAGCAACATACAGCAAAGCAAAGCTGATACTGTTTGACCAATGTGCAATGCAAGCAGCATAGCTCTTACCCTCCGATGATATACAGGCCGAGTTCATGCTTGTTATTCAAACAAGTAACTGCATTGATGGTTCCCGTTTGTGCGTGTGCATGGAATCCAGCCAGAGTGGCTACCGTCCAGGTGGACTGACAAAGTCCCATATGTGGACATCAAACCAGAGTTCTGGAAGTTCCGTCCAGGTGGCCGGTGGACCATGCAGGGTGTGCAGAGTAGTGAGAGTCAAACAGTGAGCAGCCCGCGGCAGCAGCGGGGGGAGGAAGGGGTGAGCGGCAAGTTCCGAGTCACCACACCGGGAGACCCGACATGTTTCACCGGCAGGCAGCCAGCTTTCTCAAGGGATGCGTGGTAAATCAGCGTCATCACAGGCGGACTGTCTTATAGGATGCCACCGGGCATCCGTCATGAGCGCATCACGTTCCAAATGTCGCCGCCCACCAACCCCCACCCGGCCCAGGCGCAAGGACCAATAGAGAAATCACAGCTTGGACGGGGAGGAGCCAGGGGGAAAAGGCGAGTCCAACCCCATCCAAACACTTCCGCCGCGTGGAATGCAGGAAGTACAGATACACCTGCGCACACACCACGGGGGAGGAGGAGAGGGTTCATGGAGCCAAGCGCTACAGACCTAGAGGTGAATACACACATAAACTAAGTAAATCAAAACTCTAAAAAAATAATTAAGTTACATATATTTGAAAGTCTATAATGACTCTAGATAAAGCAAGCAGGAATGTTGACATTAAACCTGGGGCGACCAAAAAACTCGCGCCAGAATGCAGCATAGAAACAAGCTGCTAAATAGCTTAAAGGGGCACTCCTATAAACCCCATAATAGATATCAGCACCTAAATAGTGCAAATGCAAATATATAGAGCAAAGCATGCAAATACACACACAAAGCATGTATATTACAGTGGAACACCCATGAACACACGAGTAGAGAAGAACCCCACAGACCAAGTTAGACCGGTAGGAATGATGAGAAGCTAAAGGATTCGTTTAAGCCAGGTGGAATAGTTGCTCGAAGTTTATAAATCCACTTGGCCTCTCTCTGCAATAGGAGGCGATCAAAATTGCCTCCCCTTTGGTATGGATCTGATCAAGACCAAAAAAACTTATCTGGTCATGTCTGCCACCATGGACGGCCCTGAGGTTCCGAGCCACCGGCGTCAGAGCAGTTAGGTCCTAAGCACACTTTATGCGTATCTATAGCCGCATTGCACTACTGTGTGCATCATCGTTTACCCTTTATGACCGTATGCGTCATTGCATACGCATTGCATTTGTTTTTTTGTTGTTTTTCTTTCCCCAGGAAGGACTTGTGCTCCACTTGACCTTGGTGGAGTGCAGAACTACTTCCTGAGTTCCAGTGACTACTTCCGGTACAGGAAGTGTTTGTTTTTCAGCTAAAAAGAAGTTTCCACATAGGAAAGGCATGCCCTAGGGCAGAGTAATCAATCTAGTTTTTAATTTAATCTTACCTAGTCTACTATGAAGTGAATATGCAGGTAATTTTTCACTCACTTTCTCTTTCTCACACTATTTGAATGATTTTTTGTTATTTTTCTTCTTACACAATGAAGTTTGTCACAATGTTTTATTTTGTGTTTGATGTCTTCTGTTTTTGATTAGTGCAGCCTAAATTGGGTGGAGTTTAACCACTCCCATTTTTTAACTCAAAAATGTTATAAATTTGGCGACCGGGCGGCCAGCCTTTCTCCCCTGATGACGCTAGATTGCGAAACCGGTCGGGAAGGCGATAGGTGGCACCATTACATCTGAGGTCTTCTATTGAGCATTTTATGCGCGCTACTTATTCGGGGTTCCCAGTGTACGGGCCCCGTATGTGAGTTTTCTTTTTCCTTTTACTAATTGTTTTATATGCTACGTAATAAAGACGGTTTACACTTAGATGTGCCGTATATCTCTTTCATGCTACTATCCTATTGGACTCCCCTCTGGTGAGTCTTTGTGACCTCAGGATATCTACTGCATTCCGGAGGAATCTGTGGCGTGTGACATCGCTGGTGAAACAACACCACCTGAGAGCTCTGTAGACCATCTATCAAATTAGTTTACAACCTTATAATGTTGGTTGTTGGAATCTGGTAAGCCTTGCTTCTTTACCTTTATGTTCAAGTATCCTGTATATCAGAAAATGACGAAATCTGTATTATTATAGACCTGTGCTGACTTTGTATATTTATTGCTTGTGTGGACTTTTGGACATTGTCCTTCTTGGCTGCGGTCGCCTTCTACCTTGGCGCTGACACTTATTGTTTAATCTTTCATAACAGATAGGAACACATTGGCTATCATTCATAAAGCATTCCCGCATGCGGAAATGCTGAAAACAGCAGACTTTTCCGAGCACCTAGCAAAATGTCTATTCATAAAGGCTGTTTCTGCACGAAAAGCTGACATTCCCAAGCAGAGCGATAAATTACCGCCTTGTGCGGTGATTATCTTAACAAATGTTACTAAATGTCAATTCATAAAGATTAGAGCAAGCGGTATGAGGACGGGGAATACCACTCCCTTGGAAGTAGCGATAAGCATGTGGATTACATTTAAGTCAATGGAGACAGTCCTCCCAAGCAGCAGCAGTGAGAGCACGGAGGGACTCAGGCAGCTTCTCCTGTTACGCCAGCCTACCGACAGCTTACCGACAGCCTAGAACCAGCCTAGTGCGGGAAATCACTGCACTGTTATCGCAACTGTACACATTTTTATGAATGAGCACAAAGAAGTCTAAAATACCAAATGCAGTGTTTTCCCACAATGATTTTCTTTACCGAACACACTTTTATGATTGATGGCCTTAGGAATTTTTATTGGCTTCAGCTAGATAGGATTACCTGGACTTAAGCACTACACATCCATTACCTGCTGCTCAGCCCTGCTAAAGTACAGCATTTCTAGCTTGCTGCTAACAACAACAACAACAACAAATAACATTTGTAAAGCGCTTTTCTCCCGTGGGACTCAAAGCGCATAAGCATGGCTCCGACCATCGTGGTACAGGGGAAGAATTTTATAAATCTGGAAATGCCAGGCTAAACAGGTGGCTTTTCAGTCTGGATTTGAATAGCTCCAGGGATGGTGCTGTCTTTACTGGGTGTGGTAGGGAGTTCCAAAGAGTAGGGGCAGCATGACAGAAGGCTCTGTCTCCAGATTTTTTGAGGTGCACTCTGGGAGTGACCAAGTTTATAGAACTTGCTGATCTGAGGTTGTGAGAGGTGTGGTGCAGCTTCAGCAAGTCCTTCATGTATCCAGGGCCCAGATTGTGCAGGGATTTGAATGTCAGCAGTCCAATCTTGAAGAGTATTCTCCATTCTACTGGTAGCCAGTGCAGTTAGCGAAGGATCGGTGTAATGTGACAGTGGCGAGGCTGGTTTGTTAGCAATCTGGCAGCAGCATTCTGCACTAATTGCAGGCGACGCAGGTCTTTTTTGGGGAGGCCAGCATAAAGGGCATTGCAGTAGTCCAGCCGTGATGTGATGAAGGCGTGGACTAGGGTTTGAAGATCCTCTGGGGGAATCAGATGTTTAATCTTTGCAATGTTCTTCAGATGAAAGAAGGAAGATTTTACTACAGATGAAATTTGGTTTCTGAAACTCAATTCCCCATCGATTAGTACGCCAAGGCTGCGCACAAGGTTGGAGCTGTTTATGTCTGAATTCCCAATCCTGATTGGTGTTGCTTTAGGATAGAGCTGTTTTGATGGCGAGCACTGGCTTTGGACAAACAGGACCTCAGTTTTGTCAGCATTCAGTTTTAACCAGTTATCATTCATCCATGCCTGAAGCTCAGCTAAGCAAGAGTTTATTTTTGGGGTAGGGTCTGTTCCACCAGGTTTGAAGGACAGGTATAGCTGTGTGTCATCGGCGTAGCAGTGGTACGTCAGGCCATGTCGTTGGATAAGTGTACCGAGTGGCAACATGTAGATTGCAAACAGCAGAGGGGATAGGATTGATCCTTGTGGCACTCCGAATTGTAGAGGTGCAGGTTTGGACATTATAGGTCCTAGGGATACTCTCTGTGTTCTGTCAGTCAGGAATGATCTGAACCACTGAAGGACTGATCCACTGATGCCACAGTACTCCTGCAGTCTGTTAAGCAGGATTTCATGGTCAACTGTATCAAAAGCAGCTGAGAGATCCAACAGGATTAGGATGGAGCATTCCCCTCTGTCCCTTGCCATGAGCAGATCGTTGCAGACTTGGATGAGGGCTGTTTCACAGCTGTGGTGTTTCTTAAAGCCAGATTGTAGAGGGTCCAGGATGTTGTTTACTGACAGCCTGGTTTCAAGTTGCAGATAGACAGCCTTTTCAATAACTTTACCTAAGAAGGGGAGGTTGGAGACAGGTCTGTAGCTGCTCATAGCATCTGGATCCATGGAAGGTTTTTTGAGAAGGGGCTTGATGATTCCTTCTTTTAGAGAGGTAGGAAACCTCCCTGCTTGCAGAGAGCAATTTACTATTTTGTGAAATGCTGGACCAAGCAGGTCAGGGCATTTCAGCATATGTTTAGTTGGCCCAGGGTCCAGGTCGCAGGTTGTCTGGCGGAGACGACAGAGGGTGTCTGAGATCTCTTCCTCGCTAATACTTTTGAAATCAGTCCAGGGTGTTAGGTTGTTTTTGCAGCTATTTCCATTAGTTGCATGAGTCTTGGGTGCTGTGGACTGAATGAGAGACCGAATAGAAGATACTTTGTCAGCAAAGTAGCAGGCAAATTTCTCACATAGCTCCTTTGAGGGAGTTATAGTGGGTTTTAGACAGGATGGATTACATAGTCTATCAACTGTGCGGAATAGTTGGGCTGGTCTGTTGGCGGCCTTTGCGATCTCCTGTGATAGGTAGGAGGATTTTTTCTTGGTGATCGCATTTTGGTAGCTTTCCCGGTGAGAGACAAGGGTGTGTTTATCTTTTGAATTCTGAGATTTTCGCCACTTCCTTTCTAGTCTGCGCACTTCTTTCTTTAGGTCCTTTAGTGAGCTGTCAAACCACCGTGCATGGTGAAGTGGTGTAGATCGTTTGATGCGAACTGGAGCGAGGGCGTCATAAGCAGATGACACTGCATGGTTGTAAATCAGGACCATGGAGTCTGGGTCTGCGCAATGATTGGTTAATGCGTCGAAGTTGAGGATATTCTGAACGTGCTGGGGTGAGACATCTTTCAGTGAACGGTATTTTATGAGTTCTTTCCCTCTGTGTTTTATCGCTGGTGCTGTCAGAGAGAAGTGGATGGTGTGGTGGTCTGACCATACCACTGGGTTTATATCCATGTGTGATATTAAAAGTCCGGAATGAAATATAAGATCCAGGGTGTGCCCTTTCGTATGGGTGGGGAGGTTGATAGCCTGAGAGAAACCCAGTTCATTCATTATGAGAAGTAGTTCACTTCCTAGCTGGGAGTCGTGATCATCCACCCATGCATTGAAGTCTCCCAGGATGATCCATCTAGGGTGTTCCACTGTTACGCAGGATAAGAGTTCAGATATTTCCTTAAGAAAGGCTGGACCATTTTTTGGGGGGCGGTATATGAGCAATATGTTGATGTTTACTTCTGCTGACAGTTGAGCTGCAATACATTCAAAGGTTTCAGTGGGGCCTATGGGCAGGGACCTTATGTTCAAGGAGGATCTGAAGCATATGGCAACCCCCCCACCCTTGCCGACTTGTCTCTCACAGTGCAAGATTGAATAATTGGCCGGCACGGTTGCTTCAAGAGTTGGGCCTGCATGCTTCCCAAGCCAGGTCTCTGTCAAAAAGGTCAAATCAGAGAGCTCTATTAGGTCATGTATAGTTGCAGTCTTATTATTTATCGATCTGGCATTGCAGAGTGTAGCTGTGATTAAGCTTTTCTGAGGGCAAATATGTTTTTTATACTTGGATCCACTACCTCTCCGCCCCCTTCTGCATTTCCTAAGCCAGAGCTTGCATAGTTCTAGCCTGATGCTGCCTATCCAGAGTCTGCGAGTTCTAGCCTGTTGTTCGGCCCAAGTCTGCAGAGTTCCAGTCTGCTGCCCAACCAAAATCTGCAGAATTCTTGCCTGCTACTCAGCCCAAGTCTGCAGAGTTGCTGCTCGGCCCAAGTCTGCAGAGCTCTAGTCCACTGCTCAGCCCAAGTCTATAGAGTCCAGCCAGACTTGGTTATTTTTTAGCTTGTTATTCAGCCTTGCCAGACTTTCAGCTGATTTGTCTGTGCCTTAACAGACTGCAGCTGTTTCTGTTCAGCCTTGCCAGTCTTCAGCTGTTCCTGCTGATCCTTGCCAGTCTTCAGCTGTTCCTGTTCCGCCTTGCCAGTGTTCATCTGTTTCGGTTCAGCCTTGCCAGTCTTTAGCTGTTCTTGTCCAGCCTTGCCAGTCTTCAGCTGTTCCTGCTCAACCTTGCCAGTCTTCAACTGTTCATGTTCAGCCTTGCCAGTCTTTAGCTGTTCTTGATCACTGTAGCCAGACTTCAGCTGTTCCTGCTCAGCCTTACCAGACTTCAGCTTTATTTTGCCCAGCTTCAGCAGACTTTAGCTCTTCCTAGTTTGTCTCACCAGATGGCAGCTGCTTTTGCCCAGCCTATAAGTTTTCATACTGCTCATCCCACACCTGATTATTTTAGCCTCTTCTCTCCAGCCACAAGTGATGACTTCATCATTCCATGCAAAGCAACACCTGATGACTTCTGTATCTGCAGTTCAGCCAAACCTGATAGCTTCAGCCTCCACTGCACAGCACCTCCTAATGGCTTCGACCTCTCCTCCCCAGCACCACCTGATGACTTCAGCCTCTCTTTCCCAGCCACACCTGACGACATCAGTCTTTCCTGGCCTGCTGATGGCTTCTGCTGTTAATGCTCAGCCTCACCAGGTGACATCCTTGAGTGATGTCACGCTCATGCGCAGAGAGTGCCCGGCAACAGGCGCGCGATCAAAGACGTGCACCGCTGGCCCAGCACAGCCGTACTACTACGAGTCATAGCAACCCGGAAGTAGTACGGCCACAGAGATTCGCGGGCAAACTGTTCGCTCACATCTCTAGTGACTATTTTGTTATTTTGTCTGGATGCTTGTGACTATTTAATATTATTATTTGGGGGGCATGTGACTACATGATGAATTATCTGGAGGCATGTGAATACTTAATTATTTTATCTGGATGCATGACAATATTTGATTCTTTTATCTTGTGTGACTGTAACGATCGGTGTCAGCACACAGAGAGAATCTGATTATTGGTGATCTGCAGTATCACCAAGAATACAAATATATACCTGATTATTGATGATCTGCAGAATCACCAATAATACAAGTATAACTAACCTCTGGACACCTATATAGTGTGAGTGTTTGGTGCAACAGTAATAACTTTGAGTGGGACCACCCGAGGAGCAGGTGGTCCTTGGCAGTATAGGAAATACCTCCCTCAGGGAAGTACAAGGCCCTTGCAGCAGCCTGAGATATCCAAGGGGCAGAGCCCCAGGCTGAAAAGCAGGAAGGCCCTGTGAATAAGTGACACCTAGAAGACGGGCGTCACAAGCAGGTCTGGAGACTAATCTCTCGATGGAGAGGGATAGCTCTCAAGGTCGGACAGGCCAGGTCGGCAACACACGGGCAGACAAGGTACAGAGACAGAAGGCTGATTCGGTAACCAGAGACAGGCAGGGTTGGCAACAGGTAATCAGATATGCGTAGGTACCGAATCAGAAAGCAGAGGGATAGTCAGGAATGCAATAGGTCATAACAGATATCAAACAATGCCTGGTCTTGGGTGTGAGGTCCGTGGTCTCAACACCCTGGAACTAGTCTGAAGTATAATATGATGATAACACAGTATCCCTAGTCTTGGGTGTGAGGTCCGTGGTCTCAACACCCTGGAACTAGTCTGAAGTATAACACAATGATGACACAGAATCCCTAGTCTTGGGTGTGAGGTCCGAGGTCTCAGCACCCTGGAACTAGTCTGAAGTATAACACAATGATGACACAGAATCCCTAGTCTTGGGTGTGAGGTCCGTGATCTCAACACCCTGGAACTAGTCTGAAGTATAACACAATAGTAACACAGAAGTAATCTGGCTCAGTGTAAATTCCCAGGTCCTCCTGGTTCTAACACACTGTGGGATCTGACTATGGTCTGAGTGCTTTCACGTAGGTGTTCGCAACGGCAGACAACTTGAGACTGACCAACAATAACTATATATAGGACTCGATTCACAAAGCGGTGCTAACCCAGTTAGCATGCCTAAAAGACTTTAGGCATGATAACCATTGCACCATGCTGGTGAAAAGCCAGTTTAGGCGTGATAAGTTTAGGTGTGATAAGTTTAGGTGTGATAAGTTTAGGCATGCTAAGTTTAGATAAGTTTAGATCGCTTGCAAAGTCCCGCACGCAAAGCAGCGCCATTAAACTTTATACAAAGTGCACCAGTCTTTGCTAGCGTAAAACTTTTGATCAGCTGTGCACTGCGGTGCTAACGCAGTTGGCGCTTAAACTTAGCATGCCTAAACTTATCACACCTAAACTTATCATGCCTAAACTTATCACACCTAAACTTATCACACCTAAACTTATCATGCCTAAACTGAGTTTAGGCATGATAAAGGGCTTTTCACCAGCGTGCTAACTGTTAGCACCGCTTTATGAATCAAGCCCATAGAGCGGCGCTCTCCGGCGCCACCCACCGCTGATCAACCAATGAGCATCTGTGCCAATGAGCATCCCTCCTTGTTTGTCATAAAAGGTCTGCCTCTTAGCGCGCGTGCGCGCGTGTATTCCTCAGTCTGTGTGCACTAACAGGCCCAGCCACCTCAGACAGGACAAGGCCAGTCTGCTTAAACACAACAGAACAATAGTATATACCCCACCTGACTCCAGTAACACAATCACAGCAAACAAACAAAGCAGGAACAAAATACATTAACCCTCCTGGCGGTATAAAAAAATACGCCAGGAGGCAGCGCGGCAGTTTTTTTTAAATTTTTTTTTTCTATATCATGTAGCGAGCCCAGGGCTCGCTACATGATAGCCGCTGCTCAGCGGCATCCCCCCGCCCTCTTCGATCGCCTTGCCATGGCGACGGGGCGGAATGACGTCACCGACGTCACTGACGTCGGGTCGTCATTGGGAGTCCCGGGCCACCCCTCGGCGCTGCCTGGCACTGATTGGCCAGGCAGCGCACGGGGTCTGGGGGGGGGGGGGGCCGCGCCCGGCACCGTATAGCGGCGATCGGGCGCGCGGCGGCGGCGATCAGGGTGCTGGCGCAGCTAGCAAAGTGCTAGCTGCGTCCAGCAAAAAAAAAATTAAACAAATCGGCCCAGCAGGGCCTGAGCGGCACCCTCCGGCGGCTTACCCCGAACTACGTTCGAGGTTACCGCCAAGAAGGTTAAACAAAAAATACAGTTATTACATAACATACGTCACATTCCTCCTCCCATACATTCCTGGACCTCCAGGTGAACCCATTAGTTGGGTGAGACTGAGGTACAGGCAGGTGGCAAATCTGTCCACCTGCTCCTTCTCAACCTAGGTGGGAGTTCATAATTAATTGTTCTCGCTTTTGTATATGCCAGTTCAACTTTGACTCGATGTCCACATACAATTTGTCCATTCAATTCAAATACAGCCCTTGCTGCATTGTCCGGACTCTCAAACTCAACAAAGCCAAATCCAGGTGGATCAGAATCCTGCCCCTGCTGGTGACCGAGAGGGACGAATAAAACCTTTAGCCACATTTTCTCGGATGTACTCTTGCATAGCCAATTTCTCTGGCCCAGACAGATTATAGAGATGACCTCTAGGGGGCATACAACCAGACCTGACATCGATGGGACAGTCAAAGGGACGGTGGGGAGGAAGTTTATCCGCTGATTTGGGACAAAACACGTCAGCAAATTCTGAATACTGGCTTGGCAAACCTTCCACCTGAATTCTGATGTTACCCAAGGTTACCTTCGCTAAACAATGATGATGGCAATGGGTAGACCAGCTCGTTAGCTGACCTGAAGCCCAATTGATCTGAGGGGAGTGAAGTTGTAACCATGGCATGCCAAGAAGGATCGTGGAAGTTGTCATCCGCAAAACCACAAATTGTAGACTCTCATTATGTAACACCCCCACCGTGACCTTTAACTCTGGGGTCTGAGATAGCGGGTGTTTACTTTGCAGAGGAGAGTCATCCACTGCAGTGACCAGAATCTGTTGCTTCAAAGGGAAAATAGGAATCCCCAGTTTCTTCGCAAATTCATAATCCATGAAGTTGGCTGCTGAGCCAGAATCTAGAAAAGCCTCAGTAGCAACTGTTTGATCCTCCCACGATATAGAACAAGGGAGAAGCAAACGTTTATCATCTGGAGGTAAAGACTGCGTGCCTAGGGTATTACCCCCGACTACACCTAGGCGGCAGCTTTTCCCGACTTCTTGGGACAATTCTGCACTCTGTGACCCTCCTCTGCACAGTATAAACAGAGCTGTTCTGTTTTTCTGCGATTCTGCTCCAATCGGGCCAATTTCGACCGACCAATCTGCATTGGTTCCGGTGGAGGTGAAGCGGGTGGAGGAGAGGCGTAGGAAACATATCTCACATTGTTCCTACTCCGAGTCTGTCTCTGGTAGCGTAGACGACGATCAATCCTGACTGCTAATGAAATGGCCTCATCAATGGATTTTGGCTCCGGATGACCCCTCATTAGATCAGAGACTGCGTCTGACAACCCTGATAAGAAACAGTCCAGAAGTACAAATGACCCCCATCTGGCTGACACTGCCCATTTCCTGAACTCAGCTGCGTAATCCTCAACTGGACCCTTGCCCTGCTGCAACGTCTTGAGCTTCCGCTCAGCGGTAGAAGCAATGTCCGGATCATCATAAATTATAGCCATTGCTTTAAAAAATTCCTCAACTGAGGTTAGGGCCTCATGCCCTGTCTGGAGACTATATGCCCAGGTCTGGGAATCCCCTGACAACAGAGTTTTAATAAACGTAATTCTCTGTGCCACGGTTCCTGATGAATTAGGCCTCAACTCAAAGTAAGACAACACTCTATTTCTAAAATTCTGAAAGTCAGATCTGTGACCAGAAAACCTTTTTCGGGCACAGGCATACGTAAGTCTGTACCGGGAGGAGATCGCACTGTATTCACAGCCGTCTGAAGGACTTGTGTAGACCCAGACAAAACATTATTCTGGGTCTGATGACTGTCCAGCACTCAGATATCAAGACGGCTGTTAAGTGCATCCATTTGGTTTTGGTCTGCCGTTCTGTAACGATCGGTGTCAGCACACAGAGAGAATCTGATTATTGGTGATCTGCAGTATCACCAAGAATACAGATATATACCTGATTATTGATGATCTGCAGAATCACCAATAATACAAGTATAACTAACCTCTGGACACCTATATAGTGTGAGTGTTTGGTGCAACAGTAATAACTGAGTGGGACCACCTGAGGAGCAGGTGGTCCTTAGCAGTATAGGAAATACCTCCATAAGGGAAGTACAAGGCCCTTGCAGCAGCCTGAGACATCCAAGGGGCGGGGGCCCCAGGCTGAAAAGCAGGAAGGCCCTGTGAATAAGTGACCCCTAGAAGACGGACGTCACAAGCAGGTCTGGACACTAATCTCTCAACTGAGAGGGATAGCTCTCAAGGTCGGACAGGCCAGGTCGGCAACACACGGGCAGACAAGGTACAGAGACAGAAGGCTGATTCGGTAACCAGAGACAGGCAGGGTTGGCAACAGCTAATCAGATATGTGTAGGTACCGAATCAGAAAGAAGAGGGATAGTCAGGAATGCAATAGGTCATAACAGATATCAAACAATGCCTGGTCTTGGGTGTGAGGTCCGTGGTCTCAACACCCTGGAACTAGTCTGAAGTATAATATGATGATAACACTATCCCTAGTCTTAGGTGTGAGGTCCGTGGTCTCAACACCCTGGAACTAGTCTAAAGTATAACAAAATGATGACACAGAATCCCTAGTCTTGGGTGTGAGGTCCGTGGTCTCAGCACCCTGGAACTAGTCTGAAGTATAACACAATGATGACACAGAATCCCTAGTCTTGGGTGTGAGGTCCGTGGTCTCAACACCCTGGAACTAGTCTGAAGTATAACACAATAGTAACACAGAAGTAATCTGGCTCAGTGTAAATTCCCAGGTCCTCCTGGTTCTAACACACTGTGGGATCTGACTATGGTCTGAGTGCTTTCACGTAAGTGTTCGCAACGGCAGACAACTTGAGACTGACCAGCAATAACTATATATAGAGCGGCGCTCTCCGGCGCCACCCACCGCTGATCAACCAATGAGCATCTGTACTGCGATCAGCTGACCCACCGGGTCAGCTGATCCCTCCTTGTTTGTCATAAAAGTTCTGCCTCTCAGCGCCCGCGCGCGTATTCCTCAGTCTGTGTGCACTAACAGGCCCAGCCACCTCAGACGCATGCCGCCGCGTGCAAACCGCCGCGCTGGATGCGGAATCAGCCGCCTTGCCGCCAGACTGCGCGGCGGCTTCTCCGCAATCTATCACAGTGATTACTTTATTCTTTTATCTGGAAGCATTTGACTATTTATTTATTAAATTGTGAGGCTACATCATTCTAAGGTCTAGGGCACCATGGCTTTTCAATGTATGTATCTGGGGCATATTAAGCTCTGATATTTGGATAACCTAGCAGCTTAATTCCGGTATCTAGGAGCACTACAAGTGCAATTTCAGGGTTTGCCATAGGCGCTATAATACCCAGATATGTCCCTGCTGTCTCAGCACTTGCTAACCACCTCCATGGGTTTCCCTGTAGCCCCATGAGCAATAGAGGGCAGTGGGGAAAGGGGCGATGGGAGCAGACTAATACTGATACTAAAAATTAGGGAAGGAATGGCAGGAAATAGCAAGGGGGGATTTCAGGGGTCAGTAAAGGAAGTAATTGAGGTTTGCAGCTGAGTTTATGGTGGATTGGAGGGGTGCTAGTCTGTTCTTTGGTAGACTGCGCAAGAGGTTGTTAGGGCTTTTTTCCACTAGCTGTGATCTGCTTAAAAAAGCGCATCACAGCCATTTTACCCATCGCAAGAGCATCGTGATTTACATGTAAATCGCGGTGCTAATTTTCGATTAATGCATTTCTACTTTTGCCTGCGCGTAATTGCTGGCCTGCACAATTCCTGGGGTGATCACATTTTGTTTCCGACGGCTAGAAGTAGTGGAAAAAACAGCTTGCGTGATTGCAAACACACCACGATTGTGCCTACGATCACGCTTGCTAGTGGAAAAGATCCCTAGTGATCTATGCCTAATATTATATGTTGTGTTTTTCATGTCTGAAACACCATTTTTTTAAACCTTCAAAAGAAAACGTGTATTCAAAGAGCAATCTGGTGATTTTTCAGAACAAGTTTGGTTTAATTGATCGCACTGGAACTATCTTCTATGGATTCTAGTAATAGCAATCACTGTTAAGGTGGCTACACACGATGCAACAAAATGATCCGATTTTATGGCAATTCGATAAAAATGCGTAAAAATTTAAAGCCTTTTTTTTCATTTGACTGAAAAATCCGATCGGATTTCCCGTTTTCTTCGATTTTTATCGATCCGGAATGCCAGATATTTTTATCATAAGTGGGGAAAAATTGAACATATGTGTGTGGTACATTGGTCATATTTTTGAAATGTTACAATCAGTCAGAAAAATGAATTGCAATTCTTAAATTGAACAGATATTTTAAAAAAATGTATGGTGTGTGGCCAGCTTTATACCTAGAGGGATACTGTATTTTTATTTTGCATATCCCAGAGTTTAACTGAAGAATACTGTTCACAGATCCTGACAATCAGAAAAGAAGTAAGTTGTGTGACAGCCAGACCACTAAAGCTCTAGCAGTAAGCTCCACCCTGAGTGTAACGTCACTGGAAATTCCTGTAAACAGCTTCTTGATTCTCCCAGAAAGCACAGGAAGCCAGACGTAACTGAACTAAGAACGCTACTTTGAACAGGTACTACCTCACTGCTACAGAGCCCAGATCATTCTGCTTGGTAACTGTTATTTAGATGAAATAAGTGAATCTTGTTATACAGGAAATCGAAAAAAGAGAGATTAGAAAGAAATTAGAAAGTAACTTTTTTTCAAAGCAATCTGTCACAAAGCAATAATGGTGGGGTAGCTGCTGTTCCTGTCTTTTATATTGGTCAGGGGTCATACAGTGAAGAGGTATAGCTCAGCATCACTGCACCACACAGTACATTCATACTGTCACTGGAACTAATAATGCTAGCACTGAGGGGTAGGGCCAAGTCACAAACTTTGGTTGCTGCTGCTGCTTAGACGCAAGGCAGCGGCTACTAACCTTATTCATTGCAGCTTCCAACAACCAGTGATTGCACTGGATAAAACTAAAGCAGTTCTTTATCAAGCAGCTTGAATATATATATATATATATATATATATATATATATATATATATATATATATATATATATATATATACATATATTTGTGTAAAAACCAAGTGGATTATATAATAGCAACAGCTTGGAAAGATTAATAAAAAGCCAGAATCACTGGGACAGGTAAAGGATCTCTTTCCCTCCTTCATCCCGTGAAAATATGGCCACAGCACTGTTTTATGTTGAATTTATCTAAATCTGTTTAGAGTAGATCACATGTGGAGGCCAATAAGATTCTCTGAATCACTGGACAGAAGCAGAGGCTACAGAAAAGATCCCTGCAGGGTCTCAGTGCAGGTTGCTGTGCTTGTCCAACAGGGAAGAGTTCTAACAGATCGGAATAGAATAGAAAGTATAGTGAGAGGAAGTATTACTGTTTCTCTTGATGGGGTGATTTAAAATTTTGGCCGCTGTTTTACTATAATTACAACAAATAAGATTTTTAAGAACAATATTTGTTTTCATTCCTAGAAGAAGCAGGTCAGATGTGATCTGGTATACAGTAGTACAGTACTGCCTATTTGCTTGCACTTTCTAAATATCCTTGTGGCCTTCAAAGAGCAGTTTATTATCCTGATGTGTGACAGAAGAACAGTGCTTAACACAATAAACGCCCGTACCCACTACGCTATCTTCCTGATGATTTTTCTGATGACCGGCATTTTTTTTTAGCGACGAGTGAGCGTTTCCACAATCTCACGATGTGAGTACAGGAGCACAATCACATGAATGCGATAATCATCGTCACAGTGGATTGGATCTGTAATATCCCCAACGATTCCACGCATAGTAATGCAATCATTTGACTTCCCGTTTGCGCAGGTCATGTGACATTGTGTGTACCCACTGGTAGTGTTGGGCGAACACCTGGATGTTCGGGTTCGGGAAAGTTCGCCGAACATGGCCGCAATGTTCGGCATGTTCGGGCCGAACCCCGAACTCCCCGAACATCCCGCTTTTGGGGGCCCTATGGGGTCGCAGGCATAAGGGGGGAGCATGCCCCGATCGCGGGGGGGGGGTCGGAAATTCCCCCCACCCCCTCCGCTAGCGCTCCCCCCTCTGCCCGCTTCCCCATTCAAAAGTTAGGAAGTGAAACTGTACCTGTGCGGCCGGTAGTGGGTGGCTGGCAGTGGGCGGCACTATGGAGTGACTGAGGAGGAGGAGGAGTCCGGAGAGTGACGCGTTGAGGGAGGCCGGGCAGCGGGCGGTTCAGCAGTAGTACCGTACTACTGCTGATCCGCCCACTGCCCGGCCTCCCTCCTCCTCAGTCTCTCCATAGTGCCGCCCACTGCCAGTCACCCACTACCGGCCGCACAGGTACAGTTTCACTTCCTAACTTTTGAATGGGGAAGCGGGCAGAGGGGGGAGCGCTAGCGGAGGGGGTGGGGGGAATTTCCGACCCCCCCCGCGATCGGGGCATGCTCCCCCCTTATGCCTGCGACCCCATAGGGGGCCAGTATTCGGGCGAACAGGGCCCGCACAGGGTGATGTTCTGCAGAACCCGAACAGTGGCGAACACTGTTCGCCCAACACTACCCACTGGCCAGAACATGGATCATGGAACACATGCCATTAGGGGGAGTAGCTGGATCCATCTTCCTCTGTCTGGTGGTAGAGTTGCCACCTTTTGGGTCAAAAAATACCGGCTTGGGGGTGTGGCCGGTGGGGGTGTGGCCTAAAAGTGGGTGTGGTCTGTTACGCCCCTTTTTTCCCCAAGATTGCACAAGATGACTGCCAAAATTGAACAAGAACAGTAAGAAGAGGGCATGATTACAACAGATTATGGTTGATAATAGGCATAACATTAAAATATAGAGACCTATTCATGGTATCCCTTAGATGGGACTCCCAGCCGGTGAAGAGAAATTAAAAGGTCCTATGTATTGTACAGCCAGCAATTATTGTTGCGTACAGTGGAGCCAGCCAGCACAGAGACCGGGCACATGTGCAGCTCACAAAGGCAGCAAACTGTCAGCTGCCGACTCCTCCTCCTACCCCAGCCTGTGCAAGTGAATAACACAGCCAGGGGGCGTGGCAACACTCGCTGGTGATTGGCTGGAATTGATGCCAATCTTAGAAGAGGGGTGAAAGGCAGGGGCGTTGCTAGGATCCGAGGAGATCCGGGCACCAGGCAGGGAGAACCAGCGGGAAAAATGGGTGTGGTAATTCAGAGAGTGGGCGTGGCCAAATGTACATGAACTTAGCAGCGTGTAACCTAAAGATGAAGGGCCTGCCCAGCAAAATGTTGGATGGAGCCCCTATCCTTTAATTAGATAGTTTACTATCAGTATAGGCGTAGAGTAAAGATGCATACACATTCAATTTTGATTGGTCAATCACTGACCAATTTTACCACCCCCATGTAATATGAGAGCCAACAGACTTTATATACAGTACTATGAACAGAGCTGAGCTCTCATAATACCTAGAAGTAGTAAAATTGGCTAATCAAAATTGTATGTGTGAATCAGGCTTTACAGCTAATGCTGTACATACAATACTGCTGGTTTACAATCAGTACATGCACAGAGTAACAGATTATACTGTACATACTGGAGGTAGCAGAGATCAGCACACGCTGCAGCTAGTTTACTATCAGTACAGGCACAGAGTAACAGCTTATACTGTACATACTGGAGGCAGCAGAGATCAGCACACATTGCAGTTAGTTTACTATCAGTACAGGCACAGAGTAACAGTTTATACTGTACATACTGGAGGTAGCAGAGATCAGCACACACTGCAGCTAGTTTACTATCAGTACAGGCACAGAGTAACAGCTTATACTGTACATACTGGAGGCAGCAGAGATCAGCACACACTGCAGCTAGTTTACTATCAGTACAGACACAGAGTAACAGCTTATACTGTACATACTGGAGGCAGCAGAGATCAGCACACACTGCAGCTAGTTTACTCTCAGTACAGACACAGAGTAATAGCTTATACTGTACATACTGGAAGTAGCAGAGGTTAGAACACACTGCAGCTAGTTTACTATAAGTACATGCACAGAGTAACAGCTTATACTGTACATACTGGGAGTAGCAGAGATCAGCACACACTGCAGCTAGTTTACTATCAGTACATGCACAGAGTAACCGCTTACACTGTACATACTGGAGGGAGCAAAGATCAGGCAACACTTCAGTGAGTTTACTATCAGTACAGGCACAGAGTATAAGCTTTCGCAGGGGCTATATCACTTCTTTGGATGGGGCAAATCAAATTCAGAAAGGTAAACTTACCCGGCCGTCTTGATTACCTTAATTAATTAACTATTCTAGTGGCAGGCTGGTAGTGATCGGACGATGCTAGTGGCAGGTTGGTAGTGATTGGTCGATTCACATGAGAGGCTTGTGGTGATCAGTAGATTCTTGTTAAAGGTAGATATTAATTAACATATTTTAGTGGTAAACAAGTAGTGATAGGCAGGCAGCAGGAGACAAGTGACAGTAGTAATGCTGGATTCACACCATGCATGTCTGTCACCCACTACTTGTTAGCATCTTCTCATTCTCAATTTTTTGGCAGATTTACCTGCCAGATCGATTATTTCCAGCATGTCCGATCTGAGGATCGATTTTTTTTTTTGAGCCATTTTCTGATAGATTTCCATAGAAACGAAAAGAAATCGATCAGAAAATTGCTCAAAAAAATTGATTGATGCTCAGATCGGACATGCTGTAAATAATCGATCTGGCAGGTAAATCTGCCAAAAAATGGTATGGTGTGGATCCAGCATGAGAAGATGCTAACAAGTAGTGGGTGACAGACATGCAGTAGGTGCTAGGGTGCAGTGGAAGCTAAGTAACAAGATGCAGTGGGAAAAAAAAGTCTAGGACTTATGGTACACTATAATACAGATTAAATTGTGGTCTCCTCTGAGGACAGTCAGTGACATAACTATGTACTCTAATGTGCTGCAGAAGATGTCAGTGCTATATAAATACCAGGGCTGTGGAGTCGGTCCAAAAATCCACCGACTCCGACTCCTCAGTTTAGGATTCCACCGACTCCGACTCCTCTAATTTGCATATTACAATTTTGTTGATTAAAAATATGTAACATGAAATTCGTCTCTTAACTGCCAACGCTTAGGAATTTTACAAGACAACTGAAGTGAGAAGGATATGTAGACTACTATATTTATTCCCTTTAGACTAAAACTAGTCCTTGGTAAGAGTACTTGTAAAAGGTACAAACCGGAACAAAGAACATCTATCAGGCCCTAGGCAATGTAAGTGTGGGTACATGTAAGAATGATGTGCAGGTACTCTGCAGGGGAATGAGGAGATTGTAAACAGACAACACCTCTGTGTTCAATGTGCACAGCATTCTCAGTGGATACCCTGTAGCTCTGTGGGGAGTGCATATGTAGAGTATAGTACTACTGTGTAACAAAGTAAACCTGAGACAGATGAAATTAAAGTTTTATACATACCTGGGGCTTCCTCCAGCCGCCTTCAGGATAATCAGTCCCTCGTTGTCCTCCTCCACCACCTGGATCTTTTGCTATGAGTCCAGGTACTTGAGCCAGTCAGGCGTAGTGCGCATGCACACACTCCGCCGCCAGGAGCATACTACACCTGTGCAGCACTATTGCGCAGGTGCAGAATGTTCCTGGCTGTGGGAGCGGCATGCGGCCAGACAGCGCTGACTGGCTGAATTACCAGGACTCATAGCAGAAGATCCGGGTGGTGGAGGACAGCGAGGCACTGATTAGCCTGAAGGGGGCTGGAGGAAGCCCCAGGTATGTATAAAACTTTACTTTTCATCCGTCTCAGTTACCCTTTAATTTGTAGTCACCAAACCAAATTTTAACAACATATCAAATTATTTGATTTCATCAGCAAAGGGAGTGCGTACATTTGCATAAATCAGCATCAATGCAGAATTATTTCCATCTCATTGACCATCTCTATTAGTGACACAGCTACACATCAGGCTTTATTCTTACAGCATAGATGTTATTTAGTATATATAAGAGATTCCTGTGTACACATCATATATACAGTCACAATCAGATATGTATATCTGACCTTAAAAATACGGGGACTGCTTTATTGAAGCAGCACAAGTAACTAATTTTGATTGGTTTATTTCATTTTTGTGGACTAAGCATAGCTATTACTGTATATATACTGTATATATACATTATTTTTAATGACTATTATCTGAGAAATAGAACATTTTATCATATTTTCTATTTTAATTACAGTTACAAATTCATTAGGAGTCGGAGTCGGAGTCGGTGCATTTTTTCCCGACTCCGACTCCGGGCACCCAAAATTGCCCGACTCCACGACTCCGACTCCACGACTCCGACTCCACAGCCCTGATAAATACATAATAATAATAATATGGTAGGACATTACACTATGGTAGGATTAGATTGTGAGCTCCTCTGTGGACAGTCAGCGACATGACTATGTACTCTGTAACGTGCTGCAGAAGATGTCATTGCTATATAAATGCATAATAATAATATGGTAGGACATTAGACTATGGTAGGATTAGAGTGTGAGCTCCTCTGTGGACAGTCAGCGATGTGACTATGTTCTCTGCAATGTGCTGCAGAAGATGTCAGTGCTATATAAATACACAATAATAATAATATGGTAGGACATTAGACTATGACTATGGTAGGGTTAGATTGTGAGCTCCTCTGTGAACAATCAGCGACATGACTATGTACTCTATAAAGTGCTGCAGAAGATGTCAGTGCTATATAAGTACATAATAATATGGTCGGACATTAGGCTATGACTATGGTAGGATTAGAGTGTGAGCTCCTCTGTGGACAGTCAGTGACATGACTATGTACTCTGTAATGTGCTGCAGAAGATGTCAGGGCTATATAAATACATAATAATAATATGGTCGGACATTAGGCTATGACTATGGTAGGATTAGAGTGTGAGCTCCTCTGAGGACAGTCAGTGACATGACGTGTACTCTGTAAAGTGCTGCAGAAGAGGTCAGTACTATATAAATACATATAATAATGTTAGGACATTAGACTAGGACTATGGCAGGATTAGATTGTGAGCTCCTCTGAGGACAGACCCTGACATGACTATGTACTCTGTAATGTGCTGCAGAAGATGCCAGTGCTGTATAAATACATAATAATAATATGGTAGGACTTTAGACTATGACTATGGTAGAATTAAAGTGTGAGCTCAGGGGCGTAGCAATAGGGGGTGCAGCGGTAGCGACCGCATCGGGGCCCTTGGGCCAGAGGGGCCCCGAAGGGCCCACCCTCAACTACAGTATTAGCTCTCTATTGGTCCTGTGATCATAATAATCACTTCTATAGATACTTTGAATAGTAGTAATCATAAATAAACTGATCCCCATTCACTTCTTGCACGTCTGAAACTGTGGTTGCCATTGGCAGGTTTTGGTGCGCCGTATCAATTGTTATGTATAGAGTGCTTGGGGGGCCCCATTGTAAAACTTGCATCGGGGCCCACAGCTCCTTAGCTACGCCACTGTGTGAGCTCCTCTGAGGACAGTCAGTGACATGACTATGTACTCTGTAATGTGCTGCAGGAGATGTCAGTGCTATATAAATACATAATAATAATATGGTAGGACATTAGACTATGACTATGGTAGGATTAGAGTGTGAGCTCCTCTGGGGACAGTCAGTGACATGACTATATACTCTATAAAGTGCTGCCGACAATGTCAGTGCCACATGAATGGGCACACAGAGAGATGGACAGAGGACGGGCGACAGAGAGAGGCGCACACACAGAGGAAGGGGCACAGAGAGATACACACGCAGAGGATGTGGCACAGACACACACAGGACACGGCACAAACAGAGAGACACAAAAACACTACCCCAATTTAGAACACGAACATACACCACTCAAAAACACACACGCACGAACGCACACAGACACACAGATTTCTGTCTTCACCCTTTTCTGCCCACACCACACACCTACACACACACACACACACACACACACACACACACACACACACACACTGTACACACACACACTGTACACACAATACATACTGTACACACACACTGTACACACACACACACTGCACACATACACTGTACACACACACACACACTGTACACACTGTACACACACACTGTACACACTGTACACACTGTACACACACACACACTGTACACACACACACACACACACACACACACACACACACACACACACACACACACACACACACACACACACACACACACTGTACACACAATACATACTGTACACACACACTGTACACACACACTGTACACATACACTTTACACACACACACACTGTACACACACACTGTACACACTGTACACACACACACTGTACACACACACACTGTACACACATACACACTGTATACATTGTACACACACACTGTACACACTGTACACACTGTACACACTGTACACACTGTACACACACACACACACACACACACACACACACACACACACACACACACACACACACACACACACACACACACACACACACACACACACACACACACACACTGTACACACACACTCACACTGTACACACACACACTGTACACACAGACACATACACACCTATTCTGCCCACACCACACACAACATTCAGGAGGGGAGGAGGGGAGAGACACAAAAAGTAAACAAGCCAGACAGCGTATCGGACCTGCTCCTCCCCGACATGCATTCTTCATCACGCTGCTGCTGGCTCTGGCTTTCTTCTCCCTTTCCTCAGTTTGCTGTTCTGCTCCATCACTCCTCTTCAGTGCGATGAAGTGCCAGGTCCCGCAGCCCTCTCCTTGAATTCTTGGCGGCAGCTTCTGCTCCCCATCAGCCCCAGCAAGAACACGCTCAATTCAAAACTTGCTTGGAGGCGGAGCTTCAGCGTGGTCGAATCTTCACAGCCAGGTGACAGGGAGAAGGGGCGGAGGCGGAGCAGCCTGGTACAATGCGTAGCCCGGCCACTGCGCAGTAAGGAGGGCAGGAGTCAGTTTAGCCTTTTACCGGCAAATTACTTGCCGGTAGAAAAAAAAATTCCGGTGCCGGCTTTGTAGCAGAATTAACGGCTGGGCCGGCCAGATACCGGCTGGGTGGCAACCCTATCTGGTGGTGAGCTGATCACTCAATGCAGAGCAGCCATTTATACACAGACTGGTCCACCAGATTCTACAGCCTGCCTTTACAAAAGCACAGAAAACACTAACTTAAGCTCAGTCTCGTTTCCTGTTTTAGGCATATGTACTTCTTTTATTTTACATTTAAAGGACTTACGAGGCCTGTTTGCGCCCAAAAAAATAAAAAAAAATTAGATACCTGTGTAAGTTTGTGAGGCACGGAGGACGCCGTCCGCGCCCTCCGTGCCGTTCCGCCGGGTCCCCGCTGCTCAGTATCCCCCCGAACGTCCCCCGACCGCACGGCCCGGGTCGGGATCTTCAGCCTCCACAAAGATGGCCGCCGGAGCTGGCCGCGGCTGCGCAGTCCGCATAGCCACGAGTGCGGCTGCGCAGCTCTAAGACCAACCCCTCGATCCACGCTACAGGAAACCCACGGCAATCTTTGTGGAGGCTGAAGAGCCCGACCCGGGCCGTGCGGTCGGGGGACGTTCAGGGGGATACTGAGCGGCGGGGACCCGGCGGAACGGCACGGAGGGCGCGGACGGCGTCCTCCGTGCCTCACAAACTTACACAGGTATCTCACTTTTTTATTTTTTTGGGCGCAAACAGGCCTCGTAAGTCCTTTAAGGCTGGGCCTAATAACGAGAAATAAGTTAATTGAGCTGCTCCACTTTGTGTATTTGTTTTTTGCATCAGCTACAATCATGTCAACAGCTAAGGCAGACCTAAGAAACACTGATAACATTCCTGAAGCAAACACACAAGTTATTCAGTTTGGGTTACCTGATGAACGACTGATGCAAAATGTAACAAGTGATCTTGCCAAGCCACTTCAGAAGTTCCATCAAGGAGAGCCTGCAGCTCTTGGGGTAAGTCAGTCCTTAAATAGCAATATAACTGATAAAAATATATGTAGATTGAACTGTTCTGACATTTTATATTTTATGTTTCTTCACCTTTCTGAGCACAGGAGGCAGGAGTTGTATCTGAACATGTAGAGCACCTAAAATGAATGGTGGTGGTGACATACTCCAACAAAAGCGTGTTTTGTTTTGTTAGTTTGTTTTTTGCTATAAAATTTTTCCCTCCTTTTGATACAGGTGTAGTAAAGCTGCAGTGATAGCAAACTAATGCAGAAGTTAATTGTGGAGCTCAGCTGCCTCCTTGGTCTGGCTACACACGATCATTCCTGAGCCCCTCTTCTCTGCTCTGTCATCCTGTCGCCACTTGTGTGATACTATTAGAAGTAGGGATGGCAATTCAATAACACGTTTGCATATGTGGGTTTGTGTCAGGATTTTCTTACTTGCAGAAATTGGTGAATGTGCTAACCTTAGGTAGGTTTGTCTAGGGTCAGATATTCTTTAGGGCTCTTTCAAATAAATGGCTTACAGCAGTGTACTTAACCGCTTGTCAGCCCTTCCTGTTTATGTGCACGGCGCTTGCAGCTGACTGCAATGATCCAGCACTTGAGGTGATCACTGCATGTGCATCCCAGCGAGCTCTGGTCATGACAGTTTTTTTTATCATGTCAGCGTGTGAACTGCTGACATGCTTGTGGTTACAAATGCTCCCATTTGGTTGCATTAGTTTGCAACCAGAGGGTGCTTGACACCGGCAATCGAGCAGCTAAATGGAGCATTTACCACACCATTTAGCTGGTCATCTGAAAGAGGCCTTAAAGTACCACATAATTAAAACAATACATTTGCAATGAAAAACGCTGTAACTATAGTCCACATTCTTAGTTTTGACGCTAGTTACACCTTGATGAAAACAATAATGAGACTATCTAAAGCTTGTTACAATTGCTAGATGACACCCGGTCATGCCAGATCTTCTCTAGCGTCAAAGACACCCATCCAACCCTGGAACCCATATTATTCTCCTAACCCCTACACGCTTCTCCATCATGCACCACACATTGTCTCTCCTCCCTCTATTGCAGCAGACTCTCAGACCTAAATTAGTCAGAGGGATTTAGTCTCGACCCCAAACTGTACGAAGAATTCCTGTGATATGCTGACAGCACATGAAATAGCTGTGTTGTTACATACATTTCCTAGGCATTCTATACCTAGGCATTTGGCAAAGTGTGAAATGGGATATCGGAGAGGTAGTTCTCCCCCAACTAAATGCCTGAGACTGAAAGAACATTTAAAAAAACCAAAGATGTTTGCGAGAATGAATTTCCATTATTTATTTCCAAATGAAATGCCTGAGAACGAAAGAACATTTCAAAATAACATGTTTGCGAGAATGAAATACGAGAATGAAATAGGAAACTACAATAGAATGCGCTTCAAAATAAACAAAAACAAAATTATAATGAAGTACGTAACAGTACCTTCTTTCTGGAAGAACAAAAGCATAACTGCCATTATTTATTTACCGGTACTTGTTGCAACAAGGAAGGCTAGAATGGCAATTTGGAATTGCACTTAATTTTCTTCTCTACACAAAGGCATTTCATACTTTGGCACTTAGTCTTGCACATACACCTCAGAAACTCTTGGCCGCTCCCTGTGGACTGAGCGGTAGCAACAGATCGAAGAGGTATTTTGTGGTCAGGAACATCTTCAACTCTCAGTAAGCTCTTTGGACAAACTGTGAATTGTGATCTTGCATATAGTTGCTTTAAAATTTCTTGTGCTGTTCCAAGTCAGTAAAAGCCGTCTGTGAGAAAACGCGGAAAAGCCGCCGCGGGTGCTCAGAGCCAGGCGGCTGATTCCGTGTCTAACGCGGCAGTTTGCGCGCATGGGCCTACATCTGCTAGTATGACTGAACGCGGAGAAACCGCCGCATGTCCTGAGAACAAGGCGTCGGATTCCGCGTCCGATTGCACGCATAAGCCTACATCTGTCAGTATGGCTGAACGCGGAGAAACCGCCGCATGCTCTGATAGCGGTACGGCTGGTTCCGTGTCCAGCACAGCGGGTGGTATACAACACATGTCTGGTGTGGCTGGGACTGATAGTCCACACAGGTTCAGAAGGACGCGCGCGTGCCCTGAGAGGCAGAGCTTTTATGACAGCCAGAAGAGAGTCAGCTGACCAAGCCGGTCAGCTGACAATTCAACCAGTTCCCATTGGTCCAGCACTTAGGGGAGGCGCTGGAGAGCGCTATAGTATATATACTGGGTGCTGGTAATTCCTCTGGTGTCTGCCGTTGCGATCACTACGTGGAAGCACTCAGACCTTTTTGTCAGAATCTGTGTTATTCTCTAGACCAGTTCCAGGGTGTTGATGACCAAGGACCTCACACCCCAGACTAGGAATTCTGTATATCATCTGTGTAATTCTCTAGACCAGTCCCAGGGTGTTGATGACCAAGCACCTCACACCCCAGACTAGGAATTCTGTATATCACCTGTGTTATTCTCTAGACCAGTTCCAGGGTGTTGATGATCACAGACCTCACACCCCAGACTAGGAATACTGTATATTATCTGTGTTATTCTTCAGACTAGTTCCAGGGTGTTGATGACTACGGAGCTCACACCCAAGACTAGGAATTAGCTTTACCATCCTGTTATACTTCAGACCAGTTCCAGGGTGTTGATGATCACGGAGCTCACACCTCAGAATAGGCATTGTTGATTATTTGTTATGACCTTCTGCTTTCCTGACCACTCTTCTGATCGCTGATTTGGTACTTCGCTATATCTGATATTCTGTTGCCAAACCCTGCTTGCTTTAGGATTCCGAATCAGTCTCCTGTCTCTGTACTTTGTCTGTCCGTGTGTTGCCGACCTGGCTTGCCCGACCTCGAGAGCTATCTCCTCAGTTAAGAGATAGTTCACAGATCAGTCAGTGACATCCTCCCTTCGGTGTCACTCACGCTTTGGTCCTATGGAGGCTACCATGTTTATTTCCTCTTAAGCAATACCAGTTGCCTGGCAGCCCTGCTGATCCTCTGCCTCTAATACTATTAGCCATAGCCCTTGAACAAGCATGCAGCAGATCAGGTATTTCAGACTTTACAGTCAGATCTGACAAGACTAGCTGCATGCTTATTTCTGGTGTTATTCAGATACTACTGCAGAGAAATAGACCAGCAGGGCTGCCTGGCAACTGGTATTGATTAAAAGGAAATAAATATGGCAGCCTCCGTATACTTCTTACTTCAGTTCCCCTTTAAGGCCTCTTTCACAGTAGGACGTTGCGATTTGATGCAACGTTAAAGTTGCAACGCAAATTACAACGCAATGCCCCAAAAAAGTCGCAACGCAACTTAATGCCCCGTTACGGTCACATACAGTAGAGCATACAGGCAATGAAAAGTGTTTCCAAGTCATTACTGAGCATGTGCAAACAGTCCAATGCAGCTAATAACGCGTATAACGCACAGCATGCAGCACTTTCTAATAATGCTACACGTTACACACAAACGCAACATGTGCACTGTGAATGTCGCACAGACTTAGTATTGCTGTGCGTTAGTCTGTGTTGAAACATTTTCTAACGTGAGACTTTAACGTTGCACTGTGAAAGAAGCCTCAATGCAAATTGCACAAGTAAAATCTGTAATTGCACAATAAAACAGAAAAACACAAAAATGTGATACTATTGACATACATTAGATGTGCAAAAACACACAATGGCTATCATTCATAAAAGCAGTGTGGTAAAAAAAAATCTGTGTGGGGAAAATACCGCATTTGGTAGTTTACACCTCTGTGTGCTAATTCATAAAAATGGGTACTTATCCGTTAGCCGGGCGCATCCGGCACGTGGCGCTGTTGTTGCTAATTCCAATGATAATTACTTCACGTAACAAAACTGTGAATGTAAACGCCGCAGGTGGTGCTAATTGCATTCCTAGTTTAGATAACAATATGTATATTAAAAAAGTGACTTCATTAAGTGACAAATAAGCCGGCGGCAATGTAACAGATCAAGCCGCCGGCTTGCTTCGTGTCTCGCTCTCCTCCCCCTTGCCCTCTCTCGTATAGAACACTGGCAGCCCTGGGGTGGGGTGGGGGGGGGACTCGTGTCCCCCCAGAGTCATTTGTCGCAATAAAACAGGCAGGATTCCCTGCCGCGAGGAACGACTCTGGGGGGACACGCATGTCCCCCCCAGGGCTCTATACGAGAGAGGGCAAGGGGGAGGAGAGTGAGACACGAAGCCGGCGGCTTGATCTGTTACATTGCCGCCAGCTTATTTCTCATTAAATTAAATCACTTTTTTAATATACATATTGTTATCTTAACTAGGAATGCAATTAGCGCCACCCGCGGCGTTTACATTCACAGTTTTGTTACGTGAAGTAATTATCATTGGAATTAGCAACAACAGCGCCACCTGCCGGATGCGCCTGGCTAACGGATAAGTACCTAAAAATGTTCACAGTTGCAATACAAGTTCGGTATTTTCCCCTGACTAGGCAGGCGGTAGGCTGGCGGTATGTTTGTGTAACATGAGAAGCTGCCAAGTTGATACATTTTCTCCTCCAGAGAGCTTACTATAGAAGAGGCAGCTCCCGCATCCCTTTACGTGTGCATTTTATAAAAACTGCCTCTGTTTGCACTGAATCTGCGCTGCATCTGTCTATTTTAGTCTTTCTAAACAATCTATTTAATTGGCTGCTTAGAAGAACTTCAAAAAAATGTTATGCATGCCAGGCTTTCTGATGTGAAATATATCTGAAAACAGGTACCCAAGGGGTTAAAAAAACACAGCCTTGGTAGAATGCCTTGTCTGCTCTTTTCTCTCTGCAGCTGCTGCTTGGGAGGTCTGTCTCATTAGCTAAGCTGTTCTCTGCATGGTTATCACTACTTCAAAGGGAGTGGTAATCTCTGTGCTGACACCACTTGCTCTAATCTTTATGAATTGATTTATGGTGACATTTATTAACATAATCACAGCACAAGGCAGTAATTTATTGCTCTGCTCCAGAATGTCAGCTTTTCATGCTGAAACAGCCTTTATGAATAAACACTTTGCTAAGTGGTCGGTAAAGTCAGCTGTTTTAAGCATTTCCGCATGCGGAAATGCTTTATGAATGATAGCCATTGCAAGCAAATTCTGACAAGGGCCTTAATTTTTTTTTTTTTTTTTTACCTGTTATATGATGTGTTAAGAAAAACAAAAGTTTGCTTTCTTAAAACAGAAATAATTTGCGATAATTTAGGTTGGAGTGAGGTTGACATGTCTCCCAGTGCATCACTGCTGAATGTATGCAAATTAACCATTGTTACCCTTAGAAGCTAAACACACCTCCAGAACCGTTGGAATACAATGATATGTCAGTTTGTTAATTTGTACAGAGCCATAATAATCCAACATGCATACAGACTGTTTCGGATTGTTTGAGCCTCATCAAGGCATGTCATGGATTAATTTGGCTCTATGGAGTAGGGCTTGTAACATCGAGAGGTACAGACTGACCAGCAAGCTCATGGTGACCCAGAACTCATTGGAGTGTGTAAGGGCCCGTTCTCACCTGAGCGGGAATCGCGCGATTCCCGCTCACGGCAAACCGCTAGCGGTTCTGCAAGAACCGCTACACAATGTAGCGAGTGGCAGTGTTCTCACGATAACCGCAACCGCGCTGCATGCAGCGGTTTGCCGGCGACGAGCGTTCCGCGATCGTGATTAGAGTGCACAGCACGCTAATCGTGATCGCTCCAAAACCGCCCCAGTGTCCAGTGCTTTTTCCGCGCTAATCACGGGAAAATCACTCCCGCAAAACGCCGGCGGTAATCGCCGGCGTTCTGCGATTGCAAGTGTGAACGGGCCCTAAGGGACTACACTGGTCCTAAAAGCCCCCTTACTAAAATGCTAAGAAAAACAAAAGTTTGCTTTCTTAAAACAGAAAGAATTTGCGATAATTCAGATTGGAGTGAGCTTGAGATGTCTCCCAAGGCATCACTGCTAAATATATGCAAATTAACCATTGTTACCCTTAGAAGCTAAACACACCTCCAGAACCGCTGGAATGCAATGATGTGTCAGCTTGTTAATGTGTACAGTGTTACAATACCCTCTTTTTTCATTAACTGCTTGCCGCTAGGCGTGGCCTCGGCGGCAGCCCCAGGACCGCCTGACGCCGATCGGTGTAAAGTCCTTGGGGCTCATTTTGCAGGAGATTGCGCACGCTAATGCGCGCGCATCTCTGCTTAGTAGGCGGAGCTCCGCCTTCAGCCTCCCTGTGGCGATCGCCACTAGGAGACTGTTAGACGGCGAAATCGCCGCCTATTCACTATGTACAGCGCTGCGATCTAAGGCCGCACTCCAGAGGCACAAAAGGGATCCGCTGTGATAGGCTGAAGCCTATCACAGCCGATCACACTGATTGACTGATCGCACTGATTGGCTGGCGGGGGAAGAGAGGGAGGGGGGAAGAGAAAATAAAAAAAAGAAATAGTTACAAATATTAAAAAAGAAAGAAAGAAATATTTATTAAAAAATAAACAAACATCTGGGGGGGCAATCAGACCCCACCAACAGAGAAAAGGAAAGGGGAGGGGAATCACTTGTGTGCTGAGTTGTGCGGCCCTGCAGCTAGACCTTAAAGCTGCAGTGGCCCATTAAAGTGATCCTAAAGTCAAACAAAAAAATGAGTTTTACTCACCTGGGGCTTCCAACAGCCCCCTGCAGCTGTCCGGTGCCCTCGCCGTGTGCCCCTCCGATCCTCCTGTCCCCGCCGGCAGCCACTTCCGGTACAGGAAAGTGATTTAGGAGTGATTGCGTTTTGTGATTCTATAACATTGAAATGCAGTCGCTCCAAAATCGCTCCAAAAATGCTGCATGCACCATCAGCAAACTGCTAATCACTGGTGATCGCTACAGTGTGAACTCTACCATTGATTTGCATTAGCAGCATTTTGCTGATCGCCAGTGATCAGCAAAACGCTGAAAAATCACCCAGTGTGAACTAGCCCTAAGGGCTATTTCACACCCAAAAAAGTTAGTGATTTTGGAGCGATTTTACAGCAAGTTGGTGTGAAATGGCCCATAGGATTTCTTTGTCCGAGCGTTTTTCAAAACATACCGGGAAGCTATAGTGATCAGAAATGTTAAAACTCCTGGGGCTTGATTCACTAAACCGTGATAATTGATATCATGGTCGCACTAGTGTTTTGCGTGCGTTATAACGTGTGTATCAGTTTTCGCGCACAATCATGACTTTAACGCGAAAATTCATATTTGCTGTGCGGAAAATTCACGATTGCGCGCAACAAATGTTACGCGAATTACAATGCGCGCAAAACGCTGGCACGACCATTGTATCAGTTATCACGGTTTAGTGAATCAAGCCCTTGGTGTGAGGCAGCCCTTAGGCCTCTTTCACTGTGCAACGTTAAAGTCGCATGTTAGAAAATGTTTTAACGTGGACTATCGCACAGGAATACTAAGTCTGTGCAACATTCACAGTGCACACGTTGCGTTTGTGTGTAACGTGTAGCATTATTAGAAAGTGTTGCATGCTGTGCGTTATACTCGTTATTAACTGCGTTGGACTGTTTGCACATGCTCAATAATGACTTGAAAGAATACTTTTCATTGCCTGTATGCCTACTGTATGCGACGATAACAGGGCATAGAGTTGCGTTGTGACAGTTTTGGGACGTTGCGTTGTTAGTTTGCGTTGCGACTTTAACGTTGCATCAAACTGCAACGTCCAACTGTGAAAGTAGCCTCAATCCGAACAATTAAGAAAAGTTAAAAAAAAGGATTAAAAAGTAAAATAAAAAAACAAGAAAACAACACTTCCTAAAGATCTAAATAATGCTCAAACACAGCTAAAGTAAGATGTGCCTAACATTAATATTCTATAAGTATGAACAATAACCTCTTTAGTGAATTGTGCTGTTTCTTTAATTTCTTCTCTCGTTCAGGCAACACAAGTCTTTTCAGCAGTTTTGATACTTTGCCTTGGAATTGTTCTAACAATTTTGGATGGATATTATGGAAGGGAAGTTGTATACACTGGTGTGACCTATTGGTCTGGTATATTGGTAAGATTATTTCAGCTTGTTGCTGTCCATTGTCATTGTATTTCACCTTATATTACAAGTATATGTAACGGTACAATAGACCAAAGGGTAGCAAAATAAACTTATTGAAACCGTTTCCACAGCTGCAAGATGACAGTTCTCCTATTCCACTATTTTCAGGTAGTCTGGGTTACAATTTTCTGCGCACAATCATTTTTTCATCTTCTGTTTAAAATAACTTTTCAATACTCTGCAACTGAAAAAGTACCAAAAAGTAGGTGAAAAAGTACTATCAAAATTATCCTGAGTATTTTCTTGCTTGCTTTTGGCTTTAAAGGCATTTTATTGATAAGATGTGCAAATATCACCGAGGAGAAAACTTTGGAGAAAAAGTAAATTGGATCGGGCTCATTGTGTACTGATAAATAATACAAATTATGCCAATATAGCTTCTGACCCTTAGGGCTGGAACCCACAGGAGCGCTTTTGGCAGCGTTTTGGCAGCACTGCGATACGCTAGCAGTTTGCCAAAACGCTGGGCTAATGTTAATGGATGGGGCAACTTCCACAGGAGCGTTTGCGTTTCTCAGAAACGCAAACGCAGGACGTGCAGCATTTTGGGAGCGTTAGCGCTTCAATGTAAAGTATTGAACCGCTAGCGGAAACGCTCAGCAAAACCTAAACTGAGCGGTTTTGCTAGCGTTTTGCCGTTCAGCACACTGTAACAAAATGAAAAATAATTCACAGGACCAATCAGGATAAAAACGCAAAACGCAAAACGCTAGGCACCCGCTGGGGAAAATAATACAATGTTGCAAAACACGACCAAAAACGCGCATGAATCCGCTTGCAAACCGCTCAGACAAAACGCTAGCGGTTGCGTTTTGCGTTTGCGGTTTTCAGTGGGTTCCAGGCCTTAATGAAGTTATAATACTTTACTGCCCTTGCCTCCACTCACAGTGGGATAACGGATGATCTCATGTGTTTGTCTTCACCACCAAATACTTCTAGCAGGCTGATGTCAAGTTGAAAAAAAAGTGCCCAATCTCTGCCATTTCTCCCATAGCTGTCAGTGTCTGATCAGCGTATTCTCTCCTTTTTCAATATCCAGGCAATAAACAGGAGCCAATCAGCATAATCAAGAACCCTTCCTTATCCTCATGTAGCTGCCAGGGGACAGCATACCCTGAGGCATAAGTATAAATTTGGCATAGATGACTGCGGTCAGTGTGGGGTAATTGTTTAGCAACACTGTTTTCGGTGGCAGCTTGTCTGTAACAAAAAAAAACAAAAAACACTGACACCTATACATAACCTCTTACTTAAACTTTTCTTTTAATGCTAACCCCCTACCTAACCTTAACCTTTCCACCTTATTATTAACACCTTCTAATGCATTATTTTCATTTTTCACCTTACCATTAACTCCTTCCTATTACCCAACCATAGCCTCCTATACTTATATGGACAAACAATTATTTGGTAAAAAGTTACTGAAAGGGTTAGTAGACTCAGGCCCATTTCTAGGGCCCTGCGGCCGCCCTGAGTGCTGAGGGAGGGGCGGCGCCGTGATGGAGGGGGAGCCGCAGCTGTGGGGAGGGCGGCCCGACCTCTCCCTCCCTTCCTCTCCCGGGCCGCCCTCCGTGCTCCCCCTCCGCTGCAGAGTGAGCGGAGCAGGAAGCGCTGTATGCAGTCAGAAGCTCACCTCCCTGCGTTCCAATCACTGATCACTTGCCGCTGGTCTCCTCCTTTGCATAGCTGCAGTATACACACTCAGAGTGTGTATAAGCGTCTAGGCAGAGGAGTAGAACAATGGCAAGTGATCGTCGATTGGAATGCAGGCCGGTGAGTTGCTGTATACAGCGCTTCCTGCTGCGCTCACTCTGCAGCGGAGGGGGAGCACGGAGGGCGGGCCAGGAGAGGAAGGGAGGGAGAGGTCGGGCTGCCCTCCCTGCGGCTAACTCCCCCCTCCATTATGCATTATGGGGGGGACCTACCTATCTATCTAACCTGTATTGCGGGTACCTACCTATCTAACCTATACTGGGTGCTCCTACCTATCTAGCCTATACTGGGTGCACCTACATATCTAACTTATACTGGGGGCACCTACCTATCTAACCTGTACAGGGGGCACCTACCTATCTAGCCTACACTGGGGGCACCTACCTATTTAGCCTATACTGGCTTCATCTACCCATCTTACCTATAATGGGGGCACCTACCTATCTAACCTGTACTGGGGGCTCCTACCTATCTAGCCTATACTGGGGACACCTACCTATCTAACCTGTACTGGGGCACCTACCTATCTAGCCTATACTGGGGGCACCTACCTATCTAGCCTATACTGGGGGCACCTACCTATCCAACTTATACTGGGGGCACCTACCCATCTAACCTATACTGGGGGCACCTACCTATCTAACCTATACTGGAGGCACCTACCTATCTAACCTACGTTGCGGGCACCAACCTATCTAACCTATATAGTGGGGGCACCTACCTATTTAACTCATACTGGTGGCTCCTACCTATCTAGCCTATACAGGGGGCACCTACCTTTCTAACCTATACTGGGGGCACCTACCTATCTGGCAACTATACTGGCTACCTATATTGGAGACACCTACCTAACTAACCTATACTGGGGGCATCTACGTATCTAACCTATGCTGGGGGCAACTATTCTGGCTACCTGTATTGGAGGCACCCACCTAGCTAACCTGTATTATGGGCACCTACCTATCGCAAATGTGATATCAGTTATCACGGTTTAGTGAATCAAGCCCCTTGTGTCATACTCGTTCCTGTGGAATAATTATTGCTTCCCTTCTAAAGATATTGGGTATTCTACTGGGAATCTGCCAGGTTTACATCTTCCACTTCCACCATTGCAATGCATTGAGAGAAGGTTGGCGGACTATGTCAGGCATGCAACTCAGGTTGTACCATCCATTGTCACACCCAGGTAGCCTCCATCACCTCTAGTTTTTCTTCAGTGACATCAACAGGATATCCATCCATCTTCTTTCTTACTAATGTAAGAAAATTGAAGGAAAACTTTGTAAAAAAAAAAAAAAAATGAATTTCTGTCCATCAATTCAATAAGGTAAGAGAATTTATAAACAATGGATATATCAGGCTGCACAAACTTAGTATAAGTGTGTTGACTAAGACACCATCAAGAGAATAGGCTTATGGAAAAATGATTCAGATATTGTAGCCCTGCTCTCAGCGTGGGAGTTTTAGTTTTGGAAGTCGGGGACGTTGCTGGCTGGCTGCAGAGCATCGTGGGAGCTGCGCGCCGGATGGAGGCTGGGACAGGAGGTCTTCTGCAGGTCAGTAAATGTTTTTTTTTTTTATTTATTAACATAACAGGTGTATTTTCTTAGCAAATCTGCCACACAATTGAAGTGTTTTCTGGGCAAATCTGCCATATGATTGAACGTATTTTCTGGGCAAATCTGCTCACATTACATGTATTTTCTTGAGAAAATCTGCTGACATTATGTGTATTTTCTTGAGAAAACCTGCTAATTATGTGAATTTACTGGGTAAAGGGTCACCAAAACTTGGGCCCACTATCTTTGCGTTGCACTTTTTAATTATAGTTAGCTCCGCCCTCACCCGGTCATGGCCATGCCCAATTTTTTTGCCACGGCATGCTTCGTGCGCCGCAGGTTATAGCCACACCCATTTTTTGTGAAGCGCGCCACGGGTTATCAGCTACCCCAGAAGTTGGTCCAGCACCTGCATAGCACCCCCCCAAAAAAATCCTGGAGCCGCCACTGTAGATCAACATCGATTGGAGGGGCCAAAATAAAGTGTTTGACATGCTGAAACTAGAGAACAAGTAGAATTTCACACTCAAGACCCTTAAATCCAATGGACCTAAAGATGATTTTAGTATTAACAGTTTTATGTATTACTCTTGAGCTATCCATTAATGTTTGCATTTAAAGTGGACCTGAACTTGTACAGGACAGAATGAAAACATAGAGAAATGCACCCTGTATATATTTAGAGAATTTACCCTGTCTAATTCCCTCTCATCTGTATCTAATCACAAGTTGTAATTTGATCCCTCAGCTGAGTTAGCTGACTGCCACTGTTTGGAATGTGAGGTGGTAGTACAGCTGCTGAGTGTATAGAGTCCATCTTAAGGTGGCCATACACTGGTCGATTTGCCATCAAATCGACCAACAGATAGATCCCTCTCTGATCGAATCTGATCAGAGAGGGATCGTATGGCTGCCTTTACTGCAAACAGATTGTGAATCGATTTCAGCATGAAATCGATTCACCATCTGTGGAACTGCCGCTGATGCCGCAACCCCTCCACCCCCTCCACCCCCTCCACCCCAAAGATTTCCTGATCCGGCCGGCGCAAGTCCCCTGGTCTCCACTGTCTTCTTCTCCGCTCCGGGTTCCAGGGCTGCAGCTTCACTGTACTTCCTGTCCGGGGAAGTTTAAACAGTAGAGGGCGCTCTACTGTTTAAGAAGTGAAGCCTGCCGGAGCCCAGCGGAGAAGGAGCGGCGGTGACAGCGGGCATACGCACCGGCCGGATCAGGTAATGTATTGCCGCTAGCGTTGGTCGTCGGACATTCGAACTCCACTATCGATGCACTCTCGACCCGCCGGCAATCAAGCGAAATCTTCCGCACGGACGGATCGACGAGAACGATCAATTTCAGGCGGAAATCGATCGTTTGGTCAGCGTTTGTGCAACGATTTCACAGCAGATTCGATCACAGTGATAGAATCTGCAGTATATCATCGGGAAAATCGTTAGGTGTATGGGCCCCTTTAAAGTCTTTGAGTGGTTATAAAGTCATCCTTTCTTGCTGCCATTCTTTGTCACCCCTCCCTTAGCCTGCTCCTCCTGCGTTCACATTAGCCCAATCTACAAAAGCTGGTCCCGAAGCATTGCTATCTTCCACCACTGACCACTTCACTCTCAGCTCCAAAGCTTGAATCATCAATGGCAATAGGATATTGTTGAGTCCTCAACTTTAACTTCTATGCTCATACATGAGTGGCTCCGGGCTACTGCACAGCCGCTGCCATTTTGGGCTGGTGCAGTACCTGCATGAAGAGGGGTGCGGTTTCAATCATACAGGAAGTCACGGGCAGCAGCTTTGGTCTCCAGGATGACATGGGAAGCCTATTGAGGATCCTGCTAGTTTCAAGTGTGCTTAGCTTCAATTCTGAATAATGGTGGTTCGCTTAGAATAATCATAATAATAATAATCAGTGCAATAAACAGAAAATTGCAACTCCAAATAATGTCTTATTTTTTCTATTTTTCTTATAGTTCCTCATCTGTGGATCAGTTTCAGTTTCTGCTTCCGTCAAGCCTACTTTAGGGAAGGTAAGTTGAACATAATACACAGCTTGGAAGATGTTTTAAGGGGGAGCTCAACAGGTGTTCACCACATCATTATAGCCACAAGTGATCTGGAACTGCTTACTTGTGCGATGGCTCTAGATTATTGCGGGCCTGATACTCTTTGTCAAGCACAATTCCATGGAAAAAATAGGAACTTATGGCAAGTCAACAAGGTAAATGCAAATTCCATGCTGTCTCAACTATCTGCTCCATGGAATAACATTGGCTATTTACCGAGTTATGTATTTAATGGATGTGCCTCAGCTGTACAATTTGATTTACAGAAGTATTTCAAGAATAAGTATTTTACGATAATTACCCTAAGGCAGTGATCGCTAACCTTTCAGAGGCCGAGTGCCCAAACTGCGACCTAACACCGACTTATTTATCTCCGAGTGCCAATGGGGGGTGGGGTTGCGGCGCGCGTAGCGCGTCGGGCCGAAAAGTGGGAGTGGCCATGATATTGTATGGGCGGAGCTAACGTAATGATGTAACAGCGAGGCATAAGAAAGCAGTGTTTCATGGGTGTGCAGAAACTGTATGATGCTATTTATACCCGCCGTAACCCCAAAGCAGCAAATATAGCCAACTATGACCATTAAGGGCTCATTCACACTATGTGCTGCGCTGTCAGTTTTGACGCAACGCACATAATGTAAGATTCATATGGTAACATGAAAGTCAATAGACTTCCATGTTACCATTCACACTACAGGTGTGCGTTCCCATGCGTTACGTTGTAACGCATCTGGGAACATTTTAACGCACAACGCATACGTTTCCCCGATGGGTACAGCTGCCGACGTCCACGCTTTAGCGCACCACAACGTGCATTCCGTGCGATCCCTGTGCGTTGGCAGCGCATGCATGAAATCGCATTCGTGCATACGTTCTGTAGTGTGAATGAGCCCTTAATAATAAATGCAGCAACAGTTACCCCAGACACCAGAAAATAAGCGCAATGTGTGCAACATTTCAGCAGAAAATCTTGCAATGTGGGCCACATTTCACCAGAAAATAGACACAGTGGGCCACATTTCACCAGAAAATAGACGCAGTGGGCCACATTTCTAGAGAAAATAAACGCAGTGGGCCACATTTCACCAGAAAACAAACGCAGTGGGCCACATTTCACCAGAAAACAAACGCAGCAGGCAACATTTCACCAGAAAATAAACGCAGTGGGCCACATTTCACCAGAAAATAAACGCCGCGGGCAGCATTTCACCAGAACACAAACGCCGTGGGCCACATTTCACCAGAAAATAAACGCCGCGGGCAGCATTTCACCAGAAAACAAACGCAGTGGGCAGAATTTCACCAGAAAACAAACGCAGCGGGCAGCATTTCACCAGAAAATAAACGCAGTGGGCCACATTTCACCAGAAAACAAATGCAGCAGGCAACATTTCACCAGAAAATAAACGCAGTGGGCCACATTTCACCAGAAAACAAACGCCGTGGGCCACATTTCACCAGAAAACAAACGCAGTGGGCCACATTTCACCAGAAAACAAACGCAGTGGGCCACATTTCACCAGAAAACAAATGCAGCGGGCAGCATTTCACCAGAAAACAAACGCAGCGGGCAGCATTTCACCAGAAAACAAACACAGCGGGCAGCATTTCACCAGAAAACAAACGCAGTGGGCCACAATTCACCAGAAAACAAACGCAGTGGGCAGCATTTCACCAGAAAACAAACGCAGTGGGCCACAATTCACCAGAAAACAAACGCAGTGGGCCACATTTCACCAGAAAACAAACGCAGCGGGCCACATTTCACCAGAAAACAAACGCAGTGGGCAGCATTTCACAGTAAATAAACACAATGTGGGAAACATAGCATTTAGCAGAAAATAACACAGTGGGACGCATTTCACCTGCAAAAAAGTAATGTACTCACCTGACAGAAGTCTTCTCTCTTTGCTGGGCTCTGGCGCGCATCTCCCCCGGACGTTCCTTCTGCAGCTGAGTCTCCCACGCTGCCGCTGACAGGCAGAGTGCAGGGCTACGGGAAGATGGCACCCGAAGCCCTGTACTGGAGACAAATAGTCTCCAGTACAGGGCTTCGGCGGCCATCTTGCCGTAGCCCTGGTCTGCCTCCCGGGAGACTGCGGGGCTGCGGGCTATGAACTGGCGCTGCGGCCAGTTCATAAGCAGCGGTGGCGTGCCAGCAAATTAGGCTACGCGTGCCGGGCCCGGCACGCGTGCCATAGGTTCGCCACCGCTGCCCTAAGGAGTTCCAGATCATTTGTATTAAGGTAAGATCCACTAGCAATTAATTTTTAAAACAAATAAATCTAATTGGATTTGACACTGAGCGAAAAAAGCATTCTTCAGCTTTTTTATTTATTTATTTACTCCTAGTTGCCTCTCTAAGCGCCTGAATGCATACTTTCCAGGAAGGAATCGTATGTCCTCCGATGCTAGGCAATAGACTGTAAAGCAGGTAATCCTGCCTTGGTTAATTTGGGTTTATGGAGGTGGCATACCTAGGGGAAAGCATCAGGGTTGGGCTGCTGCCCATGTCCTGGCACATGCTCCTCCACTGTGCTTGTGCCCCGCCCAGCTGAGGCAATGCAGAGTATTACGTGAGCGGAAGCCTTGCAGTGATCTCACCGGCATGCAGGAGTACAGTAATGTCTGACCTCCTGTCATGGCTCAGCTCTTCCTTTAGCACCAGCATCTCTTCCTGTCTTAGTGTATTCACGTGATGCAGAAAGAGATGCCGGGAGATAGTGGGAGAGCTGAACGGTGACAGCAGGTTGGATATTGGTAGACTAGGCTGAGCAGGCAGCAGCATGCCTTCTGCATGCACATACTCTGCATTGCCTCAGCTGGAGGAGCAGGATGGGGCCACTTATACCACCAGGGGAGAGGGGGAAAACCACTAGAACACCAGGGAAGCTTTATTTGGGGTGAGAGGGGTGAGACCATTAGCACCAGGGAAGATTCATTGGGGGGAAAGAGGGTTTAAAAATTCTATTTTGGACAAGCACCATCTATAGTTAATTCATATAATGACAGGTCTCTGTTGTAGATCAGATTCTAATTAAGAAGGCAATGTGCTAAATAGGCAGTTAACGTCACAAAAAGGAAAAAGAAAAGTGCCCAAAATAGACATCACCAAGCCAATCAATTGTATCACAAATGGTAACAAATTTTACTGGGAACAGTTTTCACAGATAAAAACATCTAAAATCACCAACGGTGACAACAGCCGGGTGTACATATAATATTAGGTCTGAATAGATAACAGTATAATCACCAAGTCCTCAAAAACCACAATAATATGTCATAATAGTACAAAAAATCATGTATCACAATAATAATTATATAAGTCACAATGCCAAAAAATATTTAAGGAGTGTCCATATATATGCATAGCATAAATGCAAAATAGTATATTGCACAGTGATCCCGAATATTCCAATAGGTAGTGCAAAGACAGGATATATGTTAATATCTATCTATCTATCTATCTATCTATCTATCTATCTATCTATCTATCTATTTGTAGTTATAAGGGTGGAGTAAAACCTGCAAATATAAAGTCAATTAGTGAAGGAACCCGTGCTGAAATGAGTGAAGAAAGTGGTGGAAAGGCAAAGGATTTACTTTAAGTAAAGGGTGAGGACCAATCATACAGGAGTATGATAATATATAATTATTATTATTATATAATAAATATAATTAGAAGTACATAGCACTGCAGAAATCAGTGTGGAGTTAATAATGTAGGTGTTGGCCTTTTGCTATTACATACAGTACATAGTGGAAACACTGACTATAAAGACATTTGCTTCCGGTGATGGATTCAGTATTGGGTAAAGATAAAAAAAAGGAGAGTATCATACCACCACTGGGCGCCTTAACCCTCTGGGGGATACAATTACATCTCCCAGGAGGGGGCGCAGCACTTTTTAAATTTTTTTTTTTTAAAATCATGTAGCTAGCCTAGCGCTAGCTACATGATAGCCGATATGCAGCGGCATCCCCGCACCCCCTCCGATCGCCTCCGGCGATCAGCGCAAGCAGGAGATTCCGTTCAGAACGGGATCTCCTGCTTGGCTTCCCCCGTCGCCATGGTGATGCTCGCGATGACGTCACCGACGTCGTGCCGTCAGAGGGAGCCCCGATCCACCAGGCTGCGCAAGGGGTCTGGGGGGGGCTGCGCGGCACGGCGGGTAGGGGCGGATCGGCGGCGAGTGGCGGCGATCGGAAGTTACACGCAGCTAGCAAAGTGCTAGCTGCGTGTAACAAAAAAAAATTATGCAAATCGGCCCACCAGGGCCTGAGAAATCCTCCTGCGCGACATACCCCGAGCTCAGCTCGGGATTATCGCCCAGGAGGTTATGCATCTCGCGGGTCCAACACGCTTGTCGAAGAGGCCTTATGTAATTATTATTGTGATACATGTGACTTATGTAATTATTATTGTGATACATGATTTTTTGTACTATTATGGCATATTATTGTGGTTTTTGAGGACTTGGTGATTATACTGTTATCTATTCAGACCTATTATTATATTTATACTGTTTTCACCGTTGGTGATTTTAGATGTTTTTATATGTGAAAATTGTTCCTAATAAAATGTGTTACCATTTGTGATACAATTGATTCGTTTGGTGCTGTCTATATTAGGGACTTTTCTTTTTCCTTTTTGGGGGAAGGAGGGGACGAGACCACTAGCACCACGGAAGCTTTATTTGGGAGAGGTAGGACGGGAACCACTGGCACCAGGGAAGAATTTATGTCTGAGGTAACATTTGCTGCACTTCATATATGTGGGGTAATGTTCAGAAATGCCTTAATTTTTCATGGCATTCCTCAGAGATTTTGGTCCATATTGGTGTGATAGCATCACGCAGTTTCTGCAGATTTATCTAATACACATGCATGATGCAAATTATGTGAATCTGCCCTTCCACCACATCACAGGGGAGATGCTGCTTTCTTATGTGTTGTTGTTTTTTTGTTGGGGAGGGGGGGGGGGAAGGGGAGGAGAGGTGGGGACACTGCCTTATTATGTGTCTGCGGGACACTTTCTAATTACCTTTAGGGTCACTTTGCCTAGCTGTGTTTTGAGAGAAAACTCGGGCCCACTGTCTTTGCGTTACACATTACAGTTTGCTCCGTCCACATTATTTCCAATATGCGTGTGAAGCTCACTCCTTTCCCCTTTTTGGGTGGCAGTGATTTTTGTCCTGGCTTGTGGTTACTACATAGCACTGCAGAAATCAGTGTGGAGTTAATAATGTGGGAATTGGCCTTTTGCTATTACATACTGTACATAGTGGAAACACTGACTATAAAGACAGTTGCTTCTGGTGATGCATTCAGTATCGGGTAAAGATAAAAAAAGGAGAGTATCAAACAGTTTGTTAAAGTGGACCTGAACTCTTGCACAGGACCCAGTATGTATTTAGAGAGTTTATCCCGTCTATTTCCCCCTCACCTTTGATTAATTGCAACTGTAATTTGATCTCTCAGCTGTGTCAGCTGTCTGCCTCGGCAGAGCAGTTAACCGCTTAAGTACCAGCGGTCTCTGCCCCCTTAAGGACCAGAGGCCGCTGCTACAAGAAACCGCAGAATAGCGACGAATATCGAAGAATCGCCGCACATACCCGCCAATATCACCACCGCACGTCGGGAACCTGGGCTACCCACGCTGCCACTTTTATGATGGCAGAGTTCCTGTGAGCCGGTCAGGAGCCACTTTTATTGGCTCCTGACCCTGCCTATCAATGTAAGCCAATGGGAACTGTCATGAACCGGCCCCACGGCAAGCCTGCAGAGACGGTTCCCGACTGGGGTTTGACCAGATTGAGAGGGGAAGCAGCCTTATTCAAGCTAACACAAAGCTGTCACCCCTCAACAACACTTCACTCTGCCACCACTAGCTGCTGCTAGACACTTCAACAACTCCCACTCTGCTGTCGAGTGGCCTGCACTCAGTCCAGCGTTTTCATATTTGGGTCAGGTTTGCGCTTAGTCCTAAATACGGGAATGCCACACACACACACACGAACAGTCACACGGTAGCGGTGTACAAACCGAGCTTACAATTAGACACTGAACACCAATTACACTGCAGGCTCTCTCTAGGACTACGAGCACTGCTAGTACATCAGAAGTCAGGTTTATTAAATAAATATTCCAAAAAAAAAAGTGGAACAGTGCAGAAAGCAATATGTACAAAAGATTTACAAAAACAAGGTAAAAAATACAAGGACACACAACAAGACAGTTTGCAAAAATAAAAATGGGAATTAAACATTACCAGCATACAGAACAGAGCATTGTTTGCGAGAGCATGCAGTTCCGTCCAGTAGCCAGGTCACCTCTAGCATGTTGCTAGCTCCTGAGAGGTACGAGTTCTAGTCTTCCAAGCTGATTTTTTTATAGGAAGAATGGTAGCCTAGGGCTACTCAATATTCACAATCAGAAATAATCCAATTTCCCCATATTGTGACATCACCATTTGCAGAGCCCTCTGTAAAATCCTTGCTTGCTGTGATATGCAAATTCCAAAGGTTTCCTGTTCCTGGACTCTGGACCCATTGTATATTCCGAACAACAGGGCTGTTTACATACAGTGGCTTGCAAAAGTATTCGACCCCCTTGAAGTTTTCCACATTTTGTCATATTACTGCCACAAACATGAATCAATTTTATTGGAATTCCGCATGAAAGACCAATACAAAGTGGTGTACACTTGAGAAGTGGAACGAAAATCATACAAGATTCCAAACTTTTTTTTTACAAATAAATAACTGCAAAGTGGGGTGTGCATAATTATTCAGCCCCCTTTGGTCTGAGTGCAGTCAGTTGTCCATAGACATTGCCTGATGAGTGCTAATGACTAAATAGAGTGCACCTGTGTGTAATCTAATGTCAGTACAAATACAGCTACTCTGTGACAGCTTCAGAGGTTGACCAAGAGAATATTGGGAGCAGCAACACCATGAAGTCCAAAGAAGACACAAGACAGGTCAGGGATAAAGTTATTGAGAAATTTAAAGCAGGCTCAGGCTACAAAAGGATTTCCAAAGCCTTGAACATCCCACGGAGCACTGTTCAAGCGATCATTCAGAAATGGAAGGAGTATGGCACAACTGTAAACCTACCAAGACAAGGCCGTCCACCTAAACTCACAGGCCAAACAAGGAGAGCACTGATCGGAAATGCAGCCAAGAGGCCCGTGGTGACTCTGGACGAGCTGCAGAGATCTACAGCTCAGGTGGGGGAATCTGTCCATAGGACAACTATTAGTTGTGCACTGCACAAAGTTAGCCTTTATGGAAGAGTGGCAAGAAGAAAGCCATTGTTAACAGAAAAGCATAAGAAGTCCCATTTGCAGTTTTCCACAAGCCATGTGGGGGACATAGTAAACATGTGGAAGAAGGTGCTCTGGTGGTAGATGAGACCAAAATGGAACTTTTTGGCCAAAATGCAAAACGCTATGTGTGGCGGAAAACTAACACTGCACATCACTCTGAACACACCATCCCCACTGTCAAATATGGTGGTGGCAGCATTATGCTCTGGGTGTGCTTCTCTTCAGCAGGGACATGGAAGCTGGTTAGAGTTGATGGGAAGATGGATGGAGCCAAATACAGGGCAATCTTGGAAGAAAGGAGGTTCACCTTCCAGCAGGACAACGACCCTAAAAATAAAGCCAGGGCAACAATGGAATGGTTTACAACTAAACATACCAATGTGTTAGAATGGCCCAGTCAAAGTCCAGATCTAAATCTAATCGAGAATCTGCGGCAAGATCTGAAAACTGCTGTTCACAAATGCTGTCCATCTAATCTGACGGAGCTAGAGCTGTTTTGCAAAGAAGAATGGGCTAGGATTTCAGTCTCTAGATGTGCAAAGCTGGAAGAGACATACCCTAAAAGACTGGCAGCTGTAATTGCAGCAAAAGGTGGTTCTACAAAGTATTGACTCAGGGGGCTGAATAATTACGCACAACCCACCCCACACCCCACTTTGCAGTTATTTATTTGTAAAAAATGTTTGGAATCATGTATGATTTTTGTTCCACTTCTCACGTGTACACCGCTTTGTATTGGTTTTTCATGTGGAATTCCAATAAAATTGATTCATGTTTGTGGCAGTAATGTGACAAAATGTGGAAAACTTCAAGGGGGCCGAATACTTTTGCAAGCCACTGTATATACAGAGTTCAAAGCCATGCAGACACATCAGACTATTCTTGCCAAATGGCTGCTAATTAGTAACTCCCTTCTTCCTGGTAGGCTGTAGTTTCCAGAGGAAACTGAATGCAAATGTAATTTACATTGACGCACAGAAAATCAAATTAGCAGTCTCCTTCACTCTGGTATCCAGGTTACAATTATACCCCAAAGCCAGCTGCCAGACTGGCTCCTAACAAATATGCACATAAAATGAAAAAAATGGCTTCTGTATTATATGCAATATCACAAATAGCTGCTATTTTATCACACCTCCCCTTTCAAAATGGCGCACAGCAGATGATTCCCACAAATCATGTTGCCAGCGCTTACACTGACGGCCTGGCCTGGTGGGGTAATTCCTTAGCAGGAGGGCTCCCCACCTGGCAGTTAGCTCCAAGCTACACTGCTGGAAAACTAGGCCGTGTTGCTGCAATGTGCCATTGCCCCCGGCAAACTGATGCAACCAACCGGGGGATTATGGTCAGTGATGACCGTGAATTTGCGACCATGGAGATAGTGCCGCAGCTGGTGAAGGGTCTCTACAGTCACTTTCTCTATAGTGGCGTGAGTTTACTTCCCTGTCCTCTTGGGAAAAGGTTAACTGCTTTACTGCCCTTTCCACGTCAGACAGCTCTGGGGAATTAACCCCTCGACAAGGTCTGCCTTGTTCCCAGTACACACATCACTTTGTCATCCTCAGCGAGTGGCCTGTTAGACAGACCCCTGAGCTCCTGCAGGCGGTTATCAACTTGAACAGCCTCAGAGAACTCAGGGCTGTCTGCCACAGATACAAGGGAAGTTTCAAACTGGGAGGCCTCAGGGCCAAGTTCTGAAGTGGAAGATCCCGACCCATCTTTCCCTCTCGGCCTGGTGTTGCCATTCAGCTTATTCCTTCTCGACTTGTCGATGCAGTAGAGTCAGCTTTAGGCGCAGTTCTGGATCAGCCGAGCCCAGTAGCTGTAGATCAGCTTCCAGAGATGTCATCTCCGTGTTCGGTCATCCAGGACATCGTCTCCACTTGCATCCTGTGGCAGGAGCGATTCTTCCTCCGACATGCTGTGAGCTTCATCTGCTGGCTTTGGAGCACAGGCTTGCTCTGCCTCATCATACTCCTGGAGGGCCAGCACTAGCTGCTCCTTAGTCTGCCCCCTCCCCGTCTCGATGCCTCTGTGCTCACACAGGTTGAGTAGGTCGACTTGATTCTGTTTGTCATAGCTGGTTGCTTTCTGAGCAATTGTATTGCCAAACAACAACAAAAAAATAGAAAAAGGGGGAGGGGAATCAAAATGCCAAGTGTGTATCCTTGTGAATAAAAAGGTATATAGATTCTACACTGAGTAGACTTTTGTAGGCTAGTTGCTTCTAACAGCTTCCAGCCCTTAGTACATAGGATAGGGATCTAAACTGCGTACTAATGTACAAAGCGTTCCCACCACACTGCCGCCAATATATCAAGAACCGGCCCCACTGCAAGCCTGCAGAGACAGTTTCCGACTGGGGTTTGGCCAGATTGAGAGGGGAAGCAGCCTTATTCACGCTAACATAAGGCTGTCACCCCCTCAACAAAACGTCGCTCTGCCACCACTAGCTGCTGCTAGACACTTGAACAACTCCCAATCTGCTTTTGAGTGGCCTGCACTCAGTCCAGCATTTTTGTATTTGGGTCAGCTTTGCGATTAGGCCTAGGCCTGGTCCACACTAGATCCGGAAACGTATCAGTGGCTGCGTTTTTCAAACCTGATGAAAAACGGAGTCTCGGATACTAATGTTCAAAATAGCAGCCAGCCTCACCCAAGTAAAAAACGGATCCGTCTGCGTTTGCGGGGACCCATTTTCAAAACCTGAACGGAAGGTCCGGATCTGCTGCATTTTCACGCAACGGATCAGGACCACGGATACACGCAGGGGTAGTGAAAAGCAATGAGAAAACGCATCTCCAGCTCCACAGGCAAAAAACTGATGTGAAAACGGATAGCCTGAGCTTTATGATTGGCCCAAAAAAATCCTCCCACTCCTTCCTAATGATAGAGACGTTTTCTGTCAGGGAAAAACTGAACGGAAACTGATGCGAAACTGATGCAAAACTGATGCACTTTCATCAGTTTGCAGTATGGTGGTACTTCCCCTAATCTTCCCTTGATCCGGACTGCAGTGTCCGTCCTGCAACTGTGTCTAGTGTGGACCTAATACGGGAACGCCACACACACACAAACTCTCACACAGTAGCGTTGTACAAACTGAGCTTCCAATTCGACACTGAACTTGTAACGCCAATTACACTGCAGTCTCTCTCTAGGACTACGAGCTCTGCTAGTACATCAGAATCCAAGCTTATTAAATAAATATTTAATATTCCAAAAATGAAGTGGAACAGTGCAGAAAGAAAAATATACAAAAGATTTACAAAAACAAAGTAAAAAAGACAAGGACACTCAACATGACAGTTTGCAAAAATAAAAACGGGAGTTAAATGTTATCAGCATACAGAACAGAGCGTTGTTTGTGAGAGCACGCAGTTTCAACCAGTAGCCGGGGCACCTCTAGCATGTTGGTAGCTCCTGAGAAGTACGAGTTCTCGTCTTCCAAGCTGATTTTTTATAGGAAGATGGCTAGCCTGGGGCTACTCAATATTCACATCCAGAAATAATCCAATTTCCCCAGATTGTGACGTCACTGTTTGCAGAGCCCTCTGTAAAATCGTTGCTTGCTGTGAATGATATGCAAATTCCAAAGGTTTCCTGTTCCGAATATACAATGGGTCCAGAGTCCAGGAACAGGGCTGTTTACATATATACAGAGTTCAAAGCCATGCAGACGCATCAAACTATTCTTGCCAAATGGCTGCTAATTAGTAGCTCCCTTCTTCCTGGTAGGCTGTAGTTTCCAGAGGAAACTGAATGCAAATGTAATTTACATTGACGTACAGAAAATCAAATTAGCAGCTTCCTTCACCCTGGTGTCCAGGTGACAATTATACCCCATAGCTAGCTGCCAGACTAGCTCCTAACAGACATACACATAAGAGATAGTACATAGCCAACATAAAATGAAAAAATATGGCTTCTGTATTATATTCAATATCACAAATGGCTGCGATTTTATCACAGGAGCCACTTACGTGGATAGACAGGGTCAGGAGCCAATGAAAACGGCTCCTGACCAGCTCAGAAGGCTCTGCCGTTATAGAGACGGCAGAGTGAGTAAGCTGCAGTGGGGAGACAGCGATGAGATAGTCGGGAGCGATAAAAAGCTTGCCTCTCATGAGATTTTCTTGTACTTACAACCTCACCTTCCTTGTCACACTACGTCTAAATATAAGTCTACACTGCAACCTCTGCTCCGCTCTGTCTGCCTTCTCCTCCTCCTTGCTTCTGGGGACATTTCACCTAACCCTGGACCCCCACTCCCCCCTGCTAATCACACTGTTCGCAAAAAATCAAATTCCCTTCCCTCTTACCGTAACCTTATTAATATTCCACTCCTTCCCCCTACACCCCCTCCTATCTTGGCTGCCCTCTGGAATGCCCGCTCAGTCTGCAACAAACTGAAACCTGTCTGACCCCTTCTGACACAGTCTCACCTGCCGCCCTCTCCTATGGAGGTTTCCACTTTAGCCACACTCCTAGAAGTGGGAATAAACGTGGTGGTGTGGGCATTCTCCTCTCAGATAAATGCTCCTTCAAACCTCTCACTCCTATTCCCTCTCTCTCCCTGCCATCCTTTGAAGGCTATGCCGTCCGACTATACTCTCCCTCGAACCTCCAGATTGCAGTTATTTACCGTCCTCTAGGCCCTGCTTCTGTTTACTTAGATAATTTCTCTGCCTGGCTTCTCCAGTTCCTATCCCATTGACATCCCTACCATCATCATGGGTGATTTTAACATTCCTATTGACACCGATAACACTGTCTCCAAAAAACTTCTATCACTCACTTCCTCCTATGGCTTGTCTCAGTGGTCCTCTACCTCAACCCACACTGATGGCCATACGCTTGACCTCGTATTCACTCGTCTATGTTCTGTCACTGACTTTACCAATGATCCACTACCACTCTCTGATCATAACCTACTTAACTTTTCTCTCTCCTCCTCTTTTCCTACCACCCTGGCACAAGCACGCTCACAAACTCAAAGAAACTATTGTAATCTAGACATTCAAACTGTCTCTGTTGCCCTGGCACCTCTTCTCACACAATCCTTCACTGACCCAGACTCGGCTGCTATACACTACAACAGCTCCATTACAAAAGTCATGGATGGCTTCGCCCCCCTCGTCAACGTCCGCCCTCACCGTGTCAGTCGCCAACCCTGGATGACCAAAACCACTAAAAAGTTAAAAAGATGCTCTAGAGCAGCTGAACAGCATTGGAGGAAAAGTAACACAAGTGAGGACTTCATCTCATATAAAATTGCCTTGAACAACTTCAGAAACGCACTCTCTGTGGCAAAACAGTCCTATTTTTCTTCCCTAATATCTGCCCATCTACACAATCCAAAACGCTTGTTCAGCACCTTCACCTCTGTTCTCCATCCTCCTCCTTCTTCATCTTGCTTATCAGCTGAAGAATTTGCCACATACTTCACTGATAAGGATCCCTTCCACCCTGGCCACCAGTTTTTCAATCAGCTCCCCTTGGGGTGGAGGTATCTGAGGTACTGGTCCATCTCAACAAAGACCACGAGACACAAAAACAGCTTCTTCCCCTCGGCTGTAATTACACTGAACTCAATAAACTCTGCCATGCACTCCCCCCGTTGACTGCCCCCCCCCCCCACCCCACCCTTGACTTTCTGCTTGTAATTCACTATACAGATGTGTTTGGAAAAGTAAAAGTAGTATGTTTATGTTTGGATCCAGTTGTGTTTAGAAACTTTTATGTATATGTTTTTGTTAGATGAAGTGATGCCACTAGGCTCTATTCCATGCTGTTTCTTATGTTTCTATGTACATGCCCTGTACTCTTGTGCCAAGCCCAATTCCGGGCACGACCCAGTCGTGCTTGGCGAAATAAATGCGATTCTGATTCTGATAAAATTGACAAAATCAAAGTGAATTCTCCATGCAGCCCTCAAATCCCACCTCCACACCTCTCATTGACTACTCTCTAACTGCCTTCTCTCCACTCATCTCTCATTCTCTCTCCTCTATAATTCCCAAAGCTAATCTAACCACCTGTTCTTTGGATCCTATTCCCTCCCATTTCATTCCACAGCTATCCTCATTTCTCATGCCTGCACTAACAGCGCTATTTAACCTGTCTATAATGCTGGGGGGTCATACTTTCTGACCACCCAGCACAATAAGGCTAAAAGCTGGATAATGGAAGAGGCTACACAGGCTGCCTAGAGCAACTGCAGCTCTGGGCTTTGGATAAGACGCAATGTCAGCACAGTCCGATGTTGCGCTGCTCTTGCAATAGCAAACATTCAGACAGATACAAGAGAGACTGGAGTGAGGTAGCCAATAGCAACGGCAGCAATGGCTACCTCACAAGGACAGGACTAGGAGGACAGAGGCTGACAGAATGAATACTTGCTAATCTAGCCACTGCCTCAGTGACAGCAAGCATTCACAAAGACAAGAGTGAGGTAACCAATAGCAACCACAGCAATGGCTACCTTGCAAGTAGAGATGAGCGTAATGACCTAATTACGATTTTGCGAAATTTCGCGTAATTAGTGTAATTACGATTATGGCCGTAAGTACATAATCGTAATGAAGAAGGATTTCGCGAAATTTCGCGTAAGCGTAATTTTCGCGTAATTTTCGCATTAGTCGTATCATGCCATAATTTCGCATTAAACGCTACCGTAATTTCGCGTTAAACGTAACGCTCCGTATAATATAAAAAAGCCGCCGACTTTAAGGGTTAATAGCAAAGCCCCCTTAAATGCTAAGAGCCTCAAATTTCAGGAGATCAGGAGGAATAAGAGGAAAAAATTTTTTTTCAAAAAGACCTTATAGTTTTTGAGAAAATCGATTTTTAAGTTTCAAGGGCGAAAATGTCTTTTAAATGCGGAAAATGTCAGTTTTTTTTGCACAGGTAACAATAGTGTATTATTTTCATAGATTCCCCCAAGTGGGAAGAGTTTTACTTACTTCGTTCTGAGTGTGGGAAATATAAAAAAAAAACGACGTGGGGTCCCCCCTCCCAGACCTCTTTAACCCCTTGTCCCCCATGCAGGCTGGGATAGCCAGAATGCGGAGCACCGGCCGCGTGGGGCTCCGCACCCTGACTATACCAGCCCGCATGGTCCATGGATTGGGGGGTCTCGGAAGGGGAGGGGCAGCCAAGCTTTCCCCTCCCCCTCCGAGCCCTTGTCCAATCCAAGGACAAGGGGCTCTTCTCCACCTCCGATGGGCGGTGGAGGTGGAGGCCGCGATTTCCTGGGGGGGAGGTTCATGGTGGAATCTGGGAGTCCCCTTTAAAAAGGGGTCCCCCAGATGCCCACCCCCCCTCCCAGGAGAAATGAGTATAGAGGTACTTGTACCCCATACCCATTTCCTTTAAGAGTTAAAGTAAATAAACACACAGACACTTAGAAAAAGTATTTTAATTGAACAAAAAACATAACCACGAAAAAAGTCCTTTAATATTCTTAATTAACCATTAATACTTACCTGTCCCTTTAAATAAATGATCCCTCGCAATATTCTCGGAAATGTTCTATCAGTTACAATGTAACAAAGTTATTACAATGTAACAACTTTGTTACATTGTAACTACGCCGCACCCGACGCCACTCGCCGCTCAGCCGCCGCATACGCGTCCGTGCAGGACGCTAAGTCCCCGCAGCTCCCGCTGTCCACCCCGCCCACATCTGTCACCCACATGTCACCCACATGTGGGTGACATGTGGGTGACATGTGGGAGAGGCGGGGAGGGCAGCGGAGCCGGCGGGGACTTAGCGTCCTGCACGGACCCGACAGAGCTCTGAGCTATATAGCTCAGAGCTCTGAGAAGCATCTTTGTATTTGGGCTCCAAGGAGCCCCATTGGTCCTTAGCAGACCAATGGGGTTCCTTCAAATCAGAAGGAACCCCATTGGTCTGCTAAGGACCAATGGGGCTCCTTGGAGCCCAAATACAAAGATGCTTTCGAGAGCTCTGAGCTATAGCTCAGAGCTCTGTCGGGTCCTGCAGCGCAGACGAGGCGGCGGCGGTGAGTGACGTCGGGTGCGGCGTAGTTACAATGTAACAAAGTTGTTACATTGTAATAACTTTGTTACATTGTAACTGATAGAACATTTCCGAGGATATTGCGTGGGATCATTTATTTAAAGGGACAGGTAAGTATTAATGGTTAATTAAGAATATTAAAGGACTTTTTTCGTGGTTATGTTTTTTGTTCAATTAAAATACTTTTTCTATGTGTTTGTGTGTTTATTTACTTTTAACTCTTAAAGGAAATGGGTAAGGGGTACTACAAGTACCTCTATACTCATTTCTCCTGGGAGGGGGGTGGGCATCTGGGGGACCCCTTTTTAAAGGGGACTCCCAGATTCCACCATGAACCCCCCACCCAGGAAATCGCGGCCTCCACCTCCACCGCCCATCGGAGGTGGAGAAGAGCCCCTTGTCCTTGGATTGGACAAGGACTCGGAGGGGGAGGGGAAAGCTTGGCTGCCCCTCCCCTTCCGAGACCCCCCAATCCATGGACCATGCGGGCTGGTATAGTCAGGGTGCGGAGCCCCACGCGGCCGGTGCTCCGCATTCTGGCTATCCCAGCCTGCATGGGGGACAAGGGGTTAAAGAGGTCTGGGAGGGGGGACCCCACGTCGTTTTTTTTTTTATATTTCCCACACTCAGAACGAAGTAAGTAAAACTCTTCCCACTTGGGGGAATCTATGAAAATAAAACACTATTGTTACCTGTGCAAAAAAAACTGACATTTTCCGCATTTAAAAGACATTTTTGCCCTTGAAACTTAAAAATCGAATTTCTCAAAAACTATAAGGTCTTTTTGAAAAAAAAAAAATTCCTCTTATTCCCACTGATCCCCTTAATATACCCTAGGAATTTGGTGTTCCTAAACTTTAAGCAGGCTTTGCTATTAACCGTTAAAGTCGGCGGGTTTTTAAATGTATACATTTTTACTTTGAAACTTTAACATCGATTTTCTCAAAAACTATAAGGTCTTTTTGAAAAAAATTTTTTTCCTCTTATTCCTCCTGATCTCCTTAATATATTCTCCAAATTTGAGGCTCTTAGCATTTAAGGGGGCTTTGCTATTAACCCTTAAAGTCGGCGGCTTTTTCATATTATACGGAGCGTTACGGTTTAATGCGAAATTACGGTAGCGTTTAATGCGAAATTACGGCATGAACGAAACACGAAATTTCGCGTTGAAAATTACGCTTACGGTATTTTCAATTACGATTTTAATGGCAATTTCGCTACGCTAATTTCGCATCGTAATCGCAAATTTCGCATGCGTAATTATAGTAATGCGAAATTACGAAAATTTCAGCTCAACTCTACTTGCAAGGACAGGACTAGGCTAGCTAAGCACGGGTGATCACGCTAAGCGCAACATTCCGAAATGTGCTAAAAACTGACTAGCTAAACACAGGATATCAACAGTTCGAGTACGTATATATCAGCGGCACTGATATATCACCGTAGCACAAATACAAGGTAAATAACAAACGCTGACTAGAATATGTATATATTGGTGATGAACCAATATATAACATAAGCAAGGAAGACTGGCTAGATCTGGAGCAATACAGAGAATTAAGATAGGTAATACAAACAATACAAATTCTCTGCACTAGAAGGAGTACATATATACAGTATGTCCTCGTGGGAAATATATAATCGTAGCTCCACAAGATAACTGAACTAGAAAGTAACAAGACAAGGAATATATTTCACAGTATCAAAGGACCCAGTAACAGCTTAGACAGAGCTGAAACTATGGCGGGCCAGGTCTAAAAGGGAAGGCAGACTTTTATGCTGGCATCAGCCAATGGATGCAAGCATGCAAATCTCCACACAGCTGAATGGTAATCATTCAATCCTGAGCTGGCTGAAAGACTATGATAACAAATGCATGCAGTACTATGTAACAACATGCATGCGGGAAATCCAGGGCTATCTGGCTGCAGCTCAGCTGTAGTAAGCCATTGGTGGAATGATGACAGCATTCTGAGCTGCCCAGAACTGCAGAGCAGTTGCAAATGACAATGTGACTCATTGCGAATGCACAACCGAATGCAGGCTGACAAGCCAGAACTGTCCATTTACGGCTCCACCGCAATGGACAGAACATGCCACAGGAGGAATCCTTACACTGTCCTTCTCCACTGGCATCTTTCCGTCCCCACTTGAAAAAGCTGTTGTGACACCACTACTTAAAAAAACATGTCTAGATCCTACCACTCTTGCCAACTACCGCCCAGTGTCACTTCTCCCATTTGCATCCAAACTACTTGAACGCCATATACATGCAGAATTAAGCAATTATTTATCTGCTAACTCCCTACTTGATCAGTTCCAGTCTGGCTTTCGCTCTAACCACTCCACGGAAACAACCCTTACCAAAGTGGCCAATGACCTTCTTACTGCCAAATCCAAAGGTCAGTTTTCCATACTCATCCTTCTTGACCTGTCATCAGCATTTGATACTGTCGACCACACCTTACTCTTACAAATACTTTCAAATGTAGGAATAAAGGGCCTTGCTCTCACATGGTTATCTTCCTACCTCTCTGGAAGGTCCTTCAGTCTCCTACTCAGATCAGATCTCTTCTCACATGCTTTGTCTGTCGGGGTTCCCCAAGGCTCTGTCCTTGGTCCCCTCCTCTTTTCCATCTACATGCATGGTCTTGGTGACTTAATCAACTCATTCGGGTTTCAATACCACCTGTATGCAGACGATACACAAATGTACATCTCTGCCCCAGACCTTAACTCCCTCCTCAAACGTGTTCCTGACTGCTTGTTTGCTATATCCTCCTTCATGTCCTCTCGCTTCCTAAAACTTAATATGAGTAACACAGAACTAATAATTTTTCCACCGTCTCTGTCCACCTCCCTGCCTGAAATAACAATAAATGTTAATAACACTCCCATAACTTCAGTTCCCAAAGCTTGGTGCTTAGGGGTAATATTCCACTCATCTCTCTCTTTTATTCCTCATGTTCACTCCATAACCAGCTCCTGCCATCTCCAACTCAAAAACATATCTCGCATCCGTCCTTTTCTCACTCAAGACACAACTAAAATGTTAATACATGCTCTTATAATTTCTCGTTTGGACTACTGCAACATACTACTTTGTGGACTACCTTCTAACAGACTGGCCCCGCTCCAGTCGGTACTGAACTCAGCTGCTCATCTCATTCATCCTTATTCTCGATCTTCCTCTGCCGACCCTCTTTGTCAAACTCTTCACTGGCTGCTAATTAACCAGAGGATTCAGTTCAAACTCCTAACCCTAACCTACAAAGCTCTCTACAATCTCTCACCCCGGTACATATTCTCACTAATTTCCAGATACAAACCCAATGGCAATCTCAGATCGGCACATGATCTTCTGTTGTCCTCCTCTACAATGAACTCCTCACATTCACGTTTACAAGACTTTGCACGCGCTTCACCCCTCCTCTGGAATGCCCTCCCACAACACATCTGTCACTCGCCAACCTTTGTTACCTTTAAATGCTCTCTAAAAACACATTTGTTCTGACAAGCATATGCGCTACCTTAGGCCACTTCCCTTTATCCTAAGACCAAATTGCACTCCTCCTAGGTATCCTAAAACACACTGCCTCTATATATTTGTTGCATACTACCAGGCTTGCTCAAATCCAAATTCGGGAGATACCCGGATAGTTCTATCCGGATATCTCCCAGTAAAGCTGTGCGGGAGGGGGCGGGGTCAATCTTAACTGACTGACGTCTTCTTCGGTCCGTACGCGCCGCCTCCCACGAGGCGCTCCAAGTGCCGCATTGGCTGGTCACGTGACTACAAACACTTCCTCCTTCAACCCGGAAGGAGGAAGTGTTTGTAGTTACATGACCGGCGCATGCGGCGCTTGGAGCGCATCGTGGGAGGCGACGCATACGGACTGAAGAAGACGTCAGTCAGGTAAGATTGACCCCCGCCCCCTCGCACAGCTTTACTGGGAGATATCCAGATAGAACTATCCGGGTATCTCCTGAATTCGGATTTGAGCAAGCCTGCATACTACCCCTCCTCTTGTCCCCCTCCCCCCCCCCCCCATTCCCTTTAGATTGTAAGCACGCAAGGGCAGGGCTCTCTCCCCCTTTTGTGTCTTGGAAATCATTATACATTTTATTCATCATGTTACTTTTATCACTGTCATTACCAATTCTATATTTAGTATTTTGTATCATTCTTTGTATTTTGTCACTAATTATGTATCTTGTATATTTGTGTACACCATTGTCTGTATTATTATATACCCCATGTTTGTTTCTTACTTTGTACAGCGCCACGGAACATGTTGGCGCTTTATAAGTCGATAATAATAATAATTGTGTGTAGATTTTAGCTGCATTGGAATGATTTATGTGCAATGGGGTGTCTGTGCTTTGTGACAAGTGACAATATAAATCAATAATAATAATATTAATATAGCTAGGCAGTGCTGGTCTCTGCATCTCTCAGAAGACTGGAGCAAAGAAAAACCTCAAAGTGAACCCGAGGCGGGTATTTTGAATATTAAGAGAATGCAGAGGCTTGTCCTGTGCATAATCACATGCCTCTGTGTCTCGCTATTGCTGCCTCTAGTCCCCCCCGGGGTCTGCTGTGCCCTCCTGTAAAAAGCACCAGCCTAGCGACAATCTCCTTGTTGCTAGCCTTCTATTGACTTGCAGACTGTCATTCAATCCGTGCTCCCCCGCCTCTGTCCCTGCCGCTGCCCGCCTCCGTGAGCTTCCTACAATCAAAAGCTAAGCCGCGACCCAGGAAGTACCGCCCAGGTCGCGCAGTGGCGTTTTCTAATTGGGCGCTAGGGGGCGCCACGCATCGGGTGACACGCCTACATAGGAGTGTCAGAAAGGCCAGCCCAAGCTAGTACATTTACATTACATTTCTGGCTGCACGCACCTGCAGAGAGCAGACAAAATGTAAGTCAGCATCAATCATGCTGCTGTGTCTGTGCGAGATGAAGAGGAGGAGAAGGCTTGCATGATTTGGGCTTTCTCTGGCACGTGACAGCTGCAGGCAGCTACGAGGGGCTGTTCGGCACCACCCCATCTTTCCTCCTCCCTCCGGCTCCGTAAAGGTACTAAGAGAGATGTCAGGGTTACGCTGGCCTGACGTCTCTATCTCTCTGTGCTTCAGCTGCAGTCAATTCTCTTTCCTCCCTCCAACTGGCACACAGTAGTCACTGTCTGAATGGGTGACGTCACATCAGGCGTGTCATGTATTTGTGCCGCAAAATTTAAGCCCGAGGTGAAGAAGGAGTCTGTGTGTGACAGACAGCATAAAACGTGAGGCACACACAGGGGCGTTTCTAGGGTCCTTGGAGATCGGGGGCACCTGTGGGCACCAGGTGGGGAGGTATGGCAAAAAATGGGCGTGGCCATGTGGTGAGTGGGCATGGCCATGGGTGGGGCCAAATGTACATGAACTTAGCAGCGGTGTAAGCTACAGATAATGGGCCTGCCCATCGAAATATTGGATGGAGCCCCCTGTCCTTTATTTGGATAATTTACAATCAGTATAGGCATAGATCAAAGATGTATACGCACATACAATTTTGATTGGTCAATCACTGACCCTCAATTTTACCACCCCCGTGCAGTAAGTGGGCCAACAGACAATGAATTTTATGAACAGAGCTAAAATTGGCTAATCAAAATTGTATGTGTGTACCAGGCTTTACAGCTAATACTGTACATACTGAAAGTAGCAGGGATCAGCATACAATATAGCTGGTTTACAATCAGTAAAGGCACAGAGTAACACCTTACACTGTACACACTGGAGGTAAATCCGCACACAGTGCAGGCACTAGAGAACAGCGTATACTGTACATACTGTAGGCAGCAGAATTCAGCACACTGCAGCTAGCGTGCCAAAAATATGAGGATCACGTTGTGCGGCGTGCTTATCGTGCCGCACCGAAAAATGGGTGGGCCATGGACCAGAATATAGGTGTGGTAACGGCCGGGTGGAGACAAATTTACATGAACCTAGCAATGGTGGGACATTAGATTATGACAGTGGTGGCGAACCTTTTGGAGGCCGAGTGCCCAAACTGCAATCCAAAAGTCACTTATCTATCTCAAAGTGGCAACCGCAATTTAAACTAAATACTGTACAAACGTTTTAACTCATACATGAACATTATGGAAAATCCAAGTTGAAAATAAACTGTGAAGATAAACAATTTCATCCATCCTACTCCTGAAAAATGTATTCATTTTTTTAAAACCTCCCAGTTTTATTTTCTGTTTTAAAAAGCTAAAAAAGTAGGTTTAATGCTATTGTCTCATATGATAAGGATTCAGCTTTTCCCATAGTCTCGCATTTAGCAATCATGAGGCCCCCAACAAGACAAATTCAGCAATCATGAGGCCTCCAACAAATCATGAGGCCCCCAACAAGACAAATTCAGCAATCATGAGGCCTCCAACAAATCATGAGGCCCCCAACAAGACAAATTCAGCAATCATGAGGCCCCCAACAAATCATGAGGCCCCCAACAAGACAAATTCAGCAATCATGAGGCCCCCAACAAATCATGAGGCCCCCAACAAGACAAATTCAGCAATCATGAGGCCTCCAACAAATCATGAGGCCCCCAACAAGACAAATTCAGCAATCATGAGGCCCCCAACAAGACAAATTCAGCAATCATGAGGCCCCCAACAAATCATGAGGCCCCCAACAAGACAAATTCAGCAATCATGAGGCCCCCAACAAATCATAAGGCTCCCAACAAGACAAATTCAGCAGTCATGAGGCACATAAATAGACAGCATTTCACATAAATAGGCAGAATGCCACCTTAATATGGTAGCCCCCCAAGTTAGGTAGTGAGTGACAGGGACCCCCAGGTTAGCTAGTGAGTGACAGGCGCCTCCAGTTAGGTAGTGAGTGACAGGCACCCCGATAGTGAGTGACAGGGAGCCCCTTTAGGTAGTGAGTGAGTGCCAGGGAGCCCCTTCAGGCAGTGAGTGAGTGCCAGGGAGCCCCTTCAGGCAGTAAGTGAGTGCCAGGGAGCCCCTTTAGGGAGTGAATGAGTGCCAGGGAGCCCCTTTAGGGAGTGAGTGAGTGCCAGGGAGCCCCTTTAGGCAGTGAGTGAGTGCCAGGGAGCCCCTTTAGGGAGTGAGTGAGTGCCAGGGAGCCCCTTTAGGGAGTGAGTAAGTGCCAGGGAGCCCCTTTAGGGAGTGAGTGAGTGCCAAGGAGCCCCTTTAGGGAGTGAGTGAGTGCCAGGGAGACCCTTTAGGGAGTGAGTGAGTGCCAGGGAGCCCCTTTAGGGAGTGAGTGAGTGCCAGGGGGAGCCCCTTTAGGGAGTGAGTGAGTGCCAGGGGGAGCCCCTTTAGGGAGTGAGTGAGTGCCAGGGGGAGCCCCTTTAGGGAGTGAGTGAGTGCCAGGGGGAGCCCCTTTAGGGAGTGAGTGAGTGCCAGGGGGAGCCCCTTTAGGGAGTGAGTGAGTGCCAGGGAGCCCCTTTAGGGAGTGAGTGAGTGCCAGGGGGAGCCCCTTTAGGGAGTGAGTGCCAGGGAGCCCCTTTAGGGAGTGAGTGCCAGGGAGCACCTTTAGGGAGTGAGTGCCAGGGAGCCCCTTTAGGGAGTGAGTGAGTGCCAGGGAGCCCCTTTAGGGAGTGAGTGAGTGCCAGGGAGCCCCTTTAGGGAGTGAGTGAGTGCCAGGGAGCGAGTGAGTGCCAGGGAGCCCCTTTAGGGAGTGAGTGAGTGCCAGGGAGCCACTTTAGGGAGTGACTGAGTGCCAGGGAGCCCCTTTAGGGAGTGAGTGAGTGCCAGGGAGTCCCTTTAGGGAGTGAGTGAGTGCCAGGGAGCCCCTTTAGGGAATGAGTGAGTGCCAGGGGGAGCCCCTTTAGGGAGTGAGTGAGTGCCAGGGAGCCCCTTTAGGGAGTGAGTGAGTGTCAGGGAGCCCCTTTAGGGAGTGAGTGCCAGGGAGCCCCTTTAGGGAGTGAGTGAGTGCCAGGGGGAGCCCCTTTAGGGAGTGAGTGAGTGCCAGGGAGCCCCTTTAGGGAGAGAGTGAGTGCCAGGGAGCCCCTTTAGGGAGTGAGTGAGTGCCAGGGAGCCCCTTTAGGGAGTGAGTGAGTGCCAGGGAGCCCCTTTAGGGAGTGAGTGAGTGCCAGGGGGAGCCCCTTTAGGGAGTGAGTGAGTGCCAGGGAGCCCCTTTAGGGAGTGAGTGAGTGCCAGGGGGAGCCCCTTTAGGGAGTGAGTGAGTGCCAGGGGGAGCCCCTTTAGGGAGTGAGTGCCAGGGAGCCCCTTTAGGGAGTTAGTGAGTGCCAGGGGGAGCCCCTTTAGGGAGTGAGTGAGTGCCAGGGGGAGCCCCTTTAGGGAGTGAGTGAGTGCCAGGGGGAGCCCCTTTAGGGAGTGAGTGAGTGCCAGGGAGCCCCTTTAGGGAGTGAGTGAGTGCCAGGGAGCCCCTTTAGGGAGTGAGTGAGTGCCAGGGAGCCCCTTTAGGGAGTGAGTGAGTGCCAGGGAGCCCCTTTAGGGAGTGAGTGAGTGCCAGGGGGAGCCCCTTTAGGGAGTGAGTGAGTGCCAGGGGGAGCCCCTTTAGGGAGTGAGTGAGTGCCAGGGAGCCCCTTTAGGGAGTGAGTGAGTGCCAGGGGGAGCCCCTTTAAAGTAAAGTTAAATATTACCGGTGGTGGCTGCTGCAGTGGCTGGCTGGCAGTGGTGTGAGTGAGGACTAGGAGAAGGAGTCCGAGTATGACGCGTTGAGGCCGGGCAGCGGGCGGTTCAGCGGTAGTACCCTTGTGGTACTTCCACCCTTTCTCTGACCTCACGTCCTCTACGTGATGACGCATACGAGGGTACGCGTGACGCGTACCCTCGTATGCGTCATCACGTAGAGGACGTGAGGTCAGAGAAAGGGCGGAAGTACCACAAGGGTACTACCGCTGAACCGCCCGCTGCCCGGCCTCAACGCGTCATACTCGGACTCCTCCTCATTCACACCACTGCCAGCCAGCCACTGCAGCAGCCACCACCGGTAATATTTAACTTTACGCCAACTTTTTTATGGGGGAGCGTGCAGAGGGGGGAGCGCTAGCGGAGGGGGTGGGGGGAATTTCCGACCCCCCCCCCCCCGCAATCGGGGCATGCTCCCCCCTTATGCCTGCGACCCCATAGGGGGGCGGTATTCGGCCGAACAGGGCCCTGTTCGGCCGACCAGGGGCCCTGTTCGGCCGGGCATTTAGTAGTTCGGGCGAACCCGAACGGTTTGGCCGAACACCATCAGGTGTTCGGCCGAACTCGAACATCACCCGAACAGGGTGATGTTCTGCAGAACCCGAACAGTGGCGAACACTGTTCGCCCAACACTACACTGGACACACCCGCTCGATATGCGGAAGTGATGTCACTTCCGCATATCAGTGCGGGCGCTGGGTCCTAGCGCCCGCACGATTGGTCGCTGGCTCGCCGCCTGATCCTGAGGTCTGAGTGACGCGGCGGCTGGAGGGAGCCGCTGCTAGAGGGGGCGGCCGGGCGGAGATCCGTGGCACCCCAGGACAGATTGGGGGCACGTGCCCCCCCAAAATAGGGCTAGGGACGCCCCTGGGCACACATGAAATAAGCTTACAAGCAGCCAGCCGTGACAAGAGGGGAAGAGAGAGGTCTGGAGCCAGAAAGACAGAGGCTGCCAATGCTGTGTAAAGACATATCAATCATCCTGCCAAGCCAAGGAGGAGGGAGCACTTTTCCCTGACAAACTGCACACACAGGACAGCCAGAGACATTCCAGGAGGAGGAGATCATGAGGCATAGTGAGAGGAGATAGAACTTTGGCTCTGCTGTCCTTTCCATATGGAAATCACAATGTGACAGGTACTTCTGGGATCCCTGTATCTACCTATTGAGGGGCTTCAGCTCCCAGTGAAGTGTGTGTAAGCCCATCATCACAGTCTACTAGGAAAAATGTGAGTTATGCTGGCCGTACATCAGGCCACTTGGCAGCCGGTCGACCATCCAAATCGATTATAATCGCAGTGCATGAAAATCGATGCTTCCAAGTGCATGCCCAACCAACAAAGCTACCAATTTCAGGATGCTAATTGGTCAATTGCGCATGCTGCAAGATGTCGGGCTAAAGTTGGCTGATCTGGTGTGCGGCGGCTGATTTTGGAACGAGCGACAAAACGATGAAGTCCCGGCCGCTTCGGGCACCACAATGTATAAATGTGCCATCCGAGCAGTCCCTGCTGGTTTGCCTAGGTGGTTCCTGTCTCCCCTCCTTCTCCAGTTTCTCATACCTAGTACACATGATGAGATTTTTCTGTCAAGTTTACTGTCAGATCGATTATTTCCAACATGTGTGATCTGATTTCGAATCGATTTTCCATTCACTTCTATGGAAAATAGATAGGACATGTTGGAAATAACCAGTCTGGCAGTAAATATGTCAGATAATCGCGTGTGTACCTGGCATTAGGTCTTTTTTAGGTGAGCAGGTGACATGTGGCGCATCTACCAACCATCAGCTGCTTTCATGTTACTGTAAGGCACTAGCAACTGCTTGGCATGGACCGTGGTGTGACACCCATTCCTTCATGCACATTTGAGCTGTGCAGAAGCTGCACCTAGAATTGCTTTCGTGTTGCCATGTAAGCACACTGTTTTAATGAACACCTGTGGTTATAAACCTTTTGCTAGATTGTATTAAATTGCCATCACACATCGGATGTTAGGCAGCAGACTGGATCAGGTGTGCAGTTTAGCCTGAAATTTTCCAGCCAAAGAGTGTTTTCCTCTGGCAGTTTAATGCAGCCAAATTGCAATGTCCATATGCACTTGTATGTCACTAGTAGTTAACCTCCTTAGCGGTATCGGGCATACCGCCAGCTGTCCCCAGGAGTCCCCCATTAGAATTTTAAGTGATTGTGTAGTTGTAATATGTTCAGCTAGAACTAGGCTAGCTAGCAATGGTGGCCAGCATCCCCCTGATTACTTCTGATCCCCCTGATCACCGCTAAATACATTACCCCCCTGGATCCAGTGATGGTGCAGCCGCCCTGCACATCTCCGGTCATCTCTATGGGGAGGATCGGGTCTGCGCATGACGTCGCCAACGTCATGTGCGATCCTCCCCATAGAGAAGAGCGGAGCTGTCCGGGGAGGCTGTGCCGATCGCTGGATCCAGAGAGGGTAATGTATTTAGCGGTGATCAGGGGGATCAGAAGTAATCAGGGGGATGCCGCCCACCATTGCTAGCTAGCCTAGTGCTAGCTGAACATATTACAACTACACGATCACTTAAAATTCTAATGGGGACTGTCGGCTGCAAACCCTCCGGCGTGCGTAACGCCCAGGAGGTTAAACTTGTCACTTGGAGGCCTCATGGTTGCTAAACTGGTCACTTGGAGGTTGCATGGTTGCTAAACTGGTCACTTGGAGGTCGCATGGTTGCTAAACTGGTCACTTGGAGGTCGCATGGTTGCTAAATTGGTCACATGGTTGCTGCGCCGGTCATTTAGAGCCCTTACGGTTGCTGCGTATGTCAAATGAAGGCCTCATGGTTGCTGTATTTGTAACTTTTATTGATTAATCAAAAAAAAAGTCACTAGAAAAGAATGTGTTGATGTTTTACTATGGACATACAATATCTGACTATAAGTTCAGACAGAAAGGTGTTCAAACTTAAAGGGCTCTTGAACTGAGAGGTATACCGAGGCTGCCATATTTATTTCCTTTTAAACAATACCAGTTACCTGGCAGTCTTGCTGATCTCTTTGGCAGCAGTAATGTCTTTATCACTCACCTGAAACAAGCATGCAGCTAATCCAGTCTGACTTCAGTCAGAAACATCTGATCTGCATGCTTGTTCAGGGTCTGTGACTAAAAGTATTAGAGGCAGAGGATAGGCAGGACAGCCAGGCAATGAGCATTGTTTAAAAGGAAATAAATGTCAGCTTCCATATCCCTTTGAGTTCAGGTACGAACTCAATTGGTACATTGATCACCTGGCTCTTCTCAATAGAATAGAGCCCCCAACAAGACACTTCAATCATTTGTAGTGTGGGCGGCACCTATACCTGGCTAACCTATACTGGGGGCAACTATTTTAGGCTACCTATACCTGTCATTACAGTGGCACACTTAGTAGGCCGCACTCGCTCCTTTGCCTTTTTTTTGGGGGGGGGGGGGGTCACTTAATACCCAGCACCGGGTGTCAATTGCCCTAAGTACGCCACTGAGGTCGCGGCTTAGCTTCCGATTGGAGGAAGCTCACAGAGGAGGGCAGCGGCGGGGACAGAGGCGACGGAGCGCAGATTGAATGAAAGTCTGCAGGTAAATAGAAGGCTAGCGACAAGGAGATTGTTGCAAGTCTGGCGCTTTGTACATGGGGGCACAGCAGACCCCTGGGGGACTAGAGGTGGCAATAACACAGAGGCATGTGATTATGCACAGGACATGCCTTGGTGTTCTCTTAAGATTCAAAGTACCCACCTCGGGTTCTCTTTAAGGACACCCAAGGTGACATGTGACATGATGAGATAGACATGTGTATGTATAGTGCAAAGCACACAAATAATTAGGATGTGCTCCTTTTCTTCTTTCTCTGCCTGAAAGAGTTAAACATCAGGTATGCAAGTGACAGTTTCTGACCCGGGTTGGAACCGGGTCGGACTGGGTCAGACTATAGCATAACCCTCACTGATAAGTAATTACAGCCATAAAATACTTTCCTATCAGTAAATGGCTTCCTGGAGCAGGAAAGATATAAAAAAGGTCAATAATTAATAGATTTAGGGCCTGATTCACAAAGCGGTGATAACTCAGTTATCACACCTAAAAGACTTTAGGCGTGATAACCTTTGCACCACACTGGTGAAAAGCCAGTTTAGGCGTGATAAGTTTAGGTGTGATAAGTTTAGGTGTGATAAGTTTAGGCATGCTAAGTTTAGATAAGTGTAGATAGCGTGCAAAGTCCCGCAAGCAAAGCAGCGCCATTAAACTCTATGCGAAGTGCACCAGACTTTGCTAGCGCAAAACTTTTGATCAACTGTGCACTGCGGTGCTAACGCAGTTAGTGCTTAAACTTATCATGCCTAAACTTATCACGCCTAAACTTATCACACCTAAACTTATCACACCTAAACTTATCACACCTGGGGCTTGATTCACAAAGCGGTGCTAACCTACTTAGCACGTCTAAAGTCTTTAGACGCGCTAACCAGGGTGCTAAGTAGGTTAGCACCGGATTTCTCAATCAGATCGCGCGCTAACTTTGCGCGCGTAAAGTTTTACGCGCGCTAAGTCCCATAGGCTTTAATGGGCACTTCGCGCGGTGCGCCCTGCGCTCTGTGCAGTACGCGCGTAAAGTTTTACGCGCATAAAGTTTTGCGCGCGTAAAGTTTTATGCGCGAAAAGCTTGTTTAGACGTGCTAAGGGGGTTTTCACAGGCGTGCTAACAGTTAGCACCGCTTTGTGAATCAAGCCCCTAAACTTATCGGGCTCGATTCACAAAGCGGTGCTAACCCAGTTAGAGACTTTAGGCATGATAACCATTGCACCACTCTGGTGAAAAGCCAGTTTAGGTGTGATAAGTTTAGGCATGATAAGTTTAGGTGTGATAAGTTTAGGCATGCTAAGTTTAGATAAGTTTAGATCACTTGCAAAGTCCCGCACGCAAAGCAGCGCCATTAAACTTTATACGAAGTGCACCAGTCTTTGCTAGCGTAAAACTTTTGATCAGCTGTGCACTGCGGTGCTAACGCAGTTGGCGCTTAAACTTATCACACCTAAACTTATCACACCTAAACTTATCATGCCTAAACTTATCACACCTAAACTTATCACACCTAAACTTATCATGCCTAAACTGAGTTTAGGCATGATAAAGGGCTTTTCACCAGGGTGCTAACTGTTAGCACCGCTTTGTGAATCAGGCCCATAAGCTCTAGCATACTTCAGTGAATGTGTCATTGGGCCTGATTCACAAAGCAGTGCTAACAGTTAGCACGCTGGTGAAAAGCCCTTTATCATGCCTAAACTCAGTTTAGGCATGATAAGTTTAGGTGTGATAAGTTTAGGTGTGATAAGTTTAGGCATGATAAGTTTAGGTGTGATAAGTTTAGGTGTGATAAGTTTAAGCGCCAACTGCGTTAGCACCGCAGTGCACAGCTGATCAAAAGTTTTACGCTAGCAAAGACTGGTGCACTTTGTGTAAAGTTTAATGGCGCTGCTTTGCGTGCGGGACTTTGCAAGCGATCTAAACTTATCTAAACTTAGCATGCCTAAACTTATCACACCTAAACTTATCACACCTAAACTTATCACGCCTAAACTGGCTTTTCACCAGCCTGGTGCAATGGTTATCATGCCTAAAGTCTTTTAGGCATGCTAACTGGGTTAGCACCGCTTTGTGAATCGAGCCCATTGAGTAGAGACAATGAAACAGTAAAAACTTAAACATTTGATTTAAATATAAAATAAAACTTTGGGATACCTAAAAAGGGTAATTGTTAGGAGAAGGAGGATAGATATACCTTATACAGATATACCTTATATAGATATACCTCCATATACCTCTCTCTTCAGTTCCCCTTTAATACGTTGCACCTTCCCGCTGCCGCTCCGCTCGTGTGCGCGACGCTCCTGCCGCTGTTTCCGTCAGGATTCCGTGTTCGGCGATTGGGCAAGAGGACCGAGCGGTCCTCTACCCAATCGCAATGCCTGGAATAAATGGATGTGACCGCGATCAGTGGCAACGTCCATTCATAAAACAGGATACAGTCACAGTATAGTTAAGTGTAGAAAAAAAAAAGTGAACACTTCCTATAACGGGAGAGTGTTCACTAGCGCCATCTTGTGGCCAAAAAGTTAAATTACACATACATACACTCACCTAAAGGATTATTAGGAACACCTGTTCAATTTCTAATTAATGCAATTATCTAATCAACCAATCACGTGGCAGTTGCTTCAATGCATTTAGGGGTGTGGTCCTGGTCAAGACAATCTCCTGAACTCCAAACTGAATGTCAGAATGGGAAAGAAAGGTGATTTAAGCAATTTTGAGTGTGGCATGGTTGTTGGTGCCAGATGGGCCGGTCTGAGTATTTTACAATGTGCTCAGTTACTGGGATTTTCACACACAACCATTTCTAGGGTTAACAAAGAATGGTGTGAAAAGGGAAAAACATCCAGTATACGGCAGTCCTGTGGGTGAAAATGTTGATGCTAGAGGTCAGAGGAGAATGGGCCAACTGATTCAAGCTGATACAAGAGCAACATTGACTGAAATAACCACTTGTTACAACTGAGGTATGCAGCAAAGCATTTGTGAAGCCACAACATGCACAACCTTCAGGCGGATGGACTACAACAGCAGAAGACCCCACCGGGTACCACTCATCTCCACTACAAATAGGAAAGAGAGGCTACAATTTGCACAAGCTCACCAAATTGGACAGTTGAAAACTGGAAAAATGTTGCCTGGTCTGATGAGTCTCGATAGTCAGAATTTGGAGTAACCAGAATGAACATGGATCCATCATGCCTTGTTACCACTGTGCAGGCTGGTGGTGGTGGTGTAATGGTGAGGGGGATGTTTTCTTGGCACACTTTAGGCCCCTTAGTGCCAATTGGGCATCGTTTAAATGCCATGGGCTACCTGAGCATTGTTTCTGACCATGTCCATCCCGTCATGATCACCATGTACCCATCCTCTAATAGCTACTTCCATCAGGATAATGCACCATGTCACAAAGCTCGAATCATTTCAAATTGGTTTCTTGAACATGACAATGAGTTCACTGTACTAAAATGGCCCCCACAGTCACCAAATCTCAACCCAGTACAGCATCTTTGGGATGTGATGGAACAGGAGGAGCTTCGTGCCCTGGATGTGCATCTCACAAATTTCCATCAACTGCAAGATGCTATCCTATCAATATGGGCCAACATTTCTAAAGAATGCTTTCAGCACCTTGTTGAATCAATGCCTCATAGAATTACGGCAGTTCTGAAGGCGAAAGGGGGTCAAACACCTTATTAGTATGGTGTTCCTAATAATCCTTTACAAAGCAACTGGAAGAGGCATGGAAAAGTCTGGCACTATAGTTTTATTTTCAGCAGATGAAAGCAATGCAGCAAGCAGCAAAATGCATGAAGAGCATATCTTGCAATGAAACTGACATTCAAAATGGTGATTGTGCGGAATATTGTTGCAAATGCTTAAAAGGCTGTACCTGGGTGTAGGTACAGCACATAGTATACCTGGGTGTCTGTCCATTTTGCTCGCTTTACGCAGCATAACCCGAGTGCCTGCCGGCTCTCCCATTTACCCTAATAATCCTTTAGGTGAGTGTACATACACAATACTAATACAATTAATAACTTACATTACCAAAGTCCCTTCCTCACCCCCAAAAAAAACCCTTGTAAAAAAAATCAGTTTGAAAAAAATGCATAAACAGTTGCCTTAGGGACTCAGCTTTTTTAATCTATATTTTATGAGGGAAAATTACTTTTACTTTACTACATAGGGGCTTGTAATTATAGTCCGGACAAAGAAAAAAAACAAACCAGAAAAATAACACCTATAATTCAAAAAATATATTGTCGCTATACATTGTGATAGGGACATCATTTAAACGGTTTAATAATCGGAACAACTGGGCAAAGAAAATGTGCCCACAGGAGAACGTTTAATTTTAAAAACTATAATGGCTGAAAACTGAGAAATAATGCATTTTTTCCATTATTTTCTTATTTTTCCCATTAAAATGCATTTAGAATAAAAAAATTCTTAGCAAAATGTACTACCCACAGAAAGCCTAATTGGTGGCGAAAAAAAGAGGTATATATCATTTTCATGTGATAAGTAGTAATAAAGTTATTAGGGAATAAAAGGGAGGAGCACTGACAGGAGAAAATTGCTCTGGTCCATTAGGGTAAAAAAAACCCTTGGAGGTGAACTGGTTAAGTGTGAGGCACCTATGCCTGGCTACCTATACTGAGGCACCTATTCCTGGCTACCTATACTGGGAGCACCTATTCCTGAGTTACCTATTTTGGAGCACCTATACCTGACTACCAAAACTGGGGGTCCCTATTCCTGGCTACCTATATTGGGGGCACCTATTCCTGACTACCTATACTGGGGTACCTATTTCTGGCTACCTATACTGGAGGCACCTATACCTGGCTATTTAACCATTTTAGCCCAAGGGTATTTTTCACCTTATGGATGTAACGATTGGTGTCAGCACACAGAGAGAATCTGATTATTGGTGATCTGCAGTATCACCAACAATACAGATGTATACCCGATTATTGATGATCTGCAGAATCACCAATAATATATATTATTACATGACTAACCTCTGGACACCTGATAGAGTGTAAGGCCCCATTCACTTTTGCGGTTCGAGTCCGCAAGTGTCCGAGGGTCCGGGGGCCACAAAGAGACCGTACGGGTCTCTGCGGTGGCCCCAAGTTGCATAGGACCGGTGCTGGAAGCATCCGGTCCTATTGCCAGTGTGATGAGAAACATCCGTTTCTCATTGCACAGCATGGCCGCATGTTCGGGTCAGGATCCGGCCTGGGTCCGCAGCCGCACTGGGACAAACTGAAAAATAGAGCATGTTGGAAAAAAAGCCGGACCGTCCCGGAGCTGCGATCCCGGATCCGGATCCGGACGGTCGCACGAGTGTGAATGGATACATTGATTAACAATGTATCCATTCACCATCTGCTGTGTACGGAGCGTTCCGGGTCCGGGGAAGCCGGACCTGGAACGCTAATGTGAACTGGGCCTAAGTGTTTTGGTGCAACAGTAGGCTATCTCCCGTGGGGCGGGAGACGCAGGTAACTATGAGCATGGACCACCTGAGGATCAGGTGGCCCTTGGCTGTGTGGGAACTATCTCCTAGGAGAGGGGATAAAGATAACCTGGGAGCCAGTGATTCCCTGCAATACTGGGAATCAGACTATACTGCAGCCAGAGAACTCCTAAGGGATAGAGCCCCTGGCTATACTGCAGAGAGGACTCTCTGAGGAGCAGGAGGTCCCTGCAGCTAACTGACACTTGGTGGAATAGTGCCACAGGTAGTACAGACAGACTGGACACTCAAGGGATGAGTGACAGCCAGAAGGGTCGGCCAGGCCAGGTCGGCAACACACGAGCAGAGAAGGTACAGAGACAGTAGGCTGATTCGGTAACCGGGTACAGGCAGGGTTTGGCAACAGGTAGGCAGATATGCAGAGGTACCGAATCAGAAAGTAGGAGAGAGGTCGACAGAGCAAATGGTCATAACAGATATAGAGCAAAGTCCTAGTCTAGGGTGTGAGGTCCGTGGTCTCAACACCCAGGAACTGGTCTAAAGTATAGCACAGCAATGACACAGTAATCCTAAGCTTGGGTGTGAGGTCCTTGGTCACAACACCCCGGAACTGGTCTAAAGTATAACACAGCAATGACACAGTAATCCTAAGCTTGGGTGTGAGGTCCTTGGTCACAACACCCCGGAACTGGTCTAAAGTATAACACAAGCGTAATCTGGCTAAGTGTGAATTCCCAGGTGCTCACACGTATGTATTCGCAACGGCAGACAACCTGAGAGTGACCAGCGAGATCTATATATAGTGCAGCGCTCCTCAGTGCCACCCAGCGCCACTCAGCCAATGACAGTCTGCGCTGGGATCAGCTGACCAACCTGATCAGCTGATCCCTCTCCTCCTGGCATAAGGGTCCGCCAGTCTGAACGCAAAGTCAGCCGCCCCGCCGCCAGACCGCGTCGACCGCGTCGCGGCTTCTCCACTATCTCTTGCAGTACCCCCCCCCCCACCCCCGAGGAGTGGACTCCAGACACTTCCCACCAGGCTTCCCAGGATGTGAGTCATGAAACTCTTTCTTTAATTCTTCCGCATGCATGCGACAATCTGGCACCCAAGTTCTTTCCTCCACACCATATCCTTTCCAATGAACCATATACTGCACGGAATTCTGCACTAACCGAGAGTCCAGAATCTTTTCAATTTCATATTCAGGTTGGTCATCAACCAACACAGGGGGGGGGGAGAGGAATCCACGTGCACTGCCGACTTTAACAGAGACACATGGAATGATCTCACACCTCGCATGCTGGCTGGGAGATCAACCGCATAAGTGACGTTATTAATTTTTCTGGTCACTGGGAATGGTCCTATGAATCTAGGACCCAGTTTGGGTGACAGTTGCTTCAGGGCCAAATGCCGAGTGGACACCCACACCAAGTCCCCTGGAGAGAATTTCCACTCTACGGACCGCCTTTTGTCTGCCTGTTTTTTCTGGGTCTGGAAGGCCTTCCCCAAGTTTCTCTTAACCATTCCCCAAATCTCCTTCAAAGCCCTCTGCCAATCCTCCAAGGCCGGGAATGGTGTAGACGCCACTGGCAATGGGGCAAACTTGGGTGATCTTCCCGACACTACCTGGAATGGGGAAAACCCTGAAGAGGAACTTTTCAGGTTGTTGTGCGCAAATTCTGCAAACGGCAAAAATTTTACCCAATCGGATTGGGCATCTGCAACATAACATCTAAGAAATTGTTCCAGGGACTGGTTAACTCTCTCGGTCTGGCCATTGGTCTGTGGGTGGTAGCCTGATGAGAATGCAAGATCCATGTCCAGCTGATGGCAAAAAGCTCTCCAAAACTTAGATACAAATTGGACTCCCCGATCTGACACTACATTTTCTGGAATGCCATGCAGCCGGAAAATGTGCTGGATGAAGAGATCAGCCAATTCCTGGGCCGAGGGGAGTCCTTTTAAGGGGAGAAAATGAGCCATCTTACTTAATCTGTCTTCTACCACCCAAATGACCGTCTTGCCCTCAGACCTAGGGAGTTCGCCCACAAAATCCATTGACAAATGGGTCCAAGGTTCACTCGGGACTGGTAAAGGTTTTAAAGTACCAACAGGAGCCTGACGAGAAGGTTTACTCCTAGCACACACTGCACACTCTCTTACAAACTCCTTACAGTCTGTTGCCAACGTAGGCCACCAAGCACATCTGGCCAGTAAATCCTGGGTTCTGGTGGCCCCAGGGTGACCAGCATTCTTGTGAGAATGAAACAGCTGTAAAAGTTGTAGACGGAAAGGTAGTGGCACAAACATAACCCCATCAGGCTTCCCTTCTGGAACATCCTGTTGGTAAGAACTCAGAGTGACTGTCCAATCCTTCCAGGTCTCAGTGGCGGCCAAAACCACCTTCTGAGGTAGAATGGTCTCAGGGGCTGAGGGTTGTACTGTCTCGGGCTCGAAACACCTGGACAAAGCGTCGGCCTTGATGTTTTTACTACCAGGGGTATACGTAATTACAAATCTGAATCTTGAAAAGAACAAAGACCATCGGGCCTGACGGGGGCTAAGTCTCTTGGCGCCCTCTATGTACTCAAGTTTTTATGGTCTGTATAAACTGTGATAGTGTGTTCTGCACCTTCTAGCCAATGTCGCCATTCCTCAAAGGCTAACTTGATGGCTAAAAGTTCCCGGTTGCCTATATCGTAGTTTTCTTCTCTGCAGGTGAAAACCTACGAGAGAAGTAGGCGCATGGGTGGCGTTTACCCTGTAAACTCGAACGCTGAGACAATACAGCCCCCACCCCCACCTCTGAAGCATCAACCTCCACGATGAAGGGGAAGGTGACATCCACATGTCTTAATATGGGTGCAGAACAGAACAGTTTTTTCAGTGTGGAAAAGGCAGTATGTGCTTCTGCTGACCATTGGCAAGTATCAGCCCCCTTCTTGGTGAGACTGGTGAGGGGCGAGACCACTGTAGAGTACCCCTTTATAAACCTCCTGTAGTAATTGGCAAAGCCCAAAAACCTTTGGAGCGCCTTCAGTCCCACAGGCTGAGGCCACTCCAAGACAACAGAAACCTTTCCAGGATCCATAGAGAGGCCAGACGTAGAGATAATGTACCCCAGGAAGGCAACAGAGATTACTTCGAAAAGACATTTCTCTAGTTTAGCGTAAAGCAGATTCTGTCTTAACATCCCTAGGACAAACTTTACATGCTTTCGGTGTTCCGAGAGATTGGCCGAAAAGATCAGTATATCGTCCAGATATACTAGGACGAACTTCCCCAACACCTCCCTGAACACCTCATTAATCAACTCCTGGAAGACGGCCGGGGCATTACACAACCCGAAGGGCATCACCAGGTACTCGTAGTGAACGTCGGGTGTGTTAAAGGCCGTCTTCCATTCGTCACCGTCCCTAATTCGAACTAGGTTGTATGCACCTCTTAAATCTAATTTCGAGAAAATCTTGCCGTTGGTAACCTGAGTGAACAAATCGTCAATCAAGGGCAAAGGATAACGATTTTTCACTGTAATCTTGTTTAGGCCTCGGTAATCAATGCAAGGATGAAGGCCTCCATCTTTTTTCTTTACAAAAAAGAATCCTGCCCAGTGGCGTAGCTAAGGAGCTGTGGGCCCCGGTGCAAGTTTTACAATGGGGCCCCCCAAGCACTCTATACATAACAAATGATATGGCGCACCAAAACCTGCCAATGGCAACCGCAGTATGAGAGGTGCAAGAAGGGGATGGGGAACAGTTTGTTAATGATTACTGCTATTTAAAGTATCTATAGAAGTGATTATTATGAGCACAGGACCAATAGAGAGCTAATACTGCAGTTGAGGGGTGGACCCCCCGGGGCCCCTCTGGCCTAAGGGCCCCAGTGCGGCCGCAACCTCTGCAACCCCTATTGCTACGCCCCTGATCCTGCCCCTGCGGGTGAACGAGAGGGGCGGATGAAACCCTTAGCCAAATTTTCTTTGATATACTCCTGCATTGCCAGTTTCTCAGGCCCAGATAGATTATAGAGGTGACCTCTAGGAGGCATACAACCAGATCTTAAATCGATGGGACAGTCGAAGGTACGGTGGGGGGGGGGGGAGTTTATCTGCTGATTTGGGACAAAACACGTCTGCAAATTCTGCGTATTGGCTTGGCACACCTTTAACCTGAATCTTGGTGTTACCCACGGTTACTTTCGCTAAACAGTGATGATAACAATGGGTAGACCAGCTCGTTAGCTGACCTGAAACCCAATCTATCTGAGGTGAGTGAAGTTGTAACCATGGCATGCCAAGAATAACGGTGGAGGTTGCCATACGCAGGACCAGAAACTGTAGACTCTCTTTATGTAGTACCCCAACACTGAACCCCAACTCCAGGGTCCGAGACAGGGGATGTCTACTTTGCAGAGGAGAGTCATCTACCGCAGTGACCAAAACCTGCTGGTCTAATGGAAGTATGGGAATCCCCAACTTTTTTGCAAACTCGTAATCCATAAAGTTGGCCGCTGAGCCAGAGTCTAAGAAAGCTTCAGTGGAAACAGTCTGACCTTCCCATGTGATAGAACAGGGAAGGAGCAGGCGATTATCGTTTAGAGGTAAAGACTGCGCGCCTAGGGAATTACCTCTGACTACACCTAGGCGGCAGCGTTTCCCGACTTCTTGGGACAATTCTGCACCTTATGACCCTCCTCTGCACAGTATAAACAGAGCTGTTCTGTTTTCCTGCGATTCTTTTCCACCCGTGTCAATTTTGACTGTCCAATTTGCATTGGCTCTGGCGGAGATGAGATGGGTGGAGGAGAGGCGTAGGAGACATATCTCACAGTGTTCTTACCCCGGGTCTGTTTCTGATAGCGTAAACGTCGATCAACCCGTACTGCTAAAGCGATTGCCTCATCGATAGATTTTGGTTCAGGGTGTCCCAACATCAAATCAGAGACTGCGTCTGACAACCCTGATAAAAAACAGTCTAACAATGCAAATGTCCCCCACCTAGCTGACACAGACCACTTCCTGAACTCAGCTGCGTAGACTTCTACCGGATCCTTGCCTTGACGCAAAGTCTTAAGCTTCCGCTCAGCAGTGGAGGCAATGTCCGGATCATCATAAATTATGGCCATGGCCTTAAAAAATTCCTCGACTGACGTCAAAGCCTCATGCCCTGCCTGAAGGCTATATGCCCATGTTTGAGAATCCCCTGACAGAAGGGTCTTAATAAATGTAATTCTCTGTGCCTCAGTTCCTGATAAATTGGGTCTCAACTCAAAATACGACATTACTCGATTTTTAAAATTCTGAAAGTCAGATCTATGACCAGAAAACCTTTCAGGTACAGACATACGCAAGTCTGTAACTGGAGGGGATCGCACTGAATTCACAGCCGTCTGAAGGACCTGTATGGACCCAGATAAGGCAGTGATCTGGGTCTGATGACCGTCCAGCACCCTGATGAAATTCTCCACCGAGGTGGTGAGTGCATCAAGACGGCTGTTGAGTGCGTCCATTTTGTTTTTCAGGTCTGCCGTCCTGTAACGATTGGTGTCAGCACACAGAGAGAATCTGATTATTGGTGATCTGCAGTATCACCAACAATACAGATGTATACCCGATTATTGATGATCTGCAGAATCACCAATAATACAAGTATGACTAACCTCTGGACACCTGATAGAGTGTAAGTGTTTTGGTGCAACAGTAGGCTATCTCCCGTGGGGCGGGAGACGCAGGTAACTATGAGCATGGACCACCTGAGGAGCAGGTGGCCCTTGGCTGTGTGGGAACTATCTCCTAGGAGAGGGGATAGAGATAACCTGGGAGCCAGTGATTCCCTGCAATACTGGGAATCAGACTATACTGCAGCCAGAGAACTCCTAAGGGATAGAGCCCCTGGCTATACTGCAGAGAGGACTCTCTGAGGAGCAGGAGGTCCCTGCAGCTAACTGACACTTGGTGGAATAGTGCCACAGGTAGTACAGACAGACTGGACACTCAAGGGATGAGTGACAGCCAGAAGGGTCGGCCAGGCCAGGTCGGCAAAACACGAGCAGAGAAGGTACAGAGACAGTAGGCTGATTCGGTAACTGGGTACAGGCAGGGTTTGGCAACAGGTAGGCAGATATGCAGAGGTACCGAATCAGAAAGCAGGAGAGAGGTCGACAGAGCAAATGGTCATAACAGATATAGAGCAGAGTCCTAGTCTAGGGTGTGAGGTCCATGGTCTCAACACCCAGGAACTGGTCTAAAGTATAACACAGCAATGACACAGTATTCCTAAGCTTGGGTGTGAGGTCCTTGGTCACAACACCCCGGAACTGGTCTAAAAGTATAACACAGCAATGACACAGTAATCCTAAGCTTGGGTGTGAGGTCCTTGGTCACAACACCCCGGAACTGGTCTAAAGTATAACACAAGCGTAATCTGGCTAAGTGTGAATTCCCAGGTCCACCTGGTTTTAACACACTGTGGGATCTGACTATGGTCTGAGTGCTCACACATATGTATTCGCAACGGCAGACAACCTGTGACTGACCAGCGAGATCTATATATAGTGCAGCGCTCCTCGGTGCCACCCAGCGCCACTCAGCCAATGACAGTCTGCGCTGGGATCAGCTGACCAACCTGATCAGCTGATCCCTCTCCTCCTGGTATAAAGGTCCTGCCTCCCAGCGAGCGCGCGCGTAGCTCTCCATCTGTGTGCACTAGAAGGCTCAGACAAACCAGACGCATGCTGCTGTGCGGAAACCGCCGGTCTGAACGCGGAGACAGCCGCCCCGCCGCCAGACCGCGCGGCAGCTTCTCCGCAATCCCTTACAATGGACAAGAGTAATTTTCACATTTCAGCGCTCCTACCGTTAATTTCCCAATAACTTTATCACTACTTATCACAACAAAATGATCCATACCTTGTTGTTTCCACCACCAATTAGGCTTTCTTTGGGTGGTACATTATGCTAAAAATTATTTTATTGTAAATGCATTATAATGGGAATACTAAGGAAAAAATTGATAAAATGCATTATTTCTCAGTTTTCAGCCATTATAGTTTTAGAATAATACATGCTACCATAATTAAAATCCACACATTTTATTTGGCCTTTTGTCCCTGTTATTGCAACATTAAAATGATATCCCTAATATAATGTATGGTGACAATATTTTATTTGGAAATAAAGGTTAATTTTTTCAGTTTTACATCCATCACTAATTTTTAGCCCATAATTTAATAATAATATGCCCTCTTGACATACATATTAAAAAAAATTATTCCCCAAGGTCAGTATGTGTAATTTTACTATTTGGCCACAAGATGTCCCTGCTGAGTACTTCCTATTCGCGTACAACAACTATGCTATAGGAAGTAAGGTGTTGCTACATTGTAACTTGGGAAGTGACGCAGGCATCAATGGATGCCTGCGATCACGATGGCCTAGAGGGGAGATTAATGAATGGGAACATCTAACCATTCATAAATCTAACGATCGGCGGCGGGAAGCGGCGGAATTTGGTGAGCGGGAGGAAGCACAGTATTCATTGTCGGCGGACATGTACGAATTGGTTCAGGGCACTTTTGTCCCCTGCAGCCAATCCCCCCTGTTGCTGGCAGCATCACGATCGCGGGCATCTCCCCACACAATTGCGCACACAGCTCCCCAAGCTGCAGGGAGGGGGCGCAACTATCGCGTCTCTGCAGCTGTAACAGCTGCCGTTGCGGACGTGAGGCTCACGTCCCAGAGGCCGAAATAGTAAACCACTTCGCCGCCCAGGTACAGTATATCTACGCTCCTTTGAACTTCATTTCCCCACCCGGAGCGTAGATATACGCACCCCCGCCGCTACCGCCGCTGTCAGTGCTCCCGCTCGCATGTGCGTGTGCTCCCGCACTCGTGCACGCCGCCCGCTCGCCCAGAGATCAATGAACGGTAAAAACCGTTCCCGTTCGTTGATCTCAGCCCCCCAGCAATGATCGGCTGCTTCTATGAGAAGCAGCGCGATCATTGTGAAAAAAAAAAGTATCCCAGCCTCCCTGAACTTCCTGTAAGCATACTTCCTATGCTTACAGGACACATTCACAAAAAGTTACTGTGAAGTAAAACTACACCCAAAATTTTTTTTCCTATACAAATACATTATTTTACAATATAAATTAACTCATTTACTCTCACACTCCTCAATTTTTTTTTGTAATAAAAAAATAAATAAAAAAAAATTACAATAAAAAAACAAAACATAAATAGTTACCTTAGGGGCTGAAATCTTTAAATATATATATCAAGAGGGTATAACACTGTTACTTTATAAATTATGGGCTTGTAATTAGGGATGGACGCAAAACTGAAAAAAATGCACCTTTATTTGCAAATAAAATATTGGCGACAAACATTGTGATAGGGACATAATTTCAACGGTGTAATAACCAGGACAAATGGGCAAATAAGTTACATGGATTTTAATTACAGTAGCATGCATTATTTAAAAACTATAATGGTCGAAAACTGAAAAATAATGATTTTTTTTCCAAATGTTTTCCTATTTTCCCAGTAAAACACATTTAGAATAAAATAATTCTTGACATAATGTCCCACCTAAAGAAAGCCTAATTGGTGGCGAAAAAAACAATATAGTTCATTTCATTGTGATAAGTAATGATAAAGTTATAGGCGAATGAATGTAAGGAGAGCTGAAAGGAGACAATTGCTCAGATGCTGAAGGGGTAAAACCCCTCAGTTGTGAAGTGGTTAATGTGGGGTGGGAGGCCCGGGTCCAAATTCCGCATCTTTGCCGCAAGGTTTGTAGCTGCGCCACTGGAGACAAAACTATATCTTTAACAGATGACAGGTCTAAACTGCAGCTGTAAATTACGGACAAAGTTAACAGATGTAGGGAGAGGGATTTCCCCTCCCCTCTGGATTCACTGATCTGACACACTAGCTTGAATGTCCAACGCCATTCCATGAAAAAAATTTGATAACATGAAAAGGAAGAGATAGGGTTCAGACACACTGTAAGCGCTTTTCGGGGTGCTTTTTGGCCATCAGAGCTTTCTGAGAGCTTTTTAAAAAATGCTCCCATTGACTTACATTAAAATCGTGGTAAAAGTCAGGATTTTACTGCAAATTTAATGTAAGTCAATAGGAGCGGTTTTTTAAAAAGCTCTCAAAAAGCTCTGATGGCCAAAAAAAGCGCTCAGAAAAGTGCTTATAGTGTGCCTGAGCCCATAAGCAGGGCAGGGGTACAGATACAACACTGTTTAGCAACAGCTAGTGAAGCTATTTGCAGCCCAATTTCAAAAATATGTTAATCGATAGTTGTCCTTTAACCTCCCTGGCGGTGCATTTCTGTCCGGATTTATGGTTTTTCAATCATTTTAGGCCTCCAATTCTTAAGTCATAACTCACCAAAATATGTCCGAATAAAGGTCTTGAAGACCTTTATTCCTATAATAAAAGACAAAAAACAAAATTGTTGAGGTAATTAAATTTATGAATAAACTTAAAAAATAGCGTAAAAATAAGGCAAAAAATAAGGCATCAGACTATACAGTATGCTCATATATACCAAATACACCTGCCGCATGAGGTATTTTTTGAAACCGGGAATGGCACAGAGGGCTACATCACAGTTGGGGCAGTAGAAGCGTGATTCCTTTCAGACTTCTTTCCCTTTGCTATAAGTCTTAGGCGGCAGGCAGAGAGTAGTCAAAATCCAGGCAGAGGTTGGTGCAGGCCGCAGGCAGAGAGTAGTCAAAATCCAGGCAGAGATTGGTACAGGTGGCAGGCAGAGAGTAGTCAAAATCCAGGCAAAAATCGGTAACAGTAAAGCTATGTACCCATGTCGCGATTTTGCAGTTGCCAATTTTTGCCAACGATAGTTTTTGAGCACCGAATGATCGTTTCCATGATATTGTGACGTGGATACAGGCGCACAACCACGTGAACATTGCGCTGCAATAACGACTCTCACGGCCAGGCCCGGATTTACATCTCAGGAGCCTATTGGCACAGATGTCCTGGCACCTTTAGACTTTGCCCTCCATGAACCCACAAACCCCTGGTGAACTGCACTGCTAGAGTGCTGGGTGGCCCAGCTTTCACCTCCCCCCTACTTTCCCTGCCCGGCATAGGTAGCCACAGGTGCCCGTTAGTATTAGGTGACAAGAAGTACCCTCAATAGTAAGTAGATAGAGGTGTCCCCAAGTATTAGGTAGCTAGAGGAACCTCAGTATTATGTAGCTAGAAGTGCCACCAAGTATTAGGTAGCTAGTGGTGCCCCCACTCAAGGGAGATCTCATCATTGGAATGCTGAGAGCTGGGTGAGTAAGCTCTTATTTAGTCTTTTCTTGGGACTCTACATAGGTAAGACAGAAGGGAGGCACTAAGGGGAGGGGAGTGAGCTGCCTTTCCATCATCAGGCGCCTGTAGGCACGTGCTACAGTGCCTTATGCTAAATCCGGCCCTGCTCAAGGCGGATCAGATAGCTTAGATACCCAACGACTCCCACGCAAACTACCATGATCGCTTGAAGTCCTGTTTGCTCCCAAAGTGTAATGCTGCGTAACGTCGCGCATACCCGTGGGCAGGAAGAGGCGTCACTGATTACCGTTGTCAAGGGGATGTTGCAGGACCTGTTGCGTGGTGAGTATGGAGAGTACGGCAGATCAGCAGAAACAATTAGTTCAGAAGCAGTTGGGAACCAAATGGCTACATTGTTAACATCCTGTGCTTTCAAATGAGCTTATCTGCCATCTCTGCCATGGCAGTCATGTGACACAGGGAGAGATCAAATTAGAACTTGTGATTAGAGACAAATGAGGAGGAATTAGACAGGCTAAACTCTCTCCATACATACTCTGTTATCCTTCTATCCTGTGCAAAAGTTCAGATCCAGATCCAGGTGGGGGAAATAGACAGGCTACACTATCTACATACATACTGGGCACATATCTCTATGTTTACCTACTGTGATGCAAGAGATCTCCAGAGGGGGGATTAGGCAGGCTACACTCTCTCCCTATGTGCAGGCTGCATTTCTCTGTTTGCCTTCTGTCCTGTGCTTGAGTTCGGTCCACTTTAATTGCGGCGCTGTACCCCGATGACGTTATGCCGCTCCGTACTGCTGCACCGCTGCTGATTGGCCAAAGGGATCCAGGAAGAAGAGAGAAGTACCGATGAGCTCCCATTGGAGTCCCGTTGGGCAGCGCACATGAACCCAGGTAAGCAGCAGGAGCTGCTAATTTAGCTAGCCTGAGCTTCCAGCTTCCACATCTTAGCTCGTGCTACGCTTGGGATTACCAAGGGGGGGGGGGGGAGGTTAAGGAAATCTGATTTTTTTTGAACATGTAATCAGAGTAGAGAGAGAGAGTGCTAAAATGTGTTGATCTTCTGACTGTTCTTTCTGAGAGTTTTGCATTTAAAACAAGGTTTATGGCAATTGAATAATGAAGTATGGATTTTTATTTTTGTTGTAGGTGAGAGCCAGTCTTGTTCTAAACATCATTGCTTCAGTAGTTGCTTCTGGTGCCATCATCTGTCTTTCAATAAGTTTTGTACTATCGGCTAATCGTCGCGGTCGGTACGAAAAATTACAGTATTGTGTATATTATGAACAAAGTCACACCTGCGAACACTTGTTTGATATAAAAGTAAGTATCCCATTCCATGCTTTACAGATAAAAACGACACTGTATGTAATATAAACTGCAGACATTTTGCAGAGACAGCTCCTTGAAAGGCAGCTTTAAACATTTTCAGAGTGATGAGATGGCTTATACAAAACAGAGAGGATGAGAAAACGATCTCATTCTTTCTTAGTGCCACCATACTTTATTGGAGGGGGTCTCCTTTGAAGGAGTTATCAAGGATATTTGAACAAAATAAGTGCTACTTACCCGGGGCTTTGTGTAAGTGTGCATGGCAATATCTAGGTAAATGATCAACATCAGTTAGATCTTGATAATTTACCTTAAAGGAGTTATCAGGGATATTTGAACAAAAGAAGTGCTACTTACCCGGGGCTTCGTCCAGCCCCAAGCTCCCAGCATGTCCCTCGCCACAGCTCTGCCCGCAAAGTGCTTGCTGCGTGTTTAAAAAAAAATTATGGAAATCGGCCCAGCGGGGCCTGAGCTGAGCTCGTCATTACCGCCAAGGAGGTTAAGGTAAATTATCAATATCTGACTGATATTGATCATTTACCTAGATATTGCCATGCACACTTACACAAAGCCCTGGGTAAGTAGCACTTATTTTGTTCAAATATCCCTGATAACTCCTTTAAGGTAAATTATCAATATCTGACTGATTGATCATTTACCTAGATATTGCCATGCACACTTGATATTATATCTGTTGTCAGAAGGCATCTGATGCAATGTCAATTAAACCACAACCACCACTAGCTTTGTACTGTTCCATGCAGTACAAAGCTATGGGAACAATATTCAAGCATCACATTTGCCCACAGCTCCTGTTCTTCAACCTATGTTGGCCAGATAAAGAACTAAAATAGTCTATTCTCAATTAATGTTTGATCAAACATTTATCAAGAGGGCCTTCATTTTCAATTGATACTTATTAGATTCAATGATCTAATTAAATCTAAGCTTTAAAATGTCTATGGTGAAAGGGGCCCAGCAATCACTTCCTCTCCTCTAAAAGTTGTCTGGCCCATTTCCAGCACTACTTGCCCAGGGTCACTCATTATCACTTGGCTGCTGTTGGATGCACAATTTCCCCGCATCACCATATCAGTTCTGAACAATTACTTCCTCACTTTTCACTCATAAATGTGTCATAAATAGCTACTCATGATATGAGACTGCGCATGCACGGCTCCAATACTATAGAGGAGAGGGGGACATACGTGATAGGCAGAGGAGAAGGTGGTGTTACTTACCTAAGGAGAGGGAAGGTTCTGGGTCCTATAGAGCCTTCCCGTTCTCCTGCCGGTCTCCTCGTTCCCCCGCAGGCTTCTCGGTTTAAATCTCCCACCGCGGGAGACTTTGCCCAAGTGCTTCCGAAGATTGCTGAAACCCCACCAAAGTATAAATACCTTTTTTTTTTTTTTGCAAAGCGCAGCCATGAGAGGGGTGACACACAGGCACCAATTGTGTCACTCCTCTCAGCTAACAGCAGAGTTTGCTCAATGATGTGGGGGAGGGCAGAGCAGGGACAAGGTCCTCCAGCACCCAAGGCTGAGACACCAAAGTGCGCCCCTCCATCCCTGCCTCCCCAGCCGTCACACACTGATTGCTATTAGACTAAGAGGCGCCACAGGGCCCACAACCTCCTCAACACCTTAATATCTAGTTATATGGCTTGCAGTCACTGCCATGTATCCCCTTTTATTATTTCTTTCTGCTTCAAACACAATTAGGAATGACAGCTGAATGAATTCTGTGCCCCCTCCTACACTGCGCCCTGAGGCTGGAGCCTCTCCAGCTTATGCCTCGGCCCGGCCCTGGGGGAGGGGGGCAACTTCACTCCTCTCTCCCTCTCCATGCCCCCCCCCCCACCTCCTGTTGCAGAGAACAGAGGTACCTGTAGTGGCTTGGATGATATATAGTCTCAGAAAAAGGAGAGGGAAAGCCGGCACTGCTGTTGCTTGCTTTATTCCAAAATATGCTTACAATTTGCTCACCATAACATAAAACATGCTATTGCAGGCAGCTGTGGTGGCTGAAGCAGCATACAGAAGGCTAAATTCTGGTTTCCAGTCCCTCATTAAAGGATACCTGTAGGGAACAAAAGTGTCCCAAATGGGCGAAGGAGCCATTATGAAAAAACGGCCACCATAGGCGCCTATGATAGAAGCCGCGATTAAAGAAGAAAATGGAAATTTGGGCATATGGTGGAGCCCACTATCAGGTGCCTGCGGGTGCCAAAATTTACCAGTTTAGCCGCAAATTGTGGCTTTTAAACTGCCACTAACATCTTACATTTGGGCGCCGGGGTTTGCATTTCCACAGCCAATAATTGCTGTTTCAGCCACAAGCTGTAGCAGGACAAATATTTTATCAGAGCAAAATATTCTCAAAGTATTTATCTCCCATCTCAAAGAGGCTTTAAGCTTCATACACATGTTAGATGAAACTTGGCCGATGACTACCTCTGGTGAGAATCTAGTGTGTAGTACTGTGTACAGTAGCCCCCGATGCCCCCAGACATGATCAGCCTGGCGGTTCTAGTTGGCTGAGTGCTGGCTGTAAGCATTGCTCTCCCCATATAGTATTTGTACAGCGTCAGCCTTGCAATGTCGCCCGAGGGATCATGTCCCGATTCCTGCTGGGCGACATGCCTCATGCGAGTGTACAAGGCTTAACCTGCTGGGCGGTCTGGACGAGCTCAGCTCGTTCAGTACCGCCGGAGCCTGCCGCTCAGGCCCTGCTGGGCCGATTTGGCTCAAATAAAAAGCAGCACACGCAGCCGGCACTTTGCCAGCCGCGTGTGCTGCCTGATCGCCGCCGCTCTGCGGCGATCCGCCGCGAGCAGCGGTGAAAGAGGGTCCCCCCAGCCGCCTGAGCCCAGCGTAGCCGGAACAAAAAGTTCCGGCCAGCGCTAAGGGCTGGATCGGAGGCGGCTGACGTCAGGACGTCGGCTGACGTCGATGACGTCACTCCGCTCGTCGCTATGGCGACGATGTAAGCAAAACAAGGAAGGCCGCTCATTGCGGCCTTCCTTGTTTATTCTGGGCGCCGGAGGCGATCGGAAGAACGCCTCCGGAGCGCCCTCTAGTGGGCTTTCATGCAGCCAACTTTCAGTTGGCTGCATGAAATAGTTTTTTTTTTATTAAAAAAAAACCCTCCCGCAGCCTGCCTGGCGATCTTAATAGAACGCCAGGCAGGTTAAATGTTGAGAAAGTCCAAGAAAAAATCTCGCTGCACCAGATGATGGGATATAATCAAAAAGACCTTTATTTGTAATCCAACATCAAAGTTGCAAGAAAAAGCTCACGCGTATCGCAGTAACGGCTCCTTAATCATAGCTTACAAAAGACAAACATTACACAAGTTATATAGGAAAAAAGGACACACCCATAGGTGTCGACTCAATTCTTAAAGAGACATATGATTTAAAATGGTGTGACCCAATACAATACACTCAGGGCCGGCCCGCTCATGAGGCGGGGTGAAACATTTGCCTCAGGTGGCAGATCTGGGGGGCGGCACCCGCCCGTCCATGGACGCTGGGGCCGCCCGCCGAGCTGGAGGGGTAGCGGGCAGAAAGGGGGTATTGGGCCTAGCGGCGGGGAGGGGGGTCGGACCCCCCCTCCCTCGCCTGGGTCCCCCGATCTGCGCTCCTCCTCCAGCGTAAAGTACCAGCCAGCGTGCATATGAAAAGAGGCAACGGGCGGGGGAATCACTCACCTTCCGCGTTCCATCGCGTGCTCCACTGACGTCACTTCCGGCAACGCCGCCCACTGTATTGTAAGTGGACGGCCTTGCAGGAAGTGACGTCGGTGGAGCGCACGATGGAACGCGGAAGGTGAGTGATTCCCATGCCCGTTGCCTCTTCTCATATGCAGGTTGGCTGGTACTTTACGCTGGAGAAGGAGCGCAGATCGGGGGACCCAGGCGAGGGAGGGGGGGGTCCGACCCCCCTCCCCGCCGCTAGGCCCAATACCCCCTTTCTGCTAGCTACCCCTCCAGCTCGGCGGCACCACCCCCCCCCCCCCCCCACCCACGGGGGGGGGGGGGGAGCGATTTTTTTTCTAATTTTGCCTCAGGCGGCAAAAAGTCTAGGGCCGGCCCTGAATACACTTCATAGTAAAAAAACATACACAGTGAATGTAATTTAAAAACACAGCATCAGACATCACACTGTAACGATCGGTGAAGCACAGAGAGGATCTGATTACCGGTGATCTGCAGTATCACTGGGAATACAGATGTATACCAGATTATAAGTGATCTGCATTATCACCGATAATCCGATATACCAGCTAACCTCTGTTCACCTGAGTAGAGTGTAGTGTTTGGTGTAACAGTAACACTTTGAGGACTAGGCCTCAGTGCAGAGAGGAGTACTGCACGGATTCCTTCCGAAGACCTGGACTCTCCAAGACGGGAGGAGTCAGGCTGAGAGTAGGAAGGACTGTCTGCAAGTGACACTCAGGAGGAAGTGTCACTAACAGGACGAGGAACCGCCTCCAATAGTAAGGTCAGTTCTCGAGGTCGGACAAGCCAGGACGTAAATACACGGACAGATAAAGTACAGTTTCAGAAGGCAGAGGCGGAGTCTAGGTACAGGCAGGGTTCGGCAACAGGGTATCAGATATATCGAGGTACAAGATCGGGAGGCAGAAGCAGAGTCTAAGGACAAGCCGGGGTTCGGCAACAGAGTATCAGAATGGCAAGGTACAAGATCAGAGTTTCAGGAGGATAGTCAGGCAGGCAAAGGGTCATAACAGATAATCACAATCAAACTAGTACTTTAAGCTATCAACAGAATCTAGCTAAGTGTAGGATTACAGCTCCAGCTGGTCCCGGCACACTTAAGGATCTGACTACAGGTCTGAGTGCTCCCACATATGTGATCGCAACGCCAGACACCCAGCAACTGCACGGCCAGCAGTATATATACACGGGGATCTCTCCAGCACCTCCCTAAGTGCTGGACCAATGAGAGGAGGCAGGGATGTCAGCTGACCAGCCTGGTCAGCTGACCTGATTCTGGCTGTCATATAGGTCCTGCCTTTCCGCGCGCACACGCTTCCTTCTAAACCTAAACGGACTACGAGTCCCAGCCACAGCAGCCCCGATCTGCGGTGTCTCCGCAGCGGGGACATGTGCGCTCCGCGCTCCGCTATGCCCTGTACGGAGACAGCCACCTCACACTGAGTGTGTCCAGCCACACTATGCGCGGAAAGAGCCGCCTGCCGCTGACTCATGGCGGCGGCTCTTCCGCACTTCCTCGCACACACGCTAGCAGTTATGTATAAATCAAAGAGGATAAGGAAAGGGACAAAAGCGGTGGGGGGGAAGGGGGGGAGGAGGGGGAGAAGAGGATTAATATAACAGGAAGAGGTAATACATAAACACATGTATATGTATATATAAAAAATGTATATATACATGAGGACTACACTGGTCACTGTAGAATATTAAACGCTATATGGAGACCCGCCTAAGGCCCAATATAAAATAAACATGTTTCACTATTGTTATTAAACATTGTATATCATACTCAGATCTAATCTAGAATTCAAACCTGAAGGTGAGCGAGTCCCCAGTTTCCATATCCAGTAAGCCTCTCTTTTTAACAACATCCTATATACAGTGGGTTGCAAAAGTATTCGGCCCCCTTGCAATTACAGCTGCCAGTCTTTTAGGGTATGTCTCTACCAGCTTTGCACATCTAGAGACTGAAATCCTTGCCCATTCTTCTTTGCAAAACAGCTCCAGCTCAGTCAGATTAGATGGACAACGTTTGTGAACAGCAGTTTTCAGATCTTGCCACAGATTCTCGATTGGATTTAGATCTGGACTTTGACTGGGCCATTCTAACACATAGATATGTTTTGTTTTAAACCATTCCATTGTTGCCCTGGCTTTATGTTTAGGGTCTTATTGTCCTGCTGGAAGGTGAACCTCCGTCCCAGTCTCAAGTCTTTTGCAGTCTCCAAGAGGTTTTCTTCCAAGTTTGCCCTGTATTTGGCTCCATCCATCTTCCCATCAACTCTGACCAGCTTCCCTGTCCCTGCTGAAGAGATGCACCCCCCGAGCATGATGCTGCCACCACCATATTTGACAGTGGGGATGGTGTGTTCAGAGTGATGTGCAGTGTTAGTTTTCCGCCACACATAGCGTTTT